>NC_056749.1:601785390-602110390 GCF_019279795.1 Protopterus annectens
CATTAAATGCCCTTCTAGCCTGCCAGTAAACCAAAACAGTTGTTCCCATAAGTGTCCAGGCTGTTCTTAAAAGTATCTAAACTAGTACTTGCTTTAATGTAATTTGGTAGTCTCTTCCATGTAACAGCTGCTCTCTCAGAGAACCAGTTAGTACAGTTCTCATTCCTATAGAATTTTCGTAGGTTGTCTGATTCTCTGCTACTTTCTGATAACCCCAAACATTCCCAGAAGTAGTTGTCTCAAAATACCTTATATACATGAATAAGATCTCTAAATGCCTTGTGTACCTGAATAAGATCTTCTCTTCGATGTCTGTAAGAGACACTGTACAACTTCAGGTATTTTAATCTTTTGTAATAACTTAAATTTTGACATCCATGGATGCCCTTGGTATATTTCTTATGCACTCTTTTCCAGTTTACTCATGCTTGTTTTCTTATAGGGTTTCCATATTGTTATTCCATTCTCAAGTTTGGGTCCAATGTAACTAACAAACCATGACACCATTTTTGATTTCCTACAGTTTATAAATCTTTTTATACAACCTATAGTTCTATGACTATTAACCAACTGTTTGGTATTATTAGAAAAACTCATAGCTGGATCTACCCATATACCCAGGTCCTTAAATGAGTCTGCAGTTTCAATCACTGTGTGCCATATTAAATGTTCACCTTTCACTTTGTCTCCCAAATCTCATATGCTTATTTTTTGATGCATTTATCAGCATATTATTCTCCAGTGCCCAAATGGTCAATTTAGTCAAGTTCTTTTGCTGACATGCCTTGTCTGTAACCCGTAGTCAGTTTACCCAATTTCTGGTCGTCTGCATATAGACTGTAGAACAGCTCAGATGAAAAAGTTATGTCTGAAAGATACAGTCTAAACAAGTAAGGGCCTAGGACAGAGCCCTGTGGGACACCCTCACTGTAATCAAGGATTTCACCTGTCCAGTTGCTGTATGATACTTTCCATGTCCTACTTGTTAGCCATACAGCTATCTATCTTATCAAGAGTACATCAATACCTAGTTGTTCTAATTTATTGGTCAGTGTTTTGTGTATGACCCTGTCCAATGCTGAAATTAAATCCTATATAAATTACATTACAGCACCTTTTCATTCATAACTGTTATAGAGCATTAAGTTAAAGGTAGTAGTAGATCAGTTTTCAACATATGCATGCTGATCTATGATTTCTAGTCCCAAACTATCCAATTCTGACAATAACGTATCCAGTATTACCGTCTCCATTATTTTTTCACAACACGAAAGTAGACTTGAGTGTCTGTATGACTGGGTTTGCCCTACTCCACCTTCCCTTAAAGACATGTTTAATAAGCGCATGTCTCCAATCTTGAGACTCTCCCCATATTTATTTGACCTAGTGAATAGTAGATATAATGGAACTGTAAGTTCTTGCTGAAGTGTTCTCAGGTCATTCTTACTAATTCCGTATCCTCCCAGTGCTTTGTTTGGATCCAGTTTGCGCAGTTCTTTTACAGTAAAATCTAACTTGATTCCAGTATCTGAGGCTACGTGGATGTCATTAGGACAAGTTATCACCCTTTTGCAGAGCTAAACTGTTTTGCATAAGATTTCATAAATATATCTATTATCTGTTGTATCTGAGAATAAATTTTAGAATCTGCACACAATTATCAATTTGTAAGTCTTTACTCCTTCCATATCTTATGCATCTATAAAAAGGTTTCATATTACGCTCATTATATTTGTATACATTTTCTTGGTCCTGTCTCGCACTATGTTTAATCTGTTTGTCTAGCTCGTTTATTTCAGTTTTCAAAGTTGTACTTCGACCTCTCTTCAATTTCTTATTTCTTTTTGTCTCTCAACATCATTCAGATATCTTGATGTCCTTCAAGGATGCATCTGCAGTCCTTACAAATGGGTTGTCCTGTCGTCAGGCAGCCCTTCGGTCGGCCGGATTCCAAAGTCTGGGTCTGGCTTCGGCTGGTGTCGCACTTCACCTGACGTCATTGCGGCAGTTTTCGGGTATAAAGGCATCAGCCGACGCCATTTTCCTCAGTCTTTCTTGCCGCGTGGCGCCCGAAGCAGAAGCTGTTCAAGTGCCGGTCGGTCAGATCCAGAGATTACTACTACCGAATACTACTTCGAAGACTTCTATAAAGCTAAGTACCCCGTTGGGGACTCTTTCTTGCCTCAGCCGATGTCAGAGAAAGTTAATAACTGTTTATCTTGTGGGAAACAAATACCTCATAAAGATTTCCACTCCTATTGCATACATTGTTTAGGCCCAGACCACGACGTAGCAGCTTGTCTAGCCTGTGCTTCTTTTAACCGGCGGACGCTGAGACGTCGCTCGGACTTTGCTGAACAGATTTTCGGCTCGATTTTGCCTACATTATGCCGTCGGATCCTCCGACTACGCAAATAACTAAAAGCATAAAGGACTGACACCCGCGGTCCGCGGTTTCGGCTGAAACCACGGCCAAGCAATCCACGAGTGTCTCTGTTTCGGCCGAAACCGAGCAAGCGGTTCTTTCTTCAGCCGATAACTTGCCTTCTACCGAGGCCTCTTCTATTCTGGTAGAAACGGCTTCTGAAATCCAGCCTTCTGTTGCGATTTCACAGGATTTATCAGACACCATTCCACTAGATATTTCTACTCCTGCACGTGGAGCTGCTAGGCCTCCTCCAGCTATGTCTATTAAGGCTTTTGCCAGGGCTAAAGCAGCCAAAACTTCCAAACCAGTGCCTGCCAAGCCCCCCTCTCACAGGCCCAGCACCAGCTCCCATATGCTTTCTTTGGCACAGGATCTCATCACTTTAATCCGTGGATCCCAGCCTCATCCAGACAGGGCCTCTCCCTCCTCCAGAAAAGAGGCCCAGAGCAGAGCCCCCTGAGCCAGTAGCCACAGATGATTCTTCTGATGATTCAGAACATTCAGATCCTCCTGAGGCTTCTTATTCTCCTTACGAAGACTCCGATGCTGAGGAGTCCATCCCTTCAGCCTCTCCTCCTGAGGAATTTTCCTTTGGGGAAACCTTGCATGCTATGAGGGAACAATTCCAGTGGCAGGGCCAAGATTTCTCAGACTCAAGAAAAAGGCTTAGGACCTTTCTACACTTACCACAGCATAGGCCTTCAGCTATTCCTCCAGTTCTATCTGTTGTTGATGATGCATTTAATGATGCTTGCACCTCTCCTGATACTTTACCTCCGGCTCCTGCTAAACCAGATAGGTACTACAGGGTCCCGGACACTCATCACCACTTATATAAGGCCCCTTTTGCAGATCCAGAGACTATCTCTCAGGGCCCTAAAGCTGTAGCAGCTACTTCTTCTAAAACCCTCCCTCTGAAAGGGATTCCAGGTCCTTAGAGATGGGGTAAAAAAGTTTACACCTCTGCTACTTTGTCAGCTAGAGCTTTGAACTGCCAATTTCATATGATTCAATATCAAGAGTTTATGCTTGACCAATTGACTAAAAAGCTGTCCTCTGAAGAATCTTTAGATAAAAAGTATGTTCAAGAAATGTTACATAACATTCAGCAGGTTAGTAACCATTCTTTAAAATGTGGCTATGATGCACTGGAAGCTTCCTTTAGATCAGCCATGACGGGCACAGTTATCAGGAGGCATGCATGGTTGAAAGAACAGGCATTAACAGACCATATCAAATCTAAGCTTTTGGATGCACCTATGGACAAAGTCAATTTATTTGGTACCCCCGCACAGCAGGTTCTGAAAAAGATGGAAGAGAAAGCAAAATCTGTGCAAACAGTAAAAGATTTCTTACAAGTTCAACCTCCAAGGTTTAGCAGGAATTGGCCCTCCAAGAATTGGTCCTTTCCGGAGTCCTCTAAGGCACAAAGAGGCAGGAATAGGCGCTCTAGAGGCAGAAACCAATCCAGAGGTGCCTACAGGGGTGGCCAGTGGCAGGGTAACAACCAACGAGGCACGGACACAGCCACCACCACTACAACAACTCAATCACAGTGACTTGGCGGTGGCACCGCCTACCAGGGAACAACTAGAAGCACCCTTAGTGCGGAAAGCTAACCTTATTTTCAAGAAACTGGCACTGCATTACAAGAGAAAAATGGATTTTGCAAACTATAGACCAAGGTTACAGGTTCCATTTCCATACTCTACCAGGAAAGAGAGGAATGCCAAACCTACCACCTACTCAAAGGGCAGAAGCTCTAAAACAAATATCTCAATTATTAAGAATGAGAGCTGTGGAAAAGGTACCATCTATGGAGCAAGGGAAGGGATTTTACTCCAGGCTCTTCCTGGTACCAAGAAAAGAAAACAAATGGAGGCCTATTCTAGATCTGTCCGTTCTAAACACATTCCTCATTGTTCCAAAATTCAAAATGCTGACTCTACAGCAGCTTCTTCCCATGCTGGGCAAGGAGTCTTGGCTGGTAACTCTAGATCTCAAGGAGGCATACCTGCACGTCCCCATAAGACCAATTTGCAGAAGATACCTCAGATTTCTTGCAGGATCAGAGCATTATCAATTCTCAGCATTGCCCTTTGGCTTATCTACTGCGCCCAGAGTGTTCACGAAATGCCTGGCATCAGTAATCGCTCATTGCAGACTTCAGGGAATTCAAATTTATCCCTACCTGGACGACTGCCTGATACAAGCGGACAACAAAAACAAATTAACAGAAGACTTACAAAGAGTCATCTACCTGCTACAAGCCCTCGGATACACAGTCAATACAAAAAGTCAAGGCTGATTCCATCCCAAATAATAACCTTTCTGGGTGCAGAACTGGACACATCAAAACAAATGGCATTCCTAACTGCAGAAAAGAAAGAACAACTTCCTCTCTACTTCTTGGCATTAACAAAGCAGAGCCATCTAACTGCAAGAAAAGTGTTACAAGCTCTAGGCTTCATGGCATCCTGCATAATTCTGGTCCCTCATGCCAGGCTTCATATGAGAAAGCTACAGTGGTACCTAAGGAATTTGTGGTCTCAGCACAAGCACAGCCTGGAAACCAAAATTCCAATGATCCCATGCCTGAAGCAAGAGTTCTTATGGTGGTCTCAGGCCTGTCAATCAAACACAGGGCTGCCCTTCAGCAAAAGTCATCCAAGACAAACTATCACGACAGATGCCTCAGACCTCGGTTGGGGGGCACACATAATGGACAAGTGCATTCAAGGCCTATGGACTCAAGACCAACTGCATCTGCACATAAATCTAAAAGAAATGATGGCAGTAAAATTGGCAATCCAGGCATTCAGACCTCTTCTCCACGAAGGCCAGCTGTTGAGAAGGACAGACAACACCACAGTTATGTGGTACATCAACAAACAGGGAGGCACACTCATACCCCCTATGCCGGCTGGCACTAGACCTATGGGATGTGGCTCTGGGTTACAACCTTCAGTTACAGGCAATTTATGTACCAGGGAAGGAAAACATTCTAGCAGACATATTAAGCAGAACTATAACAGATGCCCACGAATGGATGCTGCATCCGGACATCTTCAAAGCCATCACAAGAAAATGGGGATTACCACAAATAGACTTGTTTGCATCCCCATACAATCACCAGTTGAAGAAATTCTGCACAAGGACTTACCACCCACTTGCTTGGAAGGTGGACTCCCTATCCTTCAGTTGGAAAAGCCAGACAGCATACGCATTCCCACCACTTCCTTTGATGCACAAGGTGCTTCTCAAGATCAAAGAGGAACGTCCGAGGATCATTCTGATAGCCCCAGACTGGCCAAGACAACATTGGTACCCACTACTGAGGAGCATGTCCGGGGAACAAATATGGAAACTACCACTGATCCCATTACTGCTGACACAGAACAACTACAACATTCTGCATCCAAGCCTAAAAACTCTGCAGCTAACTGCCTGGAACATTACATGACAGAAATTAACCCAAATTTATCCCAAAGGGTTAAGGACATAATCCTGGAGGCTCGTAGACCTTCAACAAGAAAGAATTATGCAGCAAAATGGAAAAGATATCTCATCTGGAGTGCTGCAAAAGGGCAAGATGTGACACTGGTGAACATAGCCAACATCCTGGAGTACTTGGCTGAGCTCTACCACACAGGCCTGTCCTATTCCTCCATCAAGATACATGCATCAGCTATTTCAGCACAATACAGCTTGGATCCTCCTGTCTTCTCGCATCCTCTGCTCATTTCTGAGGGGGATTAAAAATGTAAAACCTCCCAGGAAACCTCCATTGCCAGCATGGGACTTGAACTTTGTGCTAGAAAAACTGACTCTGCCTCCTTTCGAGCCAGCAGCTACAGCAGACTTGCAATACTTATCCTGGAAGACTGCCTTCCTGCTGGCAATAACTTCAGCAAGAAGGGTCTTTGAACTACAAGCATTAATGGCAGTACAACCCTTCCTGATCTTCCATCAAGATAGAGTGTCCATGAGAACAAATCCTACATTTATGCCTAAGGTGGTATCCAGAGTCTCTTTAAATCAGGCTATCCACCTTCCTACATTCTTCCCCAATCCACAGAACAGGGGAGAAAAGCTCTTACATACCTTGGATGTACACAGGCAATTACGCTACTACCTGGACAGGACAAAAAACAATAGAAAAACTGACCAGCTTCTGGTAGCTTATGCAACAGGAAAGAAGGAAAACCAATTTCTAAACAGACAATCTCCAAATGGATAGGAAATTGCATTAGATTTTGTTACTCCTGCCATGGAAAGAAAACTCCAGAGAACATCAGGCCTCACTCCACAAGGGCCACAGCCACTACCACAGCTTTCTTACGAGGAGTGGCTACCAAGGACATTATAGAGGCTGCTACTTGGACCTCCGTGCATACATTTGCCAAGCATTATAACTTACCTCTATACTGTAGATCCCGTGCTGGCTTTGCCACTGCTGTTTTGCAAGGGATCCTGACTACACCATAATCTATTCTCATTTCCTCCTCCCCTAGTTTAGCTATGGTATTCTACACATTTGTAAGGACTGCAGATGCATCCTTGAAGGACATAGTACAGTTTTGTACCTACCAAAAAATGTAGATGTCCGAGAGGAATGCATCTGCAGTCAGGATTACCCACCCTCCTTCCACTCTGAGGTACTCCTAGGGTACTTACCAATCTTCAGCTAGCTTGGGGGGGATCTATTATGGTGTATTTGTTTGTATATATGTACATACATGTTTATTTTGTGTGTTTGCTCTCTACTATTTGGAAACTTTGGCATTTATCCAAATTTAGCCTACCAAGAGGGCACCTGGCATCTGGGGCAAGAAACACTGAGGAAAATGGCGTCGGCTGATGCCTTTATACCCGAAAACTGCCGCAATGACGTCGGGTGAAGTGCGACACCAGACGAAGCCAGACCCAGACTTTGGAATCCGGCCGACCGAAGGGCTGCCTGACGACAGGACAACCCATTTGTAAGGACTGCAGATGCATTCCTCTCGGACATCTACATTTATGGTAGGTACAAAACTGTACTTTCTTATGGAAGTATATCCCACTGACGTATGCCTAGATCCTGATGTTACACATTTTTTTTTTTTTTTTTTGCACTCAGTTTCTCTTTAAAAATTTACACATTCCATTTGCAGTTTTTCCACTGAACACCTCACTCCAGTTAGTCTTACATAGTGACTGTTTTGCTTCCTTATAATCTGTAATTAACCTTCTCTCTGCACTGGTTTAGATGTCAGTTTGGCAGAATTATCTAGCAACAAATTAACCTTTAAAACCCCATGATCACTGTACATCAACGATGGTAGAACTTGACTTGAATTAACAGTAATATCGTTAGAACACAAACAGTGTCTAGTATGTTCAGATCGTAAAAATCACCACGAGACAGAAGCGATTGTTCCTGAATATATATTGTGATTAATTTCCTTACTAATGTTGTTGAATCAATATTATTCCAGTCTCTTTCTGGCAATATTATTCTTCCCTCATATGTTTCATGCAAGAAATGTATGATTTCTTCTAGGTTATCTGCACTTGACGTTGTCTATACACTCCAACAGTTGTTATATGTTTTGGGTTTGTCTTTATTGTCACAGTTGAACAGTCTATAGTATTGGTGTTATCCCTGAACATGTAATAATCATGGGTCTCATAACTATCTTTAGTCCCTGTCATAACACCTCCACCTAATTGTTTTATTAGCATGTCTGTTAGACTAAAAACATTTATACCCCGACAGAACTGGTTTCCAGTCATTGTTCTTTACAAACAACATCAATCTTGTGGGACTGTAGCAAATTTTGCAATTAAAAAAAACTTTACTATTATTGCTCCTAGCATTAACAACCATCAGAGATTCATTAAATGTTGCTATCTGTTAACTGTTAATTTTTTTGCCCTGGCAAAAATCCTGCCTAATTTTTGCCAAATATTGCAAAATATTTGCTGGAAAAATTCTCTTCCCTGATCTTGACAAATGCACGCCATGCTGTCTGAACACGTGTGCCCATAACTAGGCTTGGATGCTCTACACACTTCCATTTTTTTAAAACAGGACATTTTTTTCATGTAGGTATTTACCCCCAATATCTTTTTATTCACGGTGACCTGAATATCCTTCCTATAGGTGATTTGTGAAAAATACGTCCTAACACCAATACAAGCTATGCTATCTAAGAGGGCTACTAACAGGCAGAGAATCCTTTTGGATGAGATCATTTGTACTGACATGAATAAAAGAAATCTGCACTTCATTACATTAAGGTGTTCCAAGGCTTGTCTCACATCATCTGTTTTTGTTCCTGGCAATCATAACACTATTTGATATTTATTATCTTCTCTGCAGATATCATTTCATCTAATAATTTAATCTCCAATTACAAGAATATTTTCACTAACCAGCTCTGAAGAATCTTCAACTTCTAATACAGTAATATCTGCTCTAGCAATTGTTACAAAGGATAGATCTTCATCACCATTAGTCTTACTAATCTCACTGTTTTCATTGTATATTAAATTATCATCCAGCATTGTAAATCCACAGTTTGAGCCATGTAGTCAACATCTGTTTATATTTTCTTTTTTCTTACAGTAATATTTTTCAGTCTTTCCATGTTCAAATTTGATTTCTTCCTTTTCACCTGCCCTTTGCCTCTTTTTTTCTACCTTCTCTTTTGGAAAAAATTATGCCTTTTTCTGTAGACTGACGGTTTTCTGATAGAAAAATATTATCATTCCCTGTAATCTGTGTGTTACATAACAAAGCAGTGTCCTTTTTAGTATGTATTCTCTTTACTGTACAGACATTAATGATTTGGACATCCTACAGAAGGGCCTCACTGAGACAGATGCCTGGTGTCAGAGCCATGGCCTCAAGCTCAATGCCAAAAAGTGCAGTGCCATCCCCTTTGGTAAAAACTCTGTACCCATGAACTACCACATAGGCAGCAATCTACTTAACACCGAATGCGTGATGAGACCTTGGGACCCAGGTGGACAGTAGTCTCTCCTTTGATAATCACATCGCCACAGTAGTCAGGAAGTCCTACGTGGCACACCTCATCATAAAAGGGTTCTCATCCCGGAAAAAAGACGTCCTTGTTCCCTCTACTCGACACTCATTAGACCCATTAGAGTACAACGCCCCTTTTGGAATGTACCTCACAAGACATCTGCAGCAGCTGGAAAGGCCACAGAAGTACCTCACAAAGAGGATTACTGGCCTCAAACAAATGCCCTACACTGACCACCTCAAAAAACTCCAGCTTTACTCCGTATCACATTGCTTACTCCGAGGTGATCTCTGCCTAACATATAAAGCTATGTCAAACCCAGAGCCATTGGACATGCTACACCTAAAGAAATCTCAATCCCTCCGAGCTACACGCTCTAGGGACCTAAACCTTGTCACCACAATAAACAGGACATGCTGGAGGGATAGATTTCTGTCCCAGAGACTTCCCATACTCTGGAACAGGCTACCCATCTATGTCAAGCAAAGTTCTTCATTAGCACTCTTCAAGAAAAATCTTGATGAATGGATGGGAAATAGGAAATACACCCCGGGGATCACTTCTGTGTCTCTGCTCGACAGTGGCACAGGAAAATAACTTTCTTGGTGGCGTAAGCCAGGGAACCTTGTTGGCTAGGCTTTACGTGGGCCCTTGACCGATAGCCTAGTACCTACCTATGAACCTATTAATCAGTTCTTTTTCTTCCTTGTTTTTTGTTGTGAACTTCTTTCTTCCTTTCTTTTTTTGTTTCCTTCTAAACAGTCCGGATCCATAGATTGCTGAATACTTGCATCCAAAATTCCAAAGTTGTCATGGGCATTGTCTTGTTTCATAGGGGTTGAATGATCTTTACAGACGATAGATGCATCATTTCCTAAGCATGTTCTATGCCTAACATTATTTAGTTCATCAGTCCAGTCATTAATGTATGAAACAGTTCTCCAAGCCGTGCCAGTTGCACAAGTGAAATCATCATCATTTAGTCTAGATTTACTTCTAAAAATGGTAAGCAAATCATCCAACTTTTGACATGAGGAACACAGATTGCCAGTGTTATCAGCTGTTACCTTTAAATGTGCATACTTAGCATTTATTACACTGTACAAGATGTTTGTGCATTAGCAAATCATTAATTGCATACTCAGTTAAGGAATCCATATTCAGCTTCAAACGAATAAAATATTTAAAAAAAAAACAATAATCAAAATAGATAATCACAGAATTCAAAGATAACTTAAATCAACTTCTATGACAAAAATCACACAAGCAATATGCAACTAAATACTAAAGCGAGTACAGTAAAGTTGTTCTGACCGTACAAGTTCTGCAAGCCAGACAAAAGCTGTAATTCCAGTAGCTTCTGCTCACTATCGCACTTCTTTTTAACAGTAAAGATAAATAAATCACAGACAAGGTAGGATTGTTTAGATATGCTCTGGATTTTCCTTTCTGCAGTCTGTGTGAATTTATAGTTGTCTAGGCCCCTTGGGATGGCTAGAGCTTGCCTGTCCCAAACCTGTCCCTTCAACCATCAACAGTGAAATTAAAGGTAAAACAACAAAATATGAATTGAAGTAAATCTTGTTAACAAGCTGGCTGTTCCTGTATACAAACAGTGAAAAGCAGTGATAAAATATGAATTCAAATAAAACTTTTCTTACCAGTCAACTCCACAGTAAATCACAAACTTGTTTAGATATGTGCTGCATTCACCTTTTAATACGCCATTATATTTTTATCCATGTTTGATCACAAGTACTAGATCATTAACAGTCAGACTGGTAGCATTTGTGTACTAATTTAGATCTTTGGACTTGGGTCGGGGGTGTAGTCTGTCTCCACCATGACAAGTTAAACCATGATTTTTCATTCTACAGTCATAAGGAAGCAGACTGAATAGACAGGAAGCATAGGTTACGTGTTAGGTTTTTCTTTTGTAAGAAGGCTCAAATTGCCATTCGTTAGAACTGATGAAAACAAGTTGTTTGATGTAAACTCATCACACTAAAGAAGATTCTTATTTTTAAGAGAGTAAATAGAAAGGAATACTAAAAGTGGTTACCTAAGCAAGGAGTGAAGGTTATCCAAAGGGTAATTTTTATGCTTGTATGAGGGACATTTTAGCTAATGGCTAGATAAAGCTGTTTTCAAATAAATGTAAAAGGAGAGAAAAAATGGCCTGGGAATCGAAAAAGAACAAATTTATTAAAGCAGTCAGAACCAATAAGCACATTTTGTCTTAATTAAGGAGACTTCATCAGACTGATTACTGCATGTAGTAAAACCAGTTTTACAATAAAGAGTACATCATGTTAACTCATTCATTCCAGAGGAGCACTGGAGGATGTTCATCATGTTACCCTGCTGCAGTCATCACACTTGGGTTATCCTGTCATCAGGCGGTCCCGCAGTCGGCCTGAATTTCAAAGTCTTGGTCCGGAGTCGGTTGCTGTCACTTCTTCCCTGACGTCAGTGCACCAGGGGTATATAAGAGGCATCCAATGCCATTTTCTTCAGTCTTTCTTGCCGCGCGGTGCCCAAGCAGAAGTAGTTCGCAAGTGCCGGTTGGCCGACACCTGCAGTTTTCCACTGAACACCTCACTCCAGTTAGTCTTACATAGTGACTGTTTTGCTTCCTTATAATCTGTAATTAACCTTCTCTCTGCACTGGTTTAGATGTCAGTTTGGCAGAATTATCTAGCAACAAATTAACCTTTAAAACCCCATGATCACTGTACATCAACGATGGTAGAACTTGACTTGAATTAACAGTAATATCGTTAGAACACAAACAGTGTCTAGTATGTTCAGATCGTAAAAATCACCACGAGACAGAAGCGATTGTTCCTGAATATATATTGTGATTAATTTCCTTACTAATGTTGTTGAATCAATATTATTCCAGTCTCTTTCTGGCAATATTATTCTTCCCTCATATGTTTCATGCAAGAAATGTATGATTTCTTCTAGGTTATCTGCACTTGACGTTGTCTATACACTCCAACAGTTGTTATATGTTTTGGGTTTGTCTTTATTGTCACAGTTGAACAGTCTATAGTATTGGTGTTATCCCTGAACATGTAATAATCATGGGTCTCATAACTATCTTTAGTCCCTGTCATAACACCTCCACCTAATTGTTTTATTAGCATGTCTGTTAAACTAAAAACATTTATACCCCGACAGAACTGGTTTCCAGTCATTGTTCTTTACAAACAACATCAATCTTGTGGGACTGTAGCAAATTTTGCAATTAAAAAAAACTTTACTATTATTGCTCCTAGCATTAACAACCATCAGAGATTCATTAAATGTTGCTATCTGTTAACTGTTAATTTTTTTGCCCTGGCAAAAATCCTGCCTAATTTTTGCCAAATATTGCAAAATATTTGCTGGAAAAATTCTCTTCCCTGATCTTGACAAATGCACGCCATGCTGTCTGAACACGTGTGCCCATAACTAGGCTTGGATGCTCTACACACTTCCATTTTTTTAAAACAGGACATTTTTTTCATGTAGGTATTTACCCCCAATATCTTTTTATTCACGGTGACCTGAATATCCTTCCTATAGGTGATTTGTGAAAAATACGTCCTAACACCAATACAAGCTATGCTATCTAAGAGGGCTACTAACAGGCAGAGAATCCTTTTGGATGAGATCATTTGTACTGACATGAATAAAAGAAATCTGCACTTCATTACATTAAGGTGTTCCAAGGCTTGTCTCACATCATCTGTTTTTGTTCCTGGCAATCATAACACTATTTGATATTTATTATCTTCTCTGCAGATATCATTTCATCTAATAATTTAATCTCCAATTACAAGAATATTTTCACTAACCAGCTCTGAAGAATCTTCAACTTCTAATACAGTAATATCTGCTCTAGCAATTGTTACAAAGGATAGATCTTCATCACCATTAGTCTTACTAATCTCACTGTTTTCATTGTATATTAAATTATCATCCAGCATTGTAAATCCACAGTTTGAGCCATGTAGTCAACATCTGTTTATATTTTCTTTTTCTTACAGTAATATTTTTCAGTCTTTCCATGTTCAAATTTGATTTCTTCCTTTTCACCTGCCCTTTGCCTCTTTTTTTCTACCTTCTCTTTTGGAAAAAATTATGCCTTTTTCTGTAGACTGACGGTTTTCTGATAGAAAAATATTATCATTCCCTGTAATCTGTGTGTTACACAACAAAGCAGTGTCCTTTTAGTACGTATTGTCTTTACTGTACAGACATTAATGATTTGGACATCCTACAGAAGGGCCTCACTGAGACAGATGCCTGGTGTCAGAGCCATGGCCTCAAGCTCAATGCCAAAAAGTGCAGTGCCATCCCCTTTGGTAAAAACTCTGTACCCATGAACTACCACATAGGCAGCAATCTACTTAACACCGAATGCGTGATGAGACCTTGGGACCCAGGTGGACAGTAGTCTCTCCTTTGATAATCACATCGCCACAGTAGTCAGGAAGTCCTATGTGGCACACCTCATCATAAAAGGGTTCTCATCCCGGAAAAAAGACGTCCTTGTTCCCCTCTACTCGACACTCATTAGACCCATTAGAGAGTACAACGCCCCTTTTGGAATGTACCTCACAAGACATCTGCAGCAGCTGGAAAGGCCACAGAAGTACCTCACAAAGAGGATTACTGGCCTCAAACAAATGCCCTACACTGACCACCTCAAAAAACTCCAGCTTTACTCCGTATCACATTGCTTACTCCGAGGTGATCTCTGCCTAACATATAAAGCTATGTCAAACCCAGAGCCATTGGACATGCTACACCTAAAGAAATCTCAATCCCTCCGAGCTACACGCTCTAGGGACCTAAACCTTGTCACCACAATAAACAGGACATGCTGGAGGGATAGATTTCTGTCCCAGAGACTTCCCATACTCTGGAACAGGCTACCCATCTATGTCAAGCAAAGTTCTTCATTAGCACTCTTCAAGAAAAATCTTGATGAATGGATGGGAAATAGGAAATACACCCCGGGGATCACTTCTGTGTCTCTGCTCGACAGTGGCACAGGAAAATAACTTTCTTGGGTGGCGTAAGCCAGGGAACCTTGTTGGCTAGGCTTACGTAGGCCCTTGACCGATAGCCTAGTACCTACCTATGAACCTATTAATCAGTTCTTTTTCTTCCTTGTTTTTTGTTGTGAACTTCTTTCTTCCTTTCTTTTTTTGTTTCCTTCTAAACAGTCCGGATCCATAGATTGCTGAATACTTGCATCCAAAATTCCAAAGTTGTCATGGGCATTGTCTTGTTTCATAGGGGTTGAATGATCTTTACAGACGATAGATGCATCATTTCCTAAGCATGTTCTATGCCTAACATTATTTAGTTCATCAGTCCAGTCATTAATGTATGAAACAGTTCTCCAAGCCGTGCCAGTTGCACAAGTGAAATCATCATCATTTAGTCTAGATTTACTTCTAAAATGGTAAGCAAATCATCCAACTTTTGACATGAGGAACACAGATTGCCAGTGTTATCAGCTGTTACCTTTAAATGTGCATACTTAGCATTTATTACACTGTACAAGATGTTTGTGCATTAGCAAATCATTAATTGCATACTCAGTTAAGGAATCCATATTCAGCTTCAAACGAATAAAATATTTAAAAAAAAAACAATAATCAAAATAGATAATCACAGAATTCAAAGATAACTTAAATCAACTTCTATGACAAAAATCACACAAGCAATATGCAACTAAATACTAAAGCGAGTACAGTAAAGTTGTTCTGACCGTACAAGTTCTGCAAGCCAGACAAAAGCTGTAATTCCAGTAGCTTCTGCTCACTATCGCACTTCTTTTTAACAGTAAAGATAAATAAATCACAGACAAGGTAGGATTGTTTAGATATGCTCTGGATTTTCCTTTCTGCAGTCTGTGTGAATTTATAGTTGTCTAGGCCCCTTGGGATGGCTAGAGCTTGCCTGTCCCAAACCTGTCCCTTTCGAACCATCAACAGTGAAATTAAAGGTAAAACAACAAAATATGAATTGAAGTAAATCTTGTTAACAAGCTGGCTGTTCCTGTATACAAACAGTGAAAAGCAGTGATAAAATATGAATTCAAATAAAACTTTTCTTACCAGTCAACTCCGCAGTAAATCACAAACTTGTTTAGATATGTGCTGCATTCACCTTTTAATACGCCATTATATTTTTATCCATGTTTGATCACAAGTACTAGATCATTAACAGTCAGACTGGTAGCATTTGTGTACTAATTTAGATCTTTGGACTTGGGTCGGGGGTGTAGTCTGTCTCCACCATGACAAGTTAAACCATGATTTTTCATTCTACAGTCATAAGGAAGCAGACTGAATAGACAGGAAGCATAGGTTACGTGTTAGGTTTTTCTTTTGTAAGAAGGCTCAAATTGCCATTCGTTAGAACTGATGAAAACAAGTTGTTTGATGTAAACTCATCACACTAAAGAAGATTCTTATTTTTAAGAGAGTAAATAGAAAGGAATACTAAAAGTGGTTACCTAAGCAAGGAGTGAAGGTTATCCAAAGGGTAATTTTATGCTTGTATGAGGGACATTTTAGCTAATGGCTAGATAAAGCTGTTTTCAAATAAATGTAAAAGGAGAGAAAAAATGGCCTGGGAATGAAAAGAACAAATTTATTAAAGCAGTCAGAACCAATAAGCACATTTTGTCTTAATTAAGGAGACTTCATCAGACTGATTACTGCATGTAGTAAAACCAGTTTTACAATAAAGAGTACATCATGTTAACTCATTCATTCCAGAGGAGCACTGGAGGATGTTCATCATGTTACCCTGCTGCAGTCATCACACTTGGGTTATCCTGTCATCAGGCGGTCCCGCAGTCGGCCTGAATTTCAAAGTCTTGGTCCGGAGTCGGTTGCTGTCACTTCTTCCCTGACGTCAGTGCACCAGGGGTATATAAGAGGCATCCAATGCCATTTTCTTCAGTCTTTCTTGCCGCGCGGTGCCCGAAGCAGAAGCAGTTCGCAAGTGCCGGTTGGCCGACACCTGAGATTTCCGAATCGAATTTCAGTCCGAAGTCTTCAAAGCTAAGTACCCCATTGGGGAACCTTTTCTTGCTTCAGTCCGATGTCAAAAAAAGTTAACAATTGCATTTCTTGTGGGAAGCAAATACCTCATAAAGACTTTCATTCTTATTGTATACCTTGCCTAGGCCCAGACCACGACGTCACTGGTTGTTGGTTTTGTGCTAGGTTCAATAAGCGAACTATAAAGCGACGCTTTGATTTCACATGACACTACTTCGGTAGGAAATTTAATTACACTATGCCGTAGGAACAACCGACTACCGGCATGCATAAAAAACGCAAAGATAAAGACAGGCAGCCTAGATCCAAGCCAGACTCCGAGACCTCGGCTGGGCTGGTCGCCGGTTCTCCGGTGTTCAGTGAGGCTCCTTCGCAGCCCCTGACGACCGCAGAATTGGAGCCCCAGACCACTACGGATTCTCAAGCAGAGAGTTCTAGGCTGATACAGCCATTTTCTTTAGGCCCTACTGACAACATTGCAGAAGGAGAAGCCGGTGCTGTGGAAACACCTTCGGTTACAGAAGGTGTCTTCAGACCGACTGCTCTCACCATAAAATCTTATGCTAAGCTTAAGACTCCTCTAAAACCAAAAACGACTGCACATCAGTCGCCAGTTCAAGGCCCCATGCCTAAGAAACAGATGCTTAAAATGACTGAAGATTTGATTTCTTTAATCAGGGGTTCCCAACCTCCCCCACCAGACAAAAGGCCTTGACAAGAGGAGGATTATGCCTCCTCTGATCAAGTGTCTATTTCCTCAGGCTCCTCTGAGGAACAGGATTACTCCTTTCCCCCTTATGAAGATTCTGATGCTGAAGATTCCATTCCCTCAGCTTCCCCCCCTGAAGACTATTCCTTTGGGGAAACCTTACATACCATGAGGGAACATTTCCACTGGGAAGGACAGGACTACTCCGACTCAAAGAAAAGGCTCAGAGAGTTTCTTTTACTCCCCCAGCACAGACCACTTGCTATCCCTCCAGTTTTAGACATTGTGGATGATGTTTACTTAGAATCTAGTCTAAATCCAGATTCTCTGCCTCCTGTTCCAGCCAAACCAGATGGATATTATAGAGTGCCTAACTCAGACAAATTCCTTTACAAAAGTCCTGTTGCTGACCCAGAGACAATCTCCCAGGGTCCCAAAGGGGCTAAGGCTTCTATTGCTAAAAATCCTGTACCCTCTGAAAGGGACTCCAGAGCACTAGATAGGTGGGAGAAGAAGGTTTACACCTCAGCTACTAACTACGAGAGCACTAAATTGTCAATTTCACATGCTGAAATACCAGCAATTCCTAATATCTCAAATAAAACAAAAGATGAGCATGCACCCTCAACAGTCTGAATTCAAAGAAATGCAGGATCTGTTGCATGCAGCTGAACAGGTGGGCAAACATACTTTACAATGTGGATTTGATTCCTTGGAAGCTTCCTGTAGAGCAGCTGTTACTGGGTCTGTTATACGTAGGCATGCTTGGTTAAAGGAACAAACTCTGCCCGATCATGTTAAAGCAAAGTTACTAGATGCACCCTTGCAGCAGAATGTCTTATTCGGGGTTAAAGCAGAAGAGGTTTTAAAGAAAATGGAGGATAAGGCAAAATCTATGCAGACGGTCAAAGATTTCTTACAGGTACAACCCCCACGCTTCAGCAGAAATTGGCCAGCAAAAAATTGGTCCTTTCCAGCTTCTGACAGACCTCAGAGGGGTAAATACAGATGCCCAAGGGGCAGAGGACAAGCACAAATCTCTTACAGACCTCGTCAATGGGGCACTGCAACACAGAAGGGAGAAGAAGACAGGTCCCAAACTACTAGAAGACAAACACAATGACTTAAACCTCAAACTGCCAAGCAAAAATCTCTTGGCAGCTCCCTTGGGAGGAAAATTAGCATTTTGTATAGACAACTGGCACATCATCACAAAGGACAAATGGGTCCTAGACATTATCTCACAAGGATACAGATTCCATTTCCACACCTTGCCAAGGATAAAAGGAATGCCAAACTTGCCACAAAATCAATGGGCAGAGGCACAAAAACAAATTACAGCTCTCATGGACATGAGCCATTCAACTGGTACCTACACAGGAGCAAGGCCAAGGATTTTACTCAAGGCTCTTTCTAGTCCCCAGAAAGGACAATGCTTGGAGACCCATTCTGGACCATTCAATTCTAAACACCTTCTTGCAAGTACCCAAATTCAAGATGCTAACACTACAGCAGCTTCTTCCCATGTTGGGCAAGAAAGCTTGGCTAGTAATGTTGGGACCTCAAGGAGGCATACCTGCATGTCCCTATCAGACAAAATTGCAGAAGATACCTCCGTTTCATTGCAGGTTCAACCCATTACCAATTCTCCGCACTGCCCTTTGGCTTATCTACTGCACCCAGGGTCTTCACAAAATGTCTGGCACCAGTAATTGCATACTGCAGACAAAGAGGAATTCAAATATACCCATACCTGGACGACTGCCTCATCCAAGCAGAAAGCAAGGACATTCTCTTACAACATCTGACTTTTGTAAAACACCTAAGTTGCTTAGGGTACACAGTAAACGAAAAGAAATCAAAACTAGTGCCCTCACAAAATATGACATTCCTGGGTGCCAGCTTGAATACAACGGCCCAGATGGCTTATCTGACGCCAGACAAACAGCTACAACTAACTCAATACTTTAAAATAATGGCAACAAAGACCCAACTCCCTGCAAGACAAATTCTGCAGGCCTTGGGCTTCATGGCATCTTGCATACTACTAATACCATTTGCAAAACTGCATATGAGGAAATTACAATGGCACCTGAAAAGCGTATGGACTCAACACAGCCACAGCTTGGAAACAATGATACCTCTCATTCCCTGCCTTCAACAGGAGTTTCTATGGTGGTCACAGGCATGTCACCTCAACAAGGGTCAGCCTTTCACCTTACCCCCAGCCAGGCAAACTATGACAGCAGATGCATCGGACTATGCCTGGGGGGCACACATGGCAGGACGGTGTGTTCAGGGCATATAGACTGCAGATCAAAGGAATCTGCACATCAATCAAAAAGAAATGCTAGCTGTACAGAATGCTCTGACAGCCTTCAAGGACCTCTTACATCCAGGACAGCGTATAATAAGGACAGACAACACCACAGTAATGTGGTACATAAACAAGGGGGTTCTCACTCCTACCCTCTATGCAGGCAAGCAATGACCTTGTGGAACACAGCACTGGCTTACCAAGTTCAATTACAAGCTCAATTCCTGCCAGGAAAAAGGAACACATTGGCAGACGACCTAAGCAGAAACATCATGGATCCCCACGAGTGGAAACTGGATCCACAAGTATTTGCAATGATAACTCAAAAATGGGGGCGCCCAGACATAGACCTGTTTGCCAACCCCCAAAACCATAGGCTTTCAAAATTTTGCACAAGGACATTTCACCATCAAGCCTGGAAAGTGGATGCACTCTCATTCAGTTGGAAAATGCTGACAGTATATGCCTTTCCTCCATTGCCCCTTCTCACAAAGGTGCTGCTGAAAGTCAGGATGGAGAGACCTCGAATGATACTCATTGCCCCGGACTGGCCATGCCAGCACTGGTACCCACTACTAAGGAACATGGCCCAGGGTCCACCATGGATTTTACCACAAATTCCTCATCTACTCACACAGCAAGGCAGTCAGATTCTACACAGCCATCTCAAAACCTTAAATTTGGCTGCATGGCACATCACCTAAGCAACCAGCCAGCCCCTCTTTCAGAAGCTGTTATGGATGTCATTCTGGAGGCCAGGAGGCCCAGCACCAGGAAAACCTACTCAGACAAATGGAAAAGATTTTGCGCCTGGAACCAGGCTAAAGGCCAAAATACCCTTCAGCCGGACATGCCTCAGATTCTACAATATTTAACTGAGATGTTACACAAAGGACTTTCTTTTTCATCTATTAAAATCCACGCCTCCGCTATTTCAGCTCACTGCAACACGGATCCTCCATTATTTTCACATCCACTTCTAAGGCAGTATCTCAGAGGGGCAAAAAACATTAGGCCTCCCAGGAGAGCGCCAACACCAACTTGGGACCTAAATTTTGTTCTGGAAAAACTTATGCTGCCACCTTTTGAGCGCTTTCTCAGCTGACTTAAAGTTTATATCATGGAAGACTGCCCTGCTGCTAGCAATTGCTTCAGCCAGAAGAGTCTCCGAGCTACAGGTACTAATGGCAGTAGAGCCTTTCCTCATTTTTCATCAAGACAGAGTTTCTCTACGAACTAACCCCTCGTTTATGCCAAAGGTGGTATCCAGTGTAGCTCTAAATCAAACCATCCACTTACCCACCTTCTTTCTAAATCCACGGAACAAAGGAGAAAGACTCCTGCATTCCTTCGACATTCACAGGCAACTACGTTACTACTTGGATAAAACTAAGGCTTTCAGAAAATCCGACCAACTTTTTGTATCCTATGCTACAGCATCACAAGGAAAGGCTATCTCAAAACAGACCATTTCCAAATGGATAGGACATTGCATATGTTTTTGCTACACCCATCATGGAAAACCAGTTCCTGCTAGCCTAAGGCCCCACTCCACCAGGGCAGTAGCTACATCTACAGCCTTCCTCAGGGGGGTGCCAACCAAGGATATTCTGGAAGCTGCAACTTGGAGCTCAATACACACCTTCACCAAACACTATCACTTACCACTTTACTCTAAGACTAGAGCTGGCTTCGCCACTGCAGTTTTGCAGGGCCTTCTAGCCTCCTCTAACCCTGTTTGACTCCACCTCCCATCCTTAGCTTTGGGATTCTACCCAACTGTGATGACTGCAGCAGGGTAACACGATGAACATAGTACAGTTTTGTACCTACCATAAATGTAGATGTTCGAGTGTATACCCTGCTGCAGTCCAGGTTACCCTCCCTCCATCCCCTCTGACCTAACTAAAACCTTTCAGTACCTTAAAATCTGATACAACCTTTGTGGTGTATTTGCTTATAGCTGGAGGGATGTTTTGTTTCTGCTAAGCTTTTATTATTGGTACTATCTACTGACCATCTTTTGGGGGGCACCTGACATCTGGGGCAAGAAAAACTGAAGAAAATGGCGTCGGATGCCTCTTGTATACCCCCTGGTGCACTGACGTCAGGGAAGAAGCGACAGCAAACGACGCCGGACCAAGACTTTGAAATTCAGGCCGACTGCGGGACCGCCTGACGACAGGATAACCCAAGTGTGATAGCAGGGTATACACTCGAACATCTACATTTATGGTAGGTACAAAACTGTACTTTTGTACTACCACTGCATCCTGAGCTTTTTGATGAAATCATGTTATGGCCACACATTTCAAACATACTTTCTTATCTCTGGAACTGTAATGTTACGTTAGAAATATAAACGGAAAACTATTAGGACAAATATCTTTTTACTGTGGCAGTGTTCATCAAAGTATAGGTCTTCAGCTGGATTATATAAATCATAATAAACACAGCAAATATTAATTTTTGTAATGTTTTGTTAACAATGTACAGTATCTCAGTAACCACTCAAGATATACAAGTATTGTCAGCAGCATTTTGCTCAGCCATCTGTGATATTCATTTATTTCCATTTTGATGACCGGGGATGTCCACTGGGATCAGGGAGCCCATTTTCAGTGGAGGCCCAGGGAGAAAAGGTCCATGTTACAAAGATACAGATACAGTATAGAAAAAAAGAACAATTTACAATTATGTTTCAAGCTATAGAGCAGGTGTAATTTCTTAGGTACATGTTACCTTTAGATACAGACACAGTATTATTAATGAACAATTTACAGTTACATTTCATGTTAGAGAGCAGGTGTAAATTCTTAGGTACATGGTACAAATTTGATATTTACAATATGTACGTATGTGTGGTAGTGTATAGATCATAGTTAGAGAAGCTAGTAGTCATAGTTGGAGAGGGATTTAGAGGTGGAGAGAGAATTATAGGACTAGGTGGGGAGAATGCAGTTGCAGTCTCTGTTAGTGTAAAGGTAGGATTGTAACTGAGATTTAAAGCTTTCAAAGTTTGCACAGGTCCTTAGAGAGGAAGGAAGCGAATTCCATTTTTTTGCTAAGGAAAAGGATGGCAGGAGTTGACCAGCAGGGCGATTGGGTTTTCGGACACTGATTAGGTTTTGGTGAGTAGATCTGAGAGTTCTCTGAGGGGTGTAATGTAGAAGGCTGTTGCATAAAGCAGGGCACTTAGAGGGTTGAAAGATTAGTTTGTGGGCTGTGGTAATCTGAAGATAGTCTAGATGGTTGGAGAGTTCAAGCCAGTGTAACAAATTAAGGGCAATACAGTGATGAGAGAAGTATTGGGCTTTGGTGACAAATTTAGAAATCTTATAACAGGCTTCCAATTTTGAAGTGAGTGTGGCAGATAAGGTAGTTAATAGAGGAGTGCCATCCATTAGTGAGGGGAGTAGATGGGTAGTGACAAGCATTTGTCTGGTGGAAGGAGAGAAATTGGATGTTCCTGTATAACATACCAAGTTTTATGTGGGTTTTCTTAATGTTTTGCTGGATGTGAGTGTCGAATTTACAGGTGTTCATCAATAGTGACCCCAAGTAGTTTGGCAAAGGGAACAACCTCTGTAGTGGAGTTGTTTTGGCTAATGATTTGGAATGAGTTTTTATCAAAAGGGGAAGCTTTTGAGGAAGAGAATAATAGTATTTTGGATTTATTGGCATTTAGTAAGAGGTGATTCTGAAGCATCCAATTTTCAGTGGTGGAGAAAGCAGCTTGGGTCGGTGTCTGAAGCTCTGGAAGGTTGGTGGCACTGCAGATTAATGTGGAATCGTCTGCATATTTTTGGTATTGGGTATGGCTCTGTGGAAATTGTTAATAAAGATGTTAAACAGCATTGGACCAAGTATGGATCCCTGGGGAACCCCAGTGGGGGTGGGAAGGAAGGTTGAGGTGCCTGTCTATTGGATAGGTAGCTAGAGAACCAGGATAAGGTATTCTGGGAGAGATTAAGGTCAGAGAGGTGGTTTAGGAGATGGGTGTAGGAGATGGTATCGAATGCCCTGGACAGATCTAGAAGAACAGTAGAAACTATTTTAGTCCCGGGCAAGATTTATTGTCTCCAAATGCAGTGGTTGTACTATGGCCTGGTGGACGGAAGCTGTGTTGGGTTGGAGTGATTAGTTGGTTATTGGCTAAGAATGGCATGAGCTGAATGTGAATGCATTTTTCTAGTAGTTTGGAAATTGGGGAGAGGATGGCTATGGGGTGGAAGTTGGAGATGTTGTTTTTGCCTCCTTTATGGAGAGGTAAAATGAAGGCAGTGCACCATAGTTTGGGAACATAAGATTCTAGCATGGATCTATTGATCAGGATGCTAATGGGAAGAGTGATACCATCTGCGGCTATCTTTAGGAAGGATGGGATATTGTCAGGGACATTGGAGCAAGGTTTTAATTTGGAGAGTAATTATTTTATATAGGATGTTGAGATGGGTTTAAGGTTGAATATAGGCAGAGGGTGTTGTAGGTCGTGGTGACAAAATGGTGGATTGAGGGGAGGGGTTATTGTTAGAGAAGGTTTTGGTCAGTTCAACTATGGAGTTAGTGAAGGAGTTGAATAGAGAGGCTATTTCAGGGTCAGATTTGCTGGTGTCAGGGCAGGGGTTGCTTTTGGTACCTTGGTTGTAAAGACAATTAATGGAGTTCCAGAATTATTTTGGGCTTTTAGATTGGTTAGACTGTAGTTTAATATAATAGGACTTTTTGTCTCTGATTTGTTTTTTAGCAAGGTTGCGGAGTTGTTTATATTTAAGAAAAGTTTCAGGCTGCTTGTTTTGATGGTATGTTTTCCAGGATTTGTCTCTTTGTAGCATAAATTTTTTGGCATCTTTGGTTAGCCAAGGGGCGGATTTGGTTTTTACTTTTGTTTTGTTTTTGTTTTTGTTTCAGGGAGTTAGAGAAGGTAGTTGGGTCAAAGTCTGTGAGGTTACATGTGTGGATGACTTGGTGTAGGTGAGGAGAGGAGTGGGTAGCTCTGTAGATGAATGCTGGCAAGTGGTCTCCTATAGGGTCTGGTGTGATGCCAGAGTTTAAGATTTTATTGGGATGGGAAGCTAGGATCCAATCTAGTGTGGTACCAGGGGGGTTTGTTTTATTGGGCCTGGTGATGAGTAATTTGTGTATAGTTAAATAGATTGAGGGATATGGTGGGATTGGGGTTATTGATTTTATTCCAATCGATGTTTACATCTCCAAGTATATAGGTCTCCTGCTTAATATTGGTTGAGGTCCAGAGGAGTATGTCCTCTAGAGTAGTGGTGTTGTTACCAGGGGGGATATAGAGAGCAATGATACAAATGCTTTTGTGGTTATTTACTTTTATCAGGCCTGTTACTAGTTCTGCATTATTGAATGTGGGGATAGGATTAGGGTATGGAGTGATGGATAGTAGGTTAGAGTAGATTAAGGCTACCCCACCACCTTTTCTGTTTGGGCAGTAGTGTCTGAGGGATTGGAATCCAGGAGGAAGGATTTCAGAGTCACTAATGTGAGGTTTTAGCCATGTTTCTGAAATGGCTACAATGTTGGGTTGGTTGTAGTTCAACCGGGCATGGAATTGGGTTACTTTATTTCTTAAACTTTGTGCATTAATGGTGAAGAATTTGAGGTATTTATGGTTAGCTTTATAGTTTGAGGTGGGGCGATTAGCAGTACAGGTAGTGTTTGGTCTAGGATTTGGATGTAGGTCTCCAGCTAAGCAGAGGTAGTTGAGGAAGGGTAGTAGTATTTTTGATTTGGTGTTTAGTAGTTGTGGGAAGTGAAGTATTAGCTTAGGAGTGTAGTACTTAGTTGAGGAGGGTAATGCTTTTATTTTGAAGTAGTGGAGTGGGTTGGGTTGAACTAGTGAAGCGGATATGTTGTGGAAGTGTGTTTTTGAGTGATAAAGGAGGTTGGGGGTGGGGGGATAGGATAGGAAGGGGGGTGGAGTAGGTGGTGGGAGTAGGAGGTAGTGAGATATAAAGGGAGTAAGTCTAAAATGCAGATAGTTGGAGTGAGAATGGTTTGAGCTAGGAGTCCAAGCATGGTGGATAAGTGTAAAGCTATAGTAGTGGGAGATGAGTTAGGTGGGAGAGGAGGAGTGACTGAGATAGGCAGGTGGAGGAAAAGGGGGTGGGGCTGTAGAAGAGATGATTAGTTGATAGAGAGAAAAGTGGGGTGGGGCTGTGGAGGAGGTGATTGGTTGATAGAGAGAGAGAGAGAGGCGTTTTGGGTTCCAATAAAGGTAGGAGTACTGGGGGTAGGTGGAAATTGGGGACAGAGTAGAGGAGCGGAGTGGGGTGAATGGAGCAGGAAGAGCTAAAGAGAAGGTGGCTGGCTGAAACCAGCCAGTCAGCTGAAGCAGAAAAGTGCACTTTGTGAGGAAAATGAGGCTGAGGGGAGTAAGGTGGTGAAATACAGTTCAAGTCAAAGCTGGCCAGTGGGGCAAGTATGAATGGGAGTGGGGGATAGCTTGGGAGAGAAGGAAAACAGATTTAGGAGATCTTAATCAGTAAGTGGGAGAGCAGTGCCACCTAGTGGAAAACAAATATATATACGAGGTAGCATAGGAGGTAAGGGAGTTAAGAACCGCTGTAGGCTACTTGGCAAGTGCGGGGTTAAAGCACAGGCACCACGGTGGTGAGCACTAGTAAAAGACTGCAGTACAGACACTTTACATTTTATCCTGATGGGGTATAGTTTGGAAGTTCCTTAGAAGGTTGTGGTAGTGTCCCGTAATGGAAGTCCTTTAGGGGTTATTTCCTGGACCGTAGTGGGAAGGGTTAATTACATGTGCAGGTGCTAGAGAAGAGCAGAACAAAACAGATAAACAAGTAAAAGAACTTAGAGCAAGCTGAGGGAACGCAGTTAAGGAGTCAGCAGCAAGGAAGAAAACAGTTTGAAAATGGGGCCTGGCGTCCCAGTAGGTAATATCACCTCCTGCAGAGGTCTAATTGATGGGATGGGGGCTATGAGAGTTTACAGCACTCTATGTAGGTGTGGCTAGAGCCAAGCCCAGAGTCAAGCACAATCACTAAAAACTCTTAATAGAATAAGGCTATGTACTGTTCATAGTAAGAATAAGAGGTTTTGTTGTGTTGTACTATCGGGTAAGAAATAACTTAAAACAGGCTGAGTAAGAAATATCTTAACACAGGCTAGAGTCCAGCATGTAATAGACATAAGTTTGTTGAAACTAACAGGCAGTCTATTAAAAAATGGGAGAAATGGGGGGGGGGGGGTGCCAAGCTACTTTACAGCATACCAACTTGCTAGAGAGTACAGTGGATAATGCCTTAAATAAGTCCATTGTAAAATGTAAAAACTAAGCCAACATACTTTGCAGATAAGGAGATACTGCAAGGTAAGAGAACAGAGCTGTGTGACGAGTGAGTTTCATTGCAACTGTTTAATGCAGCATGCAGGACTTTTAACAGTACGCTGTCAATGTGAAGATGAAGAGAGTCACTTGACCGATAGAGAGCAAGCTGAGGGAATGCCGTTAAGGAGTCAACAGCAAGGAAGAATATTGTTTGAAAAAGGGTGGTTTGTTACTCACCTAGCAAAAGCAAGTCACAGATTGAACACAGCTATGTTCCATAACATAAAAGAGAAAGGGAGGGAAGACTGGAAGTAAACTACATCGGTAATTGTGTGTTAAAAAAGAAAAGGACAAACCACACTATGCTCCACATTCACTTATTAGCAGGCAGATAATTTACACCCAACCTTCTGGAAGAAATAACACAAAATATTTGCCTTCATTTCTAAACACATCTCTTCTGAGGTTAAACAAAGACAAACTGTTTGGCAAATGTGAAAAGGGGTATGAACTCAAGACTGTTGTGATGTAGCTAATAAAGAAGCTGTAGCAGTTCTGTAAAAGTTAGTTTTATTTCTTCCTTTGTGTATTATTACCACAAGCAAAGCAGCTTAAGCAGTTGACAGTAACAAAGAACACAGGACCTTGCATAACTTTGGTCCCGAATACTTATGAGTTTGAACCAGTGTATTTGGTTAAACTTTCAGATACTTTCATTATTTGCCAGTAGTTAAGTATGATTAGGTGATTACACTTACTTGAGATATGTTTTACTTATTTATTTAGTTATTTATTGGCATTTGTTTACAGGGAAAGTGTACTGGGCCAAAAGAGTCCATTTTCAGTGGAGGTCAGGGGAGAAAAGCTCCACAAGGTAGTTTGTATAAAAGTACATAGAATTCAAAACGGTAAGTAAGTACAGGCAATATTTTACAGAAACACACATTTTAGGAGAAATGGATTGTGTGTATTTCCTCATAGCGGGTGGTACTCTCCAACTGCTGTTGAGACAGAGTCCTGTGAACCAGCATCTCTCTCTTTCTATCCCCCTTCCCAAAGAGAAGAAGTGATAGGTTATCTCATGATTGAAGCATATGTACACTTTTTGTGACTGAAGAATGTACATATTTAAGCAGTCGATCTTTATAACATGGGAAATTAAAAAAAAAAATTCCACTGCTTTCCCATGAGAGGCATTCTTTCACTGAAGCTGAACCCTTGCATCTGCTAAACATTCTGTTGAAAGTATGAGGGTTTTTTTTTTTTTTTTTAAATAAGACTGAACTTTGTAGAAGTCAGAAGAGTGAGAGATACTGATTTTCTACATGAATTTTAATTTAAACAATATTTCCTCAGAAAGTACAGTAATGTTTAACAGAGCAGGGGCTCAGATTACAAACCCTTCTTTTTGAAGCACTAATAGATGAAATAATGTATGTGACATGCATATGCAGTAGTTCATCTTTCTGGTGATATCTTCAGCAAAAAGGTTATTAATCACGGTATGGACAGCTTTAGAAGACTCAAATGAAGCTCAAATTGGGTCAGATGAGTAAGCAGCAGAGAAGGGTTGGAATTGTCGCCTGTCTAAACTCCAGTTCGATACTATAGACTTCAATACTAACACCCCATTTTTAAGTATTCTTATGGGGATCTAATAAAATATTGTTAACAGCCTACTTAATTGCAATTGCTTCTGTCCATGCAAGACTGAGCTATCAGAATGCTATTGAGACAGCTGCTAAAACACACTATTGCTGTAAAATTCTGCCAAGTACACAAAGACACTGATGTGGTCCAGTGTTGTGTATTATCACTAAGCTTCAAATGTGCTACTGTGTTATGTTGCTGTTCATGAAGTGATGTAAATGCAGTGTAACTTGATTAAAGGGAATGCTCTTTTTTACTGTATTAAAACATGTTTCATCCTCAGTAAAAGGCCAGCCCTGTGTCAAAATAAAGCACAGAAAGTAAGTACTTTTAAAAATTAGAATAGATATATATATATATATATATATATATATATATATATATATATATATATATATATATATATATAGGTTCCCTTCAGAATTTCGAATTCCCAAAACACTGGAATTCCATATGGTAAAGACCATATGATCAAAGTTTTAGAACTTAGAAATTTTGAACAGAGATCTGCATACAGTGCAGAATGGGAAATTCTCTTTTCCTCACTGTAGTGTGATCTCGGAGTTGGTATATGTAAATAACAGGGGGTGTGGGGATGCAGGGGGCTGGCCCCCTGCAAAAACATTGAGGATCATGGTTTTGTGTTCCTTTTAGATTCATTTCAGAGTTTTGAAGCTCTAAAACTTCGATCATAAGGTCTCGACATATGAAATTTGAAGTTTTGGGAATTTGAAATTCTGAAGTGAATCCGTGTGTGTGTGTGTGTGTGTGTGTGTGTGTGTGTGTGTGTGTGTGTGTGTGTGTGTGTGTGTGTGTGTGTGTATATATAATTGTATATATATATATATATATATATATATATATACACACACACACACACACACACACACACACACACACACACACACACATATTTGATGCATTTAACTGGGTACCAGCAGTTTAGATGGCCATCTTTAATTGTATTAAAACATTCTGCAGTAGAAATATTCACAAAAGGTGCAAAATATGTGACCGTTGCATTAAAAACTGTAAACATATTCAGATTGCATTAGTCCAGGACTGCAGAAATAATTCATTTCTTTAATATTTGCTTTCTTTCATGGAGCCTCGTACAGACTTTATTCTGTTAGCATAACATACTCACTGTTGCGATCTAGTGTTTGCATGAAAAGTGTATATAACAGATTTTTCCCCTCTCATTCTCTACAGTAATTGGCTTGGTTGGAAAAACAGGTCAGTCTGACCATATTTCCTATAGATGGTGTCACTTGCCTGTCTGGGAGAAGGGCGGGCAAGCACTCTTAGATGTACCGTAATGAAAAACAAGTAGTTAACCAGAAGTGTTTCCTGTTCTAGCTTACGCACACAGGAAGTAGTTCATTCTGAATGTGCAAAAGCATAGTATTGTCACAGTGACATTAATACAAGCTTGGACAGAGGGATGCTGTTGTACATGGGAGCACAATGTATGTGTTTAGACTCCAATATTTGCCTGGACTTGGGCAGATCTTTGGTGCTGCTTACATGGGATCATGGTATGCACATAAATGAAACAACCACGCAGACTGACATTAGCACTAGTGCTGTATGCTGCATTCATGACACTGTAGTGTACATGCACCAGCATCAGTACGTGCCGAACAGAAGATGACTCATGCTGCATATGTGGGAGCATGGTACGCAAACAAACATGCCAGCATGCATCCACACTAACACAAACACACACATAAACATCCGCATTAGTGCTGCATATGTGCAAATGTAGTGTTTAAGCATCATCACTATATGCTGGATAGAAGCAGATGTCTTCTGCATACATAGGAGCATGGGATGCACAGATACATATTTGCAAATATATGTATTGTTAGTACCAGAAAGCGCATATTTTCTTATCCTTGGATTTATATGCTTCAACTTGGTTTTATCTTCATTAAATTTACATGTTATGCTTTATGCCATGGTGGTAGTGATACTTTTTATAGTGCATTTGTTGATGTATAGATATATATAGATATATGTATGTGTATACACACACACACACACACACACACACACACACACACAGATGTCTGGCACTGCATTTAAGGGACCACAGAGAGCAGTATGCGTTTACCTGTCTGGGCCTGTAGAGCATCCACAAAAAAACCTCCATCTTGTTATAGTGACAGCCGCAGTATTGTAGAGTAAGAGAGAGCTGCTAGATTCATTTGGAGGTTAGGAGACATTTATTAATTTAAAAGAATAAATTTTGTTGTAGAAATTTGGGGGTGCAACATTGTGTGGTATTTCGTACAGATAGTTGGAAAATAATTTATAAATCCTTTAATAATCTTTTTAAATGTCAAACCACAAGTTATACAGTGTCAGAGGATTATCAGTCTATCCATTTTTGCCTTTTCATGGCCTATAGTATTTTCTCAGTGGAAAGTCCATAAGCTGCTCTTATGGAGACTGATTGCACATGTTTTTGAAATTTATCTAGTTGACCGCCTTAGTTTCTTTTCTTCCTTCTAGTGTATATTAATGGATATTAATTTCTCTACCATTAAGGTAAATTCTGAGGTTGAAGCAGAGACAATGGGTGCCCTATGGAAAGAGGGGGTTGTTAAGGGTGTAGTAGAAAAGCTGTATTGCATCACGACAAAAGCTGATATGCGGGGTGCTTGATGAGCAGTCATATCTCTCTGAAGAGTTAGTCAAATGTGAAAAATTCCCTTCTGCCATTTCCGTAGGGCATATGTACTTGTATCTGTTTAACCCAAATGCAAGACTTCTAATTATTTTACAGTGCCACATTTCATTCCTGCATTAAAACACTTTTAAGGACTTTGCGTTTGTTTTATATGTTGTACATATAATTTTCCATAAAATGTTATGATAAATATTAATATTTATCTTTTATTTTTGTGTTGAAAAAGGTAATTCCAGACTCGGATGCCCATAGAGCTGGGCTCCAAGAAGGGGATCAAGTCCTAACTGTAAATGAGGTTGATTTTCAAGATATTGAACATGGAAAGGTAAAGTGAGCTGTTGTAACCTAATACTGTGGTACACCCTTTGTAAGACCAGGTGATAAATGTGGATTAGTTATTGGTTACTGGCCCTTGGAATGTGTTTCATCTGGTGCAAGCTGATTCTGTATAACAGTGGCAAACCCTGCCCTTAGGATGCAGCCTTATGATGTGTTTGTTTTGGATTGCATCCAGTACGGAGTATTTTGTTACACTTACTTTAGAGTTAAGGCATTTCTTTTATGTTGACCCTGCTGGTACTTGGTACTAAGGCTGGACATGCTGTACTGCTTGTGTGAGAAGTGGATGTCTTGTGTATGAGAGGGTGGAGGCTTAAACTTTGATGTTCATCGTGTTTCACTGTTGCAGTCATAACTGTAGGGTGCTCCTGCCGGCAGGCAGCCCGAGGTCGGCCAGAATCCCAAAGTCTGGGTCCGGCGTCGGCTGTACAAGCCAGTACCCTGACGTCAGTACGCTCTGGTACATAGCCCACAGCCGACGCCATCTTCTCCAGTCTTTCTTGCCGTGCGGTGGAAAGCAGCTCGCAAGTCGTTGGTTGGCAATTTTCGAACAGCGTTTTTTGGTTGTTGTCGGTCCGAAGTTCTTACTTCTCTTCTCAAAGCTAAGTACCCCATTGGGGAATCTTTTTCTTGTTCCTCCGATGTCAGAAAAAGTTAATAATTGTATTTCGTGTGGGAAACAAATACCTCATAAAGATTTCCACTCTTACTGTCTACCTTGCTTAGGCCCTGACCACAACGTTTCTTGTTGTCGGTTCTGTGCCAGGTTTAATTCTCGTACTATCAAACGCAGGTACGACTGGGCTCTGAATTATTTTGGCAGACGCTTCAATTACAGAATGTCGTCGGACACTACCGGAATTCAAAAGAAGCGCAAAGACAAGGACAGGCCTCCGAGGTCCAAACAGGACTCGTTGCAGCTGGAGCCGGCGTCCGGTTCGGCTGTCGTCAGTGAGGCGCTTTTGCTGCCCCTGTCGTCTGCCACTTCTGAACCGATGGCCGATACGGACTCCCATGGGGAGCCATCAAGGCCTTCTATTTTATCTGCTGCAGGACCTTCGGACGTCGCTCCCTCGGATGGGTCCGGAACCGCTGTGCAGGTACCGGCTTCTGAGGGGGTATTCAGGCCTACTCACATCACTATTGCAAAGGCAAAGTCAAAAACTCCTGTGAAGTCTAAAGCTCCTGCTCAAGCTACTTCTGAATCTACTCCCAGGACACAGAAGCAATTGTTAAGGATGGCTGAAGATTTGCTTTCTAAGATTAGGGGTTCTCACCCCCCCCCCCCCTGAGAAAAGGCCTCGACAGGATGTTCCTATGGATTCCTCTGACCAGGCTTCTATATCTTCTGTCTCTTCCTCTGATCAGGAATATTCTTTTCCTCCTTATGAGGATTCGGATGCTGAGGACTCCTTGCCCTCTGCCTCTCCGCCTGAAGATTTTTCTTTTGGGGAAACCTTACATGAGATGAGGGAACATTTTCATTGGAAAGGTCAGGATTATTCTGCTTCCAAGAAGAGGCTTAGAGAATTTCTTCTTCTTCCTCAACATAGGCCTTTGGCTATCCCTCCTGTTCTTGACATTGTGGATGATGCTTTTTCCGAGGCTAATTTGAATCCTGATTCCATGCCTCCTGCTCCCTCTAAGCCTGATAGGTTTTATAGGGTTCCTGAGTCTCATTTGTTTTTATTTAAGAATCCTTCTGCAGATCCTGAAACTATTTCTCAGGGTTCTAAGGCTGCTAAAGTTGCTACTTCTAAGAATCCTATTCCCTCTGAGAAGGATTCTCGTGCCTTAGACAGGTGGGGCAAAAAGGTATATACTTCTGCTACCCTTTCTGTTAGGGCTTTAAATTGCCAATTTCATATGTTTAAGTATCAGCAATTTCTTTTGTCTGTTTTAAAGCAAAAGCTTGCTTCCCTTCCTGCATGTGCAGAAGATAAGGAACTACAGGATGTATTGCATGCAACTGAACAACTGAACAAACATAGCTTGCATTGTGGTTTTGATGCTTTGGATGCTTCTTCCAGGGCCGCAGCCTCTGGTACTGTTATCAGGAGACATGCTTGGCTTCGTGAGCAAAGTTTACCTGAACAGGTTAAGGCTAAATTATTAGATGCCCCTGTTCAGCATGATGCTCTTTTTGGATCTAAGGCTGAGGAGGTTATTAAAAAGATGGAAGAAAAGGCAAAATCTATGCAAACTGTGAAAGATTTCTTGCAAGTTCAGCCTCCTAGATTTTCCAGGAATTGGCCCTCCAAAAATTGGTCCTTTCCCACGTCTGACAGGCCTCAAAGGGGAAGATATAGACGCTCCAGAGGTCGTGGCCAAGCTCAGGCCTCCTACAGATCAAGACAATGGACTGCTTCTTCACCTAGAAGGGGAGAAGACAGATCCCGATCTCAAAGAAAGCAAACTCAATGACTCTCTAAGTTGGGCTACAGGACCTCTTTACCTGGATGCCCCTCTCGGAGGAAAACTTTCTCTTTTTTACAAAAATTGGACTCATATTACCCAGGACAAATGGGTATTGGACATGATTTTAAAAGGCTACAAATTCCACTTTATACCTTGCCAAGAGCTTTCGGTTGGCCAGATCTGCCAAAACATCAATGGTCAGAGGCCTTAAATCAAGTGGATGCTCTTCTGGCCATGAGAGCCATAGAGCCTGTTCCACTCTCAGAGATGGGAAAAGGTTTTTATTCAAGACTGTTTCTGGTTCCAAGAAAACAAAGCTCATGGAGACCTATTCTGGACCTTTCTGTGTTAAACACCTTTTTGGAAATTCCAAAATTCAAGATGCTAACTCTGCAGCAGCTGATTCCAATGCTCTCTCAGGACGCCTGGATGGTGACATTGGACCTAAAGGAAGCTTATTTACACATTCCCATCAGGCAGGAATGCAGGAAATTCCTCAGGTTCAAGGCAGGTTCGAGACACTATCAATTCTCTGTACTGCCCTTTGGTTTATCTACTGCGCCCAGAGTCTTTACCAAGTGCCTGGCACCAGTAGTGGCTTATTGCAGACTCCAGGGGATTCAGATTTACCCTTATTTGGACGACTGCCTTATTCAGGCAGACAGCAAGGATCTTTTACTTCAGCATCTGGATTTTGTTCAACGTCTTCTCCTCCTGTTGGGATTTTCAGTGAACACAAAAAAGTCACATCTGATCCCTTCTCAACAAATGGTATTCCTGGGAGCCCTGTTAAATACAACCTTACAGAGGGCCTTCCTCCCTACAGAAAAACAAATACAGCTGGCTTCAATTTTCAATACTTTAGCAACTCTACCTCAGCTCACTGCAAGGAAATTCCTGCAGGCACTGGGCTACATGGCTTCCTGCATTCTGTTGATTCCAAATGCAAGGCTTCATATGAGAAAGCTTCAGTGGTATCTGAAAAGTCTATGGTCGCAGCATCACCACGATCTGGACACTCTGATCCCCTGCCTCCAAAAGGAGTTCCTTTGGTGGTCCAGGATGTGTGCTTTAAACGAAGGAAAGCCTTTCCGTCTTCCTCAACCTTCTCAAATCATAACCATGGACGCCTCGGATTATGCTTGGGGAGCACATTTTCTCGGCAATTGCCAGCAGGGAACCTGGACAAAGGATCATCTTCACTGGCACATCAATCTGAAGGAAATGTTGGCAGTTCAAAATGCTCTTCTAGCCTTCAAGAACCTTTTGCATCCAGGGCCTCTTTTGATTTACACAGACAACACCACAGTCATGTGGTACATAAACAAGCAGGGGGGCTCTCATTCGTACCCCCTTTGCAGACTAGCTATGGCTTTATGGGACACAGCTCTAAATCTGAATCTACATCTCCAGGCCCAATTCATACCAGGAGAACAGAATCTCTTAGCAGACAGCCTGAGCAGGAACATTGTGGATCCTCACGAATGGATGCTAGACACCAACTTATTCAATAGGATTACTGCAGTTTGGGGATGCCCCCAGATAGATCTGTTTGCATCCCATCTCAATCATCAGCTGCCTCACTTTTGCACCAGGTCATTCCACAAAACAGCTTGGAAAGTGGATGCCCTGTCCTTCAGCTGGAAAAAACCTTTCGGGTTATGCCTTCCCTCCTCTTCCTCTACTTCCTCGGGTATTACTAAAGATAAACCAGGACAAGCCCAAGTTCCTCATCTTGATTGCTCCAAATTGGCCTCGACAGTTTTGGTATCCAACTTTAAAGCACCTGTTCTTGGAGCCTCCTTGGATTCTCCCTCTGAACCCTTCTCTTCTGTCCCAGCATCAGGGTCAGTTGCTACATTCCAATCTCAAGACCCTTTGCCTGGCAGCTTGGCTCTTCAAAGGAATTTGATTTCTTCTAGTCTTCCCAAACAAGTTTTGGATGTTCTTTTGGAAGCTAGACGGCCTAGCACTAGGAAATCCTATGCCTCTAAATGGAAGAGATTTTGCATTTGGATGCAGGGCCGAGGTTGGACCCTCTGGTACCTGATCTCTCTTCTATTTTGCTTTATCTTTCGGATCTTTTGTCTAATGGACTTTCCTTTTCTTCCATTAAGATTCATGCTTCTGCTATTTCTGCTCATTTCAGTACTGATCCCCCTGTTTTTTCTCATCCATTGGTGAGACAATTCTTGAGAGGGGCTAAGTATTTAAGGCCTCCCAGGACCCCTCCTGTTCCTGCTTGGGACCTTAATTATGTTTTAGAAAAACTTACTTTGCCTCCTTTTGAGCCTGCTGCATCTTCAGATATTAAGTTTTTATCTTGTAAGACAGTTCTTTTGTTAGCTTTGACTTCTGCCACTCATGGCTGTGGAACCATTCCTTATTTTCCACCAGGACAGAGTATCCTTGAGGACCAATCCTACTTTCATGCCTAAGGTGATTTCGAAAGTGGCTTTAAATCAAACTATTCACCTTCCTACCTTCTTTCCTAATCCTCAGAATAAAGGGGAAAGGATTTTGCATTCCTTGGACGTGCACAGACAGTTCCGATTTTATTTGGACAAGACTAAAGAGTTCAGAAAATCTAACCAATTGTTTGTTTCTTTTGCCTCCAATTCTCTTGGTAAGGCTATTTCCAAACAATTTCCAAATGGATTTCTTATGGAATAAGATTTTGTTACACTCATCATGGGAAACAGTTTCTAGGTACTGTGAGAAGTCATTCTACTAGAGCAGCTGCTACTTCTACAGCTTTTCTCAGGGGAGTTCCTACCAAGGATATCTTGGAAGCTGCCACTTGGAGTTCTGTGCATACTTTTTCCAAGCACTACAATCTCCCTTTGTATTCTAAGACCAGGACAGGCTTTGCCTCTGCTGTTTTGCAGGGTCTTCTTGCTGCCCCTTCTTCTGTCTAAACCTCCTCCCTTTTTTCACTGCTTTGGGATTCCACCCTACAGTTATGACTGCAACAGTGAAACACGATGAACATAGTACAGTTGTGTACACCTACCATAAATGTAGATGTTCGAGTGTCTTCACTGTTGCAGTCGGTGTTTCCCTCCCTCCTATCCCCTCTTTTTCTCTCCTTTGTGGTGTATTTGTGTTTCCCTTGTTGGATTCATTTTTTGATTTATTGGGGGACTTCTGACATCTAGGGCAAGAAAGGCTGGAGAAGATGGCGTCGGCTGTGGGCTATGTACCAGAGCGTACTGATGTCAGGGTACTGGCTTGTACAGCAGACGCCGGACCCAGACTTTGGGATTCTGGCCGACCTCGGGCTGCCTGCCGGCAGGAGCACCCTACAGTTATGACTGCAACAGTGAAGACACTCGAACATCTACATTTATGGTAGGTGTACACAACTGTACTTTCTGGCACCCAGGTGGTATCATAGTGTGGGTGTAGGTGGACTTGGGTGGCAATCCTTTGCTGACCAAAATATCTATTCAGTGTGTACAATAGTGAGTGGTTGATATAGCTACTGTTGAACACTGAATACATCACTGATTGCATAGGGGTGTGTCTAAATTATGAAATTTGTGAACAAGGATATGTATAATTAAAAGTAATATTTGGGGATAGTGGCATTTATCAGTGGTCATATTTGGGTGATGGTTTCATTTTTGCACAGTGGCTTGCTTCTTTGTATGGAGATTATTTGTATAGTGTAGTTTGGAATCTGGAACTCCTGTCACTGTGTGTGTACATAACTTAGTGAATTTTTTTGAATGTGTGTGTGTGTGTGTGTGTGTGATATCTGGTTGGTGTAGTTTGTGAGGAAAAAGGATATGTTTCATTGAACATGTCCGGGTGTTCTGAAACATAGGCAATCCAAAGCAAAGTTTTAAAGTAGTGTGATTTGAGTGCAGAGGTATGCATTGCTTTGCAATGATTTGTGTGTTGGGAGTATCTAGATAGTGTAGTTGCTTTTGGGAAAAGGGGTTGTCTGTATAACTTGAACTGAGGTTATGTATTTCTGAGTGTTCAAGTTCTTACATGTTGTGGTTTAGGAATTGTAATGTTTTATCATCTATGCAGGAGAGTAACTGGGTGGTGTAGCTAGTTAAAAAGTGTGATATGCATCCTTGAAGATGTAATGGTATACGAGTGGGATAGTTGTTTAGGCACGGGGACATGCATGATGCAATATGTATGGTGGTGTCATAGCAGAGTGTAGGATCAGGAGCATACATGACAGTGTATGTGGTGAAGCAGGGGTATGTATCACAGTGTATGTAGCTGGGTGATTGGATAGTATGCTCATTTGAGAGCCAGTACATGCATTGATTAGTGTCTTGTGTATCTCACTGGTAAACTTTTTGAAAACAGGGGAGTGTGTTTAGCAGGGTAACATGTTAGTGCAGTTGTGTTAGAATTAGCATGTGCACTGGTTATTGTATTTTGCATTTTGGGTAGTAGCTTTTCGTCTTTTCATGGTAAGTTTGTGTGTGTGTGTACATATATTTAGCATAAATAAATATATATATATATCTGGGATATTTGGATATATATATATATATAGATATATATATATATATATATATATATATATATATATATATATATGTATACATATATATATATATATATATATATATATATATATATATATATATATACATATATACATATATGTTTGTATCCCACTGTGAGATGGCAGTGGTGATGACTGCATCATTTTTCAAGAAAATAAACTTGCCTTATATGACTGAATACTGTATCTATATGGTGCAGATAATTTGACACAGGAGTGTTAAGTCAATAAGTTTAAGGGTGTCCGTTTTATTAAGGTTTGTCCTGATGCTGCTTATTTTGGAATGGGTTTCATTCCCTGTCAAATGTAGGAGAATGTCTGATACAGTTTATTAGGCATATGGACTTGCAGTGCTGTTTCTGTACTGTTGTTTCTGAGTACAGGAATACTTATCTGTGTGTGCAAATAATGTCTGCATGCTATACTATGGGAATGGGCATCCGTGAGTGTGTGGAGGAGAAATAATCATCTTTGGATGTAATTTGGATGTCTGGACCCTATATTTGGCTGGGTATTGTCTATATGCTGCATTGGTTTAGGAATAGGAATGTGTCATGGAAAGTGGAAGGTTATCTGCACAGTAATAAAACAAATATCTCATATAAAGTAATTACAGTATGTCAGAGCTCGGGCGCTCCTTCCTGTCATGATTTATGTCTGACCTTAGACCAAAGCACAAAGGATACATACATATATATTAGGGACATATGTGCACCAAAGTCCTCAGACCTTTCTTGCTATCCGTCTGGGAAGCAAGATGTCATCATATCCTTGGTCTGTCAACTGTCTGATAGAATTCAGATGCAATTGTGTCCACAGATGCTGAGTAGTCCTTTAAGCCTTCTTTTTCTTTATTCCATTACTGTAGCCAGTGATAAGGGTAGTTGTGGATCTATATGGTGGGGGGGGGTGGATGTTGGGGATGTTCATGTCTACTCCTTCAGTCTTTCATGCAGTCAGCTATCCAAAACGTATGTAAATATTTTCTATCCATTTTTGACAACACGAGCAAACGTATGACAGATAATTTAGTTTTCTTGGGTTTGAGTAGGAGGTTTGATTCTTTGAGCCAGGTTTCTACAGAGGAGAAAGATTTTTGGGTAATGTCTTGGTGCTTATTTATTGGGGAGGCTGCACATATTAATGAGTCATCTGCATGCTGAACTAAACAAGCATGGTAAGTGGAGGTGGGGAGTGTTAAAATTCCGTTTAAAATATACATAAATAACACTAGTTACCTTTTAGTCTTGAGTCAAGAATAACTCTTCAGGATGTGCAAAACATTTTCTTTTTATTGAAATCCACAAACGTCAGCGTTGGAAAACTATCTTCACAATTTAAAGTCAGTCTCACCAAGCAGCAAACATACACAGTTTTTATTTCCTTTTCTTATCAGTATCATGCATGCAGAATACTGACGTTGACAAATAGGATCTCTGCAGACCGTCTTGCTTTTCGCTTAGTGCTGCACGCAAACACTTAATCATGTTTTTCATACTAGTAATGTTTTAGAAAAACACAAACCATCGGGCTTGACAATGAGTCTGTTTGTTTTTTTTTTATTTTTGACCTTGTATATTTCAGTACCAGTAACATTCTAACTCCCCAACATTCCTTGTAACTACCCATCCCAGCCTGGGAAGGTCAGAGCTTACATACAGTGTGTTCTTTCTTGCTTTCAGAAACCAGTCTTTATAACATCCCTTAACCCCTTCAGCACTTTCTTTACCTTCAGTCATATGTTAATACTCTTGCAGCTTGATATTAGAATGCAGTTGTGAAACACTCAGAACTACAATAAGGCATTTGTGGTTTGCATAACTATGCATCTATACTAATTTTTAACTTGAACAGATATTAAATAATTTATCAAATGTATCTTTCTGCTATGGTATTAATTAATATGAACACAGGGAAGGCTATGGCTTCTGTGGCCATTTTAGGTAGTTTCATAGTTAGTCTGCAGCTATGGAGGTGGTTTTTAGTTAAAGAAGCAACATTATTATGAGTGAGGTGGGTACTGAACAATTGAAGAGCTCTGGATGGTTTTGGATGGACAGGGATAAATGTATTAACATCCAAGAGAGATACTACTGATTGTATAAAGTAGGAATTAAACTGTATGGGGATATGGGGATAGACTCTGCCGTATTGTCTGTTATTGAGAGAGAGTGGTGGTCTTGCCAGGGTGGAGTAGTTTATTTTGTGATGACCAAAAAGGTTTTGGGTTGTTTTTATGTTTGTCTTGTAAGTTGGTCTAGTATGTTTGCTTGTCCTGTTTAGCATTACATTTTGCAGGGTTTCTAAGATGTCTAAATTGCTGGAAGGCATTTTGAGTTCTATTTTTATGCCAATTTTTTTTTCAGGATTTATCCCTTTTTGTCCCGAGTTTTTTTTTTTTTTTTTTTTTTGGTTTGTTTTGTTAACCTGGTGGGAGTTGGACTTTGCTCTTTCATTACATACTGGTGCAAGATTATTTAAGGTCTGTACGAGTATGTTATTAAAATGTTCTACAGCAGTATCTAGTGGTATCTTTCTAAGTGCATTCCAGTTATTTTGTTTGTTTTTCATTAAAAATATCTTTGCTGAAATTGGTTGCATTTCGTACTAGAGTATAGATAATATGTGTATTTAGGTTATGGTGAGATCTAATCTTCTCTGTTGGTATGTGGTCCCTTTTATGCTGTCTGAGAGGCAGCCTACTTTTGTCTTTTACTATTCCTCCTAATGCTACTAGCCTTCATCACCAATTATCAAATCTATCTCCTTCAAATAATTAGGACTTCAGCCAGTCCTCACAAAGAACATCAACATCTATCCAGCCTGTCTTTCTGCATACCACCCTATCTCTACAAACAAACAACATTTGATGTATCTATAAATATCTTAAAACTAAGTATCCAGATTTACAATCAAATACCAAATCAAGGCTAAAATACAACTGGTCACACTCTTCTCTCTGTAAAATATGAATTCAAAAAATTAGCAGAGGTATTTACTCTATTCCAGATCCCACTGTTAATACATCCATCATTTCCAATCCCAAAATAAACCAGTCACCGTATACCTCTCAACAAATAACAGAACCCAAACTCACCTTACTATATATGAACCTAAGAAGTATGTGTGATAAAATCCATGACATACATGGCTACCTTGCCACATATACTCCTGAAGTAGTAATAGGTACCAAAACCTGGTTAAAAAAGAAAGCAAGGATAATAAGATCACCTCCCCCAAACGGATAATATAGACAAGCATGACGGACAAAAGTATGCAGGTAGTTACAATCATCTATAAAAATTCCCTAACACTCTACTCCCATAGGAAATACCCAAATGTAACAATGTTGAACTTTTAATAATACTCCTAAAACTCAACAGTAGGAAATTTACATGTTTAACAACAGTTTATATACCACCAGGGAGTAACGCTGATACTGCTGAAAACATTCTTTATTGGATATCCCAACATGTTAACCATTAAACTATATTATTTGGTGATTTAAATATAGACTGGCAAGTCATGAATTCCTCTACTCCCACTGAACCCATGAACTTATGCAACTTTAAACAATTAATAGCCACACTCACTAGAATCAATAAAACTTCAGGGAGATGCTCAACATTAGGCTGGATCCTTACAAACAAACCAGACAAACTGACAAAAGTAATCTGAGTTAGGGGCATCTCATTTAACTTGGGATGTTATGTGATCCTATCTCGCCTACATTCTGTACTGATGGGTTCGGAGCCGATCCTCAGCTCCGACTCGGCACGCTATACTATAGAACGAAGTCTCTTATTGGCTGAGCTATCCTACATCCCAGGATGCACCACCACTGCTTCCCCAGATCTCGTTTGCCGCTTTACAGCAAAGACGTGGTCTCGGACTTGGCTGAGCTAAGTGTTTTTTTTCTTCAAACAATTTTTGTCAGAAATTTTTGATTCTTATAACCAAAAGCTGTTTTAACAGCTATCGTTGTTGTGTGACTGAGTTTTCTGTGATTTTTCTGGTAAACTTATCTTTAATTCGAGGGAAAGGATCCCGTTTCAGTTAGAGGGGCCTTGCCCTCGCGCGTGTTGAAGTATTTAGTGTGAGTGTTTTTCTATTGTTATAGTTTAGTTGGATAAGTAATCCCATTTACGTTAGAGGGATTTTGTCCTTATTTACTCTTCTTTAACTAAGTTTTGTGAAAGTTTTTGAAGTTAGTAGTACTGTTTGTGTAAACATGTCGAAAGAGCATAGACCTTCAGGGTTCAAAAAATGCTCTAAGTGCAGCTACAAGATGTCTATAACAGACGATCACTCATTGTGTGTGTATTGTTTAGGCCCTAAACATCTTCAGGAGTCATGCAGTGTTTGTCACGCTTTTTCCTCCCGAGTCCTCCAAGAGAGGAAAAACAAATTGATTCTAAAAGGGCTTATTACACCTTCTTTTGAGGAGGCTTTATCATCTTCCTCTTCACCATCGAAGAAAAAGAAATCGTCGGCTCCGACCAGCCCGTCGGAACCGGCCACAAAGAAATCTCGGCAGGCTTCTCCATCGGCTCCACGGACTTCGGAGCCGAGGGTGGAACGGTCTGCCTCAGTGCCTCCAGCCTCGACTCCTCTGGCTTTGGAGCCGACGGCTAGAGCTTCGAGAGGCGGGTCACCTTCATCGGCTCCACTGTCTTCGGAGCCAATGAGAGTTGCCCGCTCAGACTCTTCCCCTTCGGCACCGAAGTCCACTTCGGCTCCAAGGGAAATTGCTATGGTGGTGGAGTCTCCCTCGGCACCGATATTTATTGAGATGATTCGGAGCCGGTCCCCCAGTCCTTCGGAACCGGGGGAGAAGTCGACTCGAGCTCATTCGATCTCTTCTCGGTCTTCGAGAATGTCGGATTCGGACATAGACAGGGTACTTCAAAGGCTGTTTCAGTCTCCAGTCTTCCAAAAGTTGATTTCGGCTCCGGAGCCGATTGCCCACCCTGTTGTCTTGGTTCCTCCTCCAACAGCCTCGGCGCCGTTGGAGTCGGTGCTGGTGGAGCCGATGGAGGTTTTCGGGTCGGTTCCGACCCTTACTCCAACCCTGCCCTTCGGGTCGGAGTTCGGTACACGGACCTCCTCGGTCGGCCCCGGGGGGTGACGCTTCGGGACCGATGTTTTCGGTTCCGAGCCTCCCTCTCGGTGCGTCGGCTGCGGGAGTGCAGTCTACTGTTGTGGCCTCGGGGGTTGGACCTTCCCAGGACTCTGGGGGTCCGGCCTTCAGGGCCATGAGGAGTGCTTTGGCCAAATCTTCTTTGGCTACCTCAACCGTCTCTCTGGCATCTTCCCTTGGCACGGAGACTGGTTCCTTTGTTGTCCCCCTGTCTCAAGACAGCAGAGTCCTGGGGCCTGAGGTCACCCCCGTTGGGGGTTCTCCCCTTCCTGGAGGTCCTTCCGAAGCGTCTTCGGAGGAACCCCCAAGGAAGAGACAGTGCAAGAGGAAGCACGTTGACTCCCCTGACGAGTCTCTCACCTCGGACACCGACCTCGATAATGCGGAGGGGTCCCCCAAGTCGTCCTCGGATGATGTCTCCTTTGCGGACATCTTAGAAATCCTGAAGCAACGAGGCGACTGGCAGTCCAAACCCCCTTCTGCTGAGGAGTCGGTATTCCTCAAGGCCTTCGGGGCTCAGCCCTCCGCCTCCTGGGTGTCTCCGCCCTTTGATGAGCTTCTGGATTTGATCTCTCGAAGGGCGTGGGGGCACCCGGATTCTGTGGAACCGGTGCCAGCTCGCCCCAACAAATTTCTTTCAGCCCCCCCGAGAAGGATTTTTCTCTCCAAAGGTGTGGCTGTAGATGCCCTGGTGGTGGCATCTGCTACCCAACAAGATGTGGCAGAGGCATCTACGTCCGTCCATCCTCCTAATAAAGAGTCCAGGAGCATGGATCGGTACGGGAAGCGCACCCTTACTTCAGCAGCCTTTACTTTAAGGTCTCTGAATTATCTGACGCACTTCACCAGACTTCAGAGGGATCTGGTCAAGGAACTTTCAGATACCCCCTCTGGTAACCTACCTGAGCAGTTGGCCCAGACGGTTAGCTCTCAGCTGGCTACCTTATCATCATTATCAAACTCGTCCATGAGGCTCATTTTGTATGCAGCCGAGGGGGTGAGTAGAGCGGCGGGAACAGGTGTTGCTCTATGGAGACAAGCCTGGCTCCGCCTGTGTCACTTTGCGGAAGCCTTCAAGTCTTCCTTTGCCGACGCTCCCTTCGATGGGTCCTCTCTGTTTGGACCCAAGGTAAAGGACACCTTGACCCGCTGTGAACAAGAGGGTAAGACCTTGACTGCCATAGGGGCACAGTTTTCCACTCCCTTCAGGCCTTATCCCAAGGCTAGAAGAGGGGGGAAAATGTGGTTCCGCAAATCTCAAAAGGCTTACTCCTCACAGCAGGGCGATCCCCCTTCTAGAGGCAGAGGAGGGGGAAATTTTTCAGGAAGACGCCATCCCAGAGGCGGCGGAGGCCCCCGCAACACTGGAGACCGCGAGTCCTTTCGTGGCTCTTCAACCTTCCAGCATCCCTGAAGGATTGCCCGACTGTGCAGCTCCGGAGCCAGTCGGGGGTTGTTTTTTGAAGCACCTAAAGGCCTGGGAGAGTATCACTCAGGACCGGTGGGTGCTCCGAATCATCGACGGAGGTTACACCATCCCCTTTTCTCAACCCCCCCCACCATCCTGGAAAATCCCGGACCCACCACCCAGTCACCAGGATCTCGCAGCCATCAAAATCTCAAAGCTGCTTCAAAAAGGAGTCATCCAACCAGTCCCCGAAGGCCAGACCGGATTAGGGACTTGCTCAAGATTCTTTTTGGTGCCAAAAAAGACCGGGGACTTGAGGCCCATTTTGGATCTCAGCAAACTAAACCGATCTGTCAAGAAGTCCAAGTTCCGGATGGTCACCTTACAATCCATTCTCCCGCTGCTGGAGAAGGGTGTTTGGATGTGCTCCATAGATCTCAAGGACGCCTATTATCACATCCTGATAGATCAGGCGTCCAGGAGACACTTGCGCTTCAGCCTGGGAGACAGTCATTTCCAGTTCCGTGCATTGCCCTTTGGTCTCACCACAGCCCCCAGGGTGTTCACCAAATGTTTGGCGGTGGTGACTGCTCACCTGAGAAGTTTAGGATTCCAGGTGTTTCCATACCTAGACGACTGGCTCCTAACTGCCACCTCCAGGCGTCTACTCTTACAAAACCTAGCAGCCACTATATCTCTAGGCAATTCTCTCTAGGAATCACCTTCAATTGGGCAAAGTCTGTGTTGCTGCCATCTCAGCGCATACGGTTTATCGGAGTAGAGATAGACTCAAAGCAAATGCGGGTCTGTCTTCCTACAGAGAGGATAGAAACATTACAGTCTCAAGTTCCAACCTTGCTCCTCAAATGCTGAGCCCCAGCCAGGATGGTCCTACAACTGTTAGGTTCCATGTCGGCCACTGTTCTCCTAGTCCCCTTGGCAAGGTTACATATGAGGATTCTCCAGTGGCTCCTGTCAGTCCAGTGGTCTTATCAGGATCTCCCTCTCAGTCACCTCATTCTGATCACAGAGACGTGCAAACAGGACCTTCGTTGGTGGCTTCTTTCCTCCAATCTGGATCAGGGGCGACCCTTCGTTCCACCACCTCCAGTGGCCACATTGACTACGGATGCCTCCCAGACGGGGTGGGGGGGACATTACCTGGGCAGGTCAGTCCAAGGCAAGTGGCACTCAGAAGAGAGTCTCCTCCATATAAACATACTGGAAATGAGGGCGGTACTACTATCACTGCAAGCACTACACAGTTACCTCCCCCAGGGCATGATTGCCATTCAGTCCGACAACATGTCAGTAGTCTGGTACCTGAACAAGCAGGGAGGGACCAGATCCTACCCCCTTTGCAGAGAGGCCATGAGGGTATGGGATTGGGTGATTGCAACCAAACGTTCTCTGGTAGCAACACACATTCCAGGGAGATCCAATGTGATAGCCGACAGACTGAGCAGAACTGTTCTCTCCCCTCACGAGTGGTCTCTGAACGACAGAGTGGCAACTCAGATTTTCAGAAGATGGGGAACTCCTTGTTGCGACCTATTCGCAACTCCCCTCAATTCAAAATGCCAACAGTTCTTCTCTCTCACCCCAGTTCCGGGGGAGATTTCCAAGGACGCCCTAGTCCAAGCTTGGCCCACCGGCCTGCTATACGCCTTTCCACCGGTTCCCCTTCTTCCCAAGGTGATCCAGAAGGCGATTCGCTTGGAGAGCAAGATGATTTTAGTTGCCCCATACTGGCCTCGTCAAGTCTGGTTTCCCTTTCTTCGGAAATATGCACTGGACGGTCCATGGTTCTTGGACCAAATTCCGGACCTCTTGACCCATCAGTCGGGGCAGCATCATCAGTCCCTCCACACGTTGAGGTTAACAGCTTGGCTCCTCCTCTTCCGACCTTAGTCAGGAACCATGCTTTGGATCCGGAAGTCATACATATCTTGTCCTCGGCCCACAAGACTTCTACTAAGAAAATGTATAACAGCAAATGGAAGAGATTTGCTATTTGGGCCCAACTCCGGGGATTAGATCCCATAACTGTCCCGGTATCAGAAGTTCTGAAGTTTTTAGCTTCTCTGTTCAATCAAGGTTCTTTGGTCTCTACCATTAAGGTTCAATTGGCAGCTATTTCCAATTTTCATGAGAGCATAGATCCACCTTTGATGAGCAACAAGTTGTGTAAAGCCTTCATGAAAGGTGCTGGGCTGCTTCGGCCCCCGATATCTCATCCCGCTCCACCGTGGGACCTTAATGTTGTGTTAGGTGCTTTGACTTCTTCCCCCTTCGAACTGGCAGCAACTTGTGACTTGAAATTTCTTTCTTGGAAGACTGCTTTCTTAGCTGCTATTACATCAGCCAGAAGAGTTTCGGAACTTCAAGCCCTATGTGTCAAACCACCATACCTGGTTTTTCACAAGGATAGAGTATCCCTCAGACTGAATCCATCCTTTGTTCCTAAGGTTTGTTCTAGTTTTTGTCTGCAACAGTCATTGGAACTTCCAGTTTTCTTCCCAAAGTACTCAGATAGAGCTGAATACATCTTTCACACCTTAGATGTTCATAGGCAATTGCGCTTCTATTTGGATAGGACGCACCAAACACGGAAAACAGATCAGTTGTTTGTGTCCTTTTCGGACAATAAATTGGGCAAAGCCGTCACGAAAGTCACTATTGCCAAGTGGATCAGAGACTGTATCAGTCATACTTACTTCATTTCTAATAAAGAGCTTACATCTACTGTGAAAGCTCATTCTACCAGGGCTATGGCTACTTCGGCAGCTTTTCATTCTAAGCTTGCCATTAGTGACATTTGTGCTGCGGCTACGTGGTCTTCTCCTCGCACCTTCATTTCTCATTACAAAGTGGACGTGACATCTCGGGGGCGAGCTTTTTTCGGTTCCACAGTTCTCAGGAGTGTTTTCCAGTGAGCCACCCAGGAATCAGGTGCTAGGGACGCTGTCCCATCAGTACAGAATGTAGGCAAGATAGGATCACATAACATCTTTTAGTTATGTACTTACCATAACTTTAGATGTTTGGGATCCATCTCGCCTACATTCCTAATAACCCACCCTCCTTCCCCCTGCCTTGGAGATCAGAAGAGACCGGACGGTTCGAGTTCAGCCGTTTCATCTTGAAACACCTGGCAATATTATATCAACAGTCTATGTGTGTGTGCATGTGTGCAGACAAACAAGATCTGGGGAAGCAGTGGTGGTGCATCCTGGGATGTAGGATAGCTCAGCCAATAAGAGACTTCGTTCTATAGTATAGCGTGCCGAGTCGGAGCCGAGGATCGGCTCCGAACCCATCAGTACAGAATGTAGGCGAGATGGATCCCAAACATCTAAAGTTATTGTAAGTACATAACTAAAAGTTTTATTTTTGCTGTAAATTAGGATTAGAAAATGTTAGGAGGTAATCGGTTGGTTGCAGAGATGTAATGTGATAGTGAAATGAGTAGGACAGCTTGAGAGAGTCTTGGGTGGTAAATTAGAGTGGGTGTTACTATTGGTAGTAATTCTGTTGATTGTTTTATTCTAGAGGGGACCAATGGTATTGGTTTGAGGGATTTGTGCAGTTCTATGGAAGTATAAATGTAGAGTAAGATGATGGAGTTGGGTGGGAATTGGGGGTATGTCAGGCGAGCGAATTAAGCAAGGAGGTCTTTCTGCAGATTGTCCACCAGTGGTGTATTCCACAAATGAGAGCAATCTTCCTCCTGTCTGGACCATCATCTCAAAATATTTTGCTCCAGTACCTCTGGCAGTAAAGCTTTGGCAATAGATGCCTTCTTCTTCACCTGGAAAGGAGATATTCCTGAATGCCTTTCCTACTTTTCCCCATACACAAAAGGTCCTTCTGAAGTTTCAGAAAGGCAAACCCAGAATTATTTTGGTGACTCCATTTGGTCCACACAACACTGGTACTCCCTTATCTTTCAGCTGGCCAAGGGCATCCCTCAAGTCATTATCCCGTGGAATGGACTTTCTCACGTAACAGACAACTCTCATCCACCCCAACCTGAAGACTGTCAGTCATATGGTTTGGATGATAAACTTTTGATTCCATTTAGGCACCTGTATTCTGCGGATGTGCTACTGGTAATAAAGGAGGCTAGAAAATCTACAAGTAGAAGATTGTATGAGTTTGTCGCATATTTGGAAGCCATACATATGTCCTGCCATTGTTTTTATGAATTACTTATCTAATCTCTCCTCCCAATTATTTCTGACGTCTTTTAATTGATTCCTATAGTTATTGCACATTATTTTGTATACCCTGTTATCCTTTTTTTTAAAAGCACCTTCTGTTCTAGATTCAACTAAAAACTCAATCAGTGCTGGTCTTTCATTTAGGATTCCACTATCCCTTTCTCTTTGCCTGTACTCTGATATCAGTTCCTGATACGGAAGGCAGTTTTTAACCTGCAGTCCAATTGTCTTCTTGGCCTCTTCCCATCTGATGACCTTTCCCTCTTTAATTATTTGTTTACAATATATTGGTTCCTTTGCCACCTTCCTCCAGTAAATTCCTGGCCCTCTTGCCTATTTTCTGTGCCCTTAATTGCGACCATACCTATCAGCAGAATCTCATTTCTCCATTCCCATGGTGGCTTACTTCTATTTTGTATGCCTCTTTTTCTCCTTAAAGATCTACATCCAAAATCCCACCTTTTACTTATTTCTTGAATTGCCCCATGGTTCATCACCAACATTATTCCTGAATTGTAGCCTTCTGCTTGTGATGTTTTATAAGAGCCTTAACTGTGTATCTCTAAAATATTATTTTTATTTGTTTGTCATTTATTTACCATGATAGTCTGACTGGAACAACAGAACCTGGTTTCATTGGAGGCCTGGGGAGAAAATCTCCAAATACAGGTTTATCAAACACAGTATCACCACATAGGCTCATATTAAACACAGACATAAATGTAGACGTGTAGTAATTCAAAACATAACACTCATGTTTTACAGCATCATAACATAGGTTTGGGTTGAAGACAAAAACTTGTATATCAGTTTAACAGTACAGATAGATGTTACTTCATTATAAGTAATATAAAAGTGTAAAATAAAAGCAGTGGAAGTAAAAGTAAAACAGCTGAGGTATAGGATGGGGGGGTGAAAAACATATGAAGTAGTAGTGAAGATTATCAAGAGAAGAGCAGTTGCAGAGCCATGTGTTTTAGATATTGTTTTAACAAAGCATTGAAGGCTGGTAGCCTGGGAACTGATCTAGTAGTAAGGGAGAGAGAATTCCATATTTTAGTGACAGAGTATGAGTACAGACACTGTCGTTTTTATTTTTTTTTGTTTTTTTGTTTTTTTGTTTGTTTTTTTTTTTCTTTTTTTTGAAGGTTTAGATATTGTTAGCAATTGTTTGTCCTTGGATCTTAAGGTTCTGTTTGGCTGGTAGGGTTGGATAATATAGTGGAGTTGGTTGGGGGTTCAATCCAGTTAAGTTCTTGTAGGGAATTACAGTGATGTGTATGGTATTTTGAGTTAGTGGCAAACTTTATTATAGCACTGTTCCAATTTGGATTTGATGGAAATTTGTATGTTGGCTAGAATAATGGCACCATACAATAGGGGAGGGGGGCAGGAAAGTTTTAGCCAGGGTGATTTTGTTTATTTCTGCAGAGAAACCCTAATTTCTGGTGAGTTCTCTTTATATTGTGCCAGATGTGGAGGTCAAATTTCAGTTGGTTATCAATGACACCAAGTAGTTTGGTGTGCTGTACTAATTCAATAATTGTATTATCTGTTGAGTATATTTTGAATTGATCTATGTCAGAAGTGGGATTTTTTGGGTGAAAGAGGATGAGTTTGATTTTTCTTAGGGTTAAGGAATTGTTGAGCATTTGTAAGCCAGGTTTCGACAGCAGTAAAAGACTTCTGTGTGTTGGAAAGTAGTTCAGGAAGTGTGTGAGAGGTACAGAGAATAGTTGAATCATCTACATATTGCATGAGAGTTTCAGGGGATAAGGAAAGTATGTAGGTTGTTTGTGAATATATTGAACAGTAGGGGCCTAGGATGGAGCCTTGTGGGACTCCTGTAGCGTTGTGGAGAAAGGGGGAAATTTCATCTGCCCATTTTACAGCTTGTTTCCAATTTTACAAGTAACTTTGAAACCACTGTACTGTGTTATGGGAAAAGTTTAAGTTGGACAGTGTGCCCAGAAGTAAGGGGTAAGAAACATGTGTCAAAGGCTTTAGAGAGGTTGAGGATTAGATCTGATACTTAGTTTCCTGTTTCTCTAGCCCTGTTTATGCTGTCTGTAAAGGATATTAAAGCAGATGTGCTATGGTTGTGGCAGAAACCATGTTGACGTGGTGTGAACAGATTATTTTGCAGAAGGTATTGCATTAGCTGTTGGTGTATACATCTTTCTAGAATTTTGGAGGTAATAGAATGGATATGGGATGGAAATCTGAAGGTTCCGCAGAGTTGCTCCTTTGTGGATGGGTGTAATCTGGGACATTTTCCATATGCTGGGAACTAGAGATTCTGATATGGATCTATTGATTAGGGTGCTGATTGATTCAATGGCTAGTTTAAGGTATTGTGGTGGGAGGTTGTTTACTGAGGTAGAATAGGGTTTTAGTAGTAGTCTTTTTGTATGGTAGTTGTAGGTATGGCCTGAAATGAGAAGTGTTTGAGTTGGTCAGGATTGTAGCTGGATTAAGAGAAATTATTGGTGATGGGAATGAAGGTGAAGTGGGAGGGTGTGGTGTTGGAGATGTTTGCTTTGCCAGTAGGTCAGCTACAGATTTTATGAAGTGTTTGTTGAAGTTTTCAGCTGCTAGGGATGGAGGGGCATCTATTATGGGCAGTGTTCTTTATTTGTGCCTGGATTAAGTAGGGTTGATATGGAGTTACCATCATTTCTTTGGGATTAGTTTTGTGTTCATGTTGAAGGTGGGGAGTAGTAGGATATTTTCTTTGTTCACTAGCTTTTTTACATTGTTGCGGAGTTGTCTAAAATGGATGAGGTTTTCTGCACTTTTATTTTGCTTCTAGGTGTCCCAGGCTATGTCTTTGTTTCATAAGACTTTCACATGCTTTTGGTTAGCCATGGGACTGTATTTTAGGATGTTGAGTATATTTTTATTTTATTTTATTTGACATTTGTTTACCGGGAAAGTCCAACTGGGCGATAAAGAACCCATTTTCAGTGTGGGCCTGGGGAGAAAAGCTCTGTAAGACATAGAATAATAGATAAATTGATTAGTGTAGTAGTATAGACATATGCTTTCACTTAGCAGTAACTTAAATATTTAACAAAACAGTAGCACAAGTATTACAAATAGTTACAAGCATACACATTAAGAGTAACTAAAATATTCAACATAACAGTAGCATAAATATAACAAATGGTTACAAACATGATGGGTACAGTGAATTTTCAATTTAAAGTCTGTGCTAGTCACAGCATTTTGTACTGGGGTAGAAATTTGGGAAGGTGGTATATGTAGGAAGGTTGTATTTAAGTAAACCACTGCTTCATCAAGAGGAAGGTGATGTCCTTCAAGGATGCATCTGCAGTCATAACATATGGGTTGTCCTGCCTCAGGCAGCCCTTCGGTCAGCCGGATTCCAAAGTCTGGGTCTGGCCTCGGCTGATGTCGCACTTTCCCCGACGTCAGAGCTTCTGGGGTATAAAAGCATCAGCCGACGCCATTTTCCTCAGTCTTTCTTGCCGCGCGGTGCCCGAAGCAGAAGCAGTTCGCAAGTGCCGGTCGGTCAGATCCTGTGATAAGAAGAAATTCAGCTACCGAAGACTTCGAAAAAGCTAAGTACCCCGTTGGGGACTCTTTCTTGCCTCAGCCGATGTCAGATAAAGTAAATCATTGTTTAACTTGTGGGAAACAAATACCTCATAAGGATTTCCACTCTTACTGCCTCCCTTGCTTAGGCCCAGACCACGACGTCTCGGCCTGTTCAGCCTGTGCTTCCTTCAACCGACGAACTCTTAGACATCGGGCGGAGTTTGCAGAGGAATTCTTTGGGGCTAATTTCACATATAAGATGCCGTCGGATACTCCGACTTCGCATTTGGTGAAAAAACGGAAGGACAAGGACCGACACTTGCGGCCCGCGGTTTCGGCTGAAACCATGGTAAGGCCTACCGCGAGTGTCTCTGTTTCGGCCGAAACCGAGTCCTCGGAGCTTCCTTTAACCGAATCCAGTCAACCGACCACCGCGGCCCTGGAGGCCCCGGCTGAGTCGGCTACCGAGCTACCTACCGAATCCAGTGTCCAGGATATGTCCGACACCATACCTTTGGACAAATCTACTCCTGCACGTGGGGCAGCTAGACCCCCTGCTTCCATGTCCATTAAGGCCTTTTCCAGGGCTAAAGCTGCCAAACTTTCTAAAGCTTTGCCTCCCAAAACCACCTCCCAGAGGCCTTCTTCTTCCAGTTCTCAGATCCTCAGCCTTGCAGAGGATCTTATTTCTTTAATTAGAGGTTCCCAGCCTCACCCGGACAGGGGCTCTCACCCACCACCAGACAAAAGGCCCAGGACTGAGCCCTCTGACCTCCACTCTTCAGATGAGTCTACGGATGGATCTGAGTTAACAGACCACCAGGAGGAGGCTTATTCCCCCTATGAGGATTCTGATGCTGAAGAATCTATTCCTTCGGCCTCCCCTCCTGAAGAGTTTTCTTTTGGTGAGACTCTACATTCCATGAGAGAGCATTTTCAATGGCAGGGTCAGAAATTTTCTGATTCTAGAAAGAGATTAAGGACCTTTTTGCATTTGCCTCAACATAGGCCCTTAGCTATACCTCCTGTTTTGCATGTTATTGATGATGTGTACAATGATGTTAGTACAGCCCCTGATACTCTCCCCCGGCACCTTCCAAACCTGATAGATACTACAGGGTCCCGGATTCTCATTTCCATCTGTATAAGGCCCATTCCGCAGACCCAGACACCATTTCTCAGGGCCCTAAAGGGGTTGCAGCTGCCACTGCCAAAAATCCTCTCCCTTCTGAAAGGGAGTCTAGAGCTTTAGAGAGATGGGGAAAGAAGGTATATACTTCTGCAACTCTTTCTGTGAGGGCATTAAATTGTCAATTTCATATGATACAGTACCAAGAGTATTTGTTAGATGAACTGAATAAGAAACTTACTTCTTCTGAACCCCTTGACCGTAAATCCCTTCAGGACCTGGTACATAACTCACAGCAGGTTAGTAATCATTTCTTAAAGTGTGGTTATGATGTACTGGAGGCTTCATGTAGGTCAGCTATGACTGGGGCAGTTATTCGTAGGCATGCCTGGCTGAAGGAACAATCCCTGCCAGACCATGTTAAAGCTTAACTCCTGGATGCTCCAATGGAAAAACAAAAATTATTTGGCTTCTCGGCTCAGGAGGTCTTAAAGAAGTTTGAAGAAAAGGCTAAATCAGTGCAAACAGTTAAGGATTTTCTGCAAGTACAACCACCGAGATTCAGCAGAAACTGGCCTACTAAGAATTGGTCCTTTCCAGACTCAGAGCCCAGAGAGGCAGGAACAGGCATCCCAGAGGTAGAGGGCAAGCTAGGGGCTCCTACAGAGGCCGTCAGTGGCAGCCTACCAACCAGAGAGGTAGTGCAGCAACAACAACTACTACTCCAGGACAGACACAATGACTTCACTTTGATTCTGCCTACCAGGGCTCAATTGGAAGCACCCTTGGGCGGAAAGCTTTCTGTATTCTCAAAAAACTGGCATTATATTACAAGGGACACATGGACACTGCAAATAATAGACAAAGGATTCAGGTTCCACTTCCACACTTTGCCAACAAGAAACGGAATGCCAAACCTGCCACCAAATCAGAGGGCAGAGGCTTTAAAGCAGATCAACGACTTACTTCAAATGAAAGCCATAGAAAAGGTTCCTCTTTCAGAACAAGGTCAAGGATTCTACTCCAGACTATTCCTTGTTCCAAGAAAAGAAAATCAATGGAGGCCTATTCTCGACCTGTCCGCACTAAATACTTTCCTCATTGTGCCAAAATTCAAGATGCTGACCCTACAGCAACTTCTTCCCATGCTGGGCAAGGAGTCTTGGCTGGTGACTCTAGATCTCAAGGAGGCATACCTGCATGTCCCTATTCGACCAAGTTGCAGAAGACACCTCAGATTTCTTGCAGGATCAGAGCATTATCAATTCTCAGCATTGCCCTTTGGCTTACCTACTGCGCCCAGAGTATTCACGAAATGCCTGGCATCAGTAATTGCTCACTGCAGACTTCAGGGGATTCAAATCTACCCATATCTGGACGACTGCCTTATACAAGCGGACAACAAGGAAAATTTGATAAAGGACTTGGCATATGCCATCCACCTACTACAGGCCTTGGGATACACAGTCAACATCCAAAAATCAAGACTTGTTCCATCCCAAAGGATAACCTTCTTGGGTGCAGATCTAGACACAACCACCCAAATGGCCTTTCTCACAGAAGAAAAACAAAAACAACTTCTGGATTACTTCATGAATCTGACAAGACAAACTCAGCTAACTGCAAGGAAAATCCTGCAGGCCCTGGGTTGCATGGCATCCTGCATAATTCTGATTCCACAGGCCATGCTGCATATGAGAAAATTACAATGGTACCTAAGGAGTGTATGGTCTCAGCACAGTCACAGTTTAGAAGCTTTGATACCAATTATTCCTTGCCTTCAAAAGGAATTCCTGTGGTGGGCTCATGCCTGCCAGTCCAACAGAGGGTTGCCTTTCAACAAACCAAGAACAAAGCAAACCATCACCACGGACGCTTCGGACCGAGGATGGGGAGCACACATGGAGGGCAAATGTATCCAAGGCCTATGGTCTCAAGGACAGCTGCGCATGCACATAAACCAAAAGGAAATGCTGGCAGTGATACACGCAATCGAGGCCTTCAAACCTTTCCTCCATCAAGGTCACCTGTTAATAAGGACAGACAACACCACAGTTATGTGGTACATAAACAAGCAGGGAGGCACACATTCCTACCCCCTATGTAGACTGACTATGAATCTATGGGAGCTGTGCCTGAAACTCAATATCCAACTACAGTCCCAGTTTGTGCCAGGAAAAGAAAATGTACTGGCAGACAGCTTAAGCAGAACTACCATGGATGCACACGAATGGATGCTGCACCCAGATATCTTCCTACTCATAACAAAAGCATGGGGACAGCCGGAGATAGATTTGTTTGCTTCCCCCCACAACCATCAACTGAAGACATTCTGCTCAAGGACGTATCACCCAGAAGCTTGGAGGGTGGACTCCCTCTCTTTCAGCTGGAAAGCTCTAAAAGTATATGCCTTCCCACCTGTCCCATTAATGTCCAAGGTTTTACTGAAGATCAGGGCAGAACAGCCAAGAGTGATTCTGATAGCTCCAGACTGGCCAAGGCAGCACTGGTACCCACTACTGAGGAGCATGTCACAGGCGAAACGCAGAACAACTTCAAGATCTTGCATCCCAACTAGCAAACACTGCAACTAACTGCCTGGAAAATTCCATAAATCCCCCTCACAATAACTTATCACAGAGAATAAAGGACATTATTATGGAAACTCGACGGCCTTCCACAAGGAAGACATACTCAGCAAAATGGAAAAGATTTTTCATTTGGAGCACAACAAAAGGCTTAGATGTGACAGTGGCGACTATGACACATATTCTGGAATACTTAGCAGAATTGTTCCACAACGGCCTGTCCTATTCTTCCATAAAGATTCATGCCTCAGCAATTTCAGCAGAATACAATGTGGATCCACCTATCTTCTCACACCCTCTCCTCAGGCAATTTCTGAGAGGGATCAAAAACATCAATCCTCCAAGAAAACCCCCTTTACCTACTTAGGATCTCAACTTTGTGCTGGAAAAACTAACACTTCCTCCCTTTGAACCAGCAGCATCGGCGGATCTACAGTTTCTGTCTTGGAAAACTGCATTCCTTCTGGCCATAACTTCAGCAAGAAGAGTATCTGAGTTACAAGCTTTAATGGCAGTACAGCCATTTCTTATCTTCCATCAGGACAGAGTCTCCCTAAAAAACAATCCTACTTTTATGCCAAAGGTGGTATCTAGGGTATCCCTGAACCAAGCTATTCACTTGCCTACATTCTTCCCAAATCCACAAAACAGAGGGGAAAAGCTTCTACACACTCTGGATATACACAGACAACTACGCTACTACTTGAACAGAACTAAAAGTTTCAGAAAAACTGACCAACTCCTTGTAGCATATGCTGCTGGGGTACAAGGAAAGGCAATTTCCAAACAGACTATTTCAAAGTGGATAGGAAATTGCATTCGATTTTGTTACTCCTTTCATGGAAAGACAGTTCCTGCAAACATCAGGCCTCATTCAACAAGGGCCACAGCCACCACTACAGCCTTCCTAAAGAGGGGTGGCTACCAAGGACATTTTAGAAGCTGCTACATGGAGCTCCGTGCATACATTTGCCAATCATTACAATTTACCTTTATACTCCAGATCCAGAGCGGGTTTTGCTACAGCAGTCCTGCAAGGGATCTTAACTACACCATCCTTTTCTTAGTACCTCCTCCCCTAGATTGGCTATGGTATTCTACCCATATGTTATGACTGCAGATGCATCCTTGAAGGACATAGTACAGTTTTGTACCTACCATAAATGTAGATGTCCGATAGGTATGCATCTGCAGTCAGGGTTCCCCTCCCTCCTTCCCCTCTGTGGTATTCCTAGGGTACTTACCCCTCCATTAGCTAGCTGGGGGATCTATTATGGTGTATTTGTTTGTATATATATATATATATATATATATGTATATATTTTTTTGGAAAATGTTTGGAATTTTAATGCATTCCTCCAAATTTGGCCTTCCTAGAGGGCACCTGGCATCTGGGGCAAGAAACACTGAGGAAAATGGCGTCGGCTGATGCTTTTATACCCCAGAAGCTCTGACGTCGGGGAAAGTGCGACATCAGCTGAGGCCAGACCCAGACTTTGGAATCCGGCCGACCGAAGGGCTGCCTGAGGCAGGACAACCCATATGTTATGACTGCAGATGCATACCTATCGGACATCTACATTTATGGTAGGTACAAAACTGTACTTTTTTGGGGTGTCCCCGCTTTTTTTTTTTGTTTTGTAGATCATTAAATATTTGCTGACCTGAAATTAGATAAGTTACGGACTGATTTCACAGTATGCTTCTGGGATGGTGAGTGTTTGGCTGTCATGGCAAATATTAGTAGATGGTCGTTAAGGGAAATTGAAAGGGTGCCTGTGGTGGAAAAATTGGTTAGATGTGATAATGGGATCCAGTCTAGTGTAGATTGGTGAGTAAAATCTTTATTATACTTATCGGGGCTTTTTGAAGAAATAGAGGTTAATATTTATGGGTGAGTTAGATGCAGTAGTTTGCCAGTTTATATTTACATTTCTTATGACAATAGTTTCATGTTTGTTTGGGAGGTTCATGACAGGATATCTTCAAGAGCCAGTATATTGTGTTCTCAGGGGATTATACTACTATAATGTAGATTTGTTTGGTTTTGTTAAGGTTTTGGAAGGATATTAGTAGTTCAACATGAGAAAACTTTAAAAAAAAAATGTAAAAAGGTTTATAAAATATATTAGTAGTTCAGCATGAGAAAATTTGAAAAAAAAAACATACCTCCAAATCAGGTAATCCCAAACATCCTTGTTCTGTTAGAATGATCAACTTATCCCAATTGACTCTTGCCCTGTTCCCCTCCAAGATAAAATCCGTCAACTGTTTAGTAATTACTATCAACAACTTCTCTGGTTGAAAGAATTATGCCTGATCTGTGTATAAAACTAAAGTTACTAAAATTATTTTTACTGCTTGTGTTTTGCTATCCATATCCACTGGCAAGAACTTAAGGTTTCTCTGTTTTTTATTATCTTTTGTTTAATGTCTTCCCACATATCCTTAACTGCCATAACAGAATGCCTTTTAACCCATATGTCTAAATGCTTCATTTTATCATGTCCCCATAAATGTGGGTATTCTTGAACCAATTCATGTGTGGGTACATAGTTTACAGCTATAGCCTTTGTTTTATCTTCATTAATTTTATATCCACACAAAAAGTGAATCTTTTCAAAATGTTCCACAACACTGAGATGTCCTTTTCTGGTTCTGTCAGGTACAAAATAATATCTGCAAGTAAAACCAACTTTTTTTTTATTACCGTACCAGTTATATCCTTGAATTTCTGCATCCCTTATTTTCTTTGCCAGTGGATCTAAATATATATAAAGCAGGTAACAAAGGGGGAAGAGGACACTCCTGTCTGGTTCCTCTCTTCATAAACAATTTATCAGAGAGGTGCCCTCCCACTTTGATTTTTGATCCCTCATATATCCTCCTACTAAACCTTGTTATTGCATCAGGAAATCAAATTCTTCCATTGCCATACTCATAAAATCCTAGCTTATTCTGTTGAATGTTTTCTCTGCATCAAGACCCACCAGCAACGGCAGTGTTTTCTTACATTCGTCTTTCCTGTGGATCATCATTGTTTTATTAATGTTGTCAAATGTTTGCCTCCCCTCCAGAAAACCACATTGATCAATTTTAGCAACACCTTTACCAAACTTCTGGCTATTATAGACATAAACACATTATTTGAGAACTTGTGTGGACAATGACTTGTACTCATGGTTTAACATTGAAATAGGCCTATATGAAGTATATGAAGCTGGATCAGATGGGTCTTTACCATCATTAGGTATTACAGCCACCACAGCTTTTTTCCAGGATGCTGATGCTTCCCTGTCCTTTTAAAATATTGTTAAACAAAACCTTCTAAATCTTTATCACTTTCTGCCCTCCTAGCTTCCAAACATCCACCAGTCTACCATTTATTCCTGGAGAATTCCATGCAGATTGGTTATATACCATTTTTATCTCATCTTCTCCTCTCTTAACCGTTAATTGTTAAATATGTCATGTTAGAGGTAGATGAGGCTTTGTCTTCCAAAATATTTCCATTTGTGCTTTTTCTCAATTTCCCCACTTCTCTGCTTACACAAATTTTCATAAAATTTCCAAAATATCGCTAATATTTCTACAGGATCTGTGGTTATTTTTCTTGTTATAAGCTACCAACATGTGGCAACAACACATTCTACTTTGTGTTGCCTGAGTCTTTTTGCCCAAAATTTTTGTACTCTGGAGTTCTTATTAAAAAAAAATGTCAGTCTTTCTAAACTTATATTATCCATGTACTCCCTTATTTTCTGTTTATCACTGTGCAGTTGCACTTCTTGTTCTGTGAGATTCCCCTTGTACTGTAATATTTTGTCAGGCCTTCTGCGTAATTCTGGTTACTTCTTAACCATATCACTTTTTTCTTTTAATTCTGTCCTATTTTTAAACTGCGCTTTCATTTTATCCTACTCACTAGCTGTAACGTCTATAGTACTTTCTATTTTCTCTAATAAGGCCCAAATTATTTCCACTAACCAGTCCTTAAATTCCTGTCTTTTTAAACAGGTAGGAGGGAAAGCACCACTGTCTCATCTTTACTTCTTTATCCTGCATTTTTATTTTAGTAATTATTGGCACATAAATTGAAATAGTTATTGGATGTTTGCCAAAGTTCTCAACTAAATGCATATGTTCCAGTGAAATATAATTTGTGTAGTCTAGCCCAGTTATTGTACCTTAGGGAATAATAAGTAAATGCTCACCAAGTTCCTACTGCTGAATTCATGTCTTCCATCGGAAATATTTTCATACATTTCTTCAGAAATCTACCCTCCTTTGTTATATTTCCCTTCTAGGTCTCAAGGATGTCATCTCCATTGTTGCACATCAGTTTCCATTCCCCACCTTTAAGTAATATTCCCTGCCGAAAACTGATTGTTTCTCCCATTTTTAAGCTCCATAATAGCAGTTTTAGGTGGAATATAAATGCATGCCAGCAGAATCCTCGTCCCTTGCCAGTAGCCCCTCACTACCACATAATCTGCCATTATTTCCTTTTCCCCCTCTTCTTTTACTATTGGAGTTCCGTAGCAGTTAATATATGTATTCCTCATCTCCTTTGTCCCTGATATTCTGCAAAATATCCATTCTGAACTCATTTGTCAAATTCACATGGTCTGTTCTTTCCAAATGTATTTTCTGTAGAATTGCTATTTGCACTCTACATTTCTTAATGAAATTATTCTTTCCTTTTGTCTATACCTATGAGACCATTCACATTCCAAGATAATATGGAAAATGTTGCCATTATGATATGTCTTATATTCCCATCTGTTATATATGACAGCTTTTTTAAATTTCCAGGATTTGTGACGCTGTGGAATACAAAACCAGTTGCTTATTGTTATTTCATAAAATTCCAGTTGCTTATTGTTATTTCATAAAATTAATACAGTTCTAGTTTCTCTGATAAAGCAGAAAATCTCAGCTTTTCCTTATGTGCTCTGTCCTCTAATTCTACCAGTTTTGAAACCTGTCTTCTTGAACAGTCCCAAAGTCAACCAGCATTTTTTTCATTTTGAACTCTGATTTTTGTAGTTTTGTGTGTTTAAAACTTCTTCCATTTTTTCCAGTCATTTGTTATTTGACTTGATATACTGCTTTGCTGTTTAATTTTAATCAGTTCTGAGCACACTGACTTATTTTTTCCCAAAGATTACTGAAAGCCATGTCTAACACCAAAGCTGGAGCTTGAAATCCTTTTTGCTGAACAGCTGCATGATTTGTCCCAGTCATTGTTTTGTCTTCACCTTTTTTAGTTGATTTTCTTTCTAGCTCTCACAGTTTCTTGTTTGCTGGCATCCAGGCAGTGTACTCACTAGCCAGTAACTGAATTTACTAAAAGTGACAAGAGTTCCTGGCCCATGTCTTTTAGTGGTTTTCATACTGGGAGAGCTGAAGTTAAGCTGTTGATCAGTGTGCAGCCATCTTGCAAAAGTAGTAGAAGATCGTATGTATCCAGATGGAAAAGATTTTCTATTTGCTGCCACAAGAGATGACTTGATTCTTATCAGTTAGAGAACACCCTCTGTCATGCAATACTTGTGTGAGCTGCTCAGTTTAGGCCTGTTATACACTTCAGTCAAGGTACATTTCAGCCATCACAGCCAGTTTTCCTTTGGATACACCTCTTTTATCATGTTCTGAGGTCAGGCAATTCCTAGAAGGTGTCCTGCACATCAGAAAACCCAGAAAAAGCATTCCGTTTCCATGGGACCTGAATTTTATGCTTGAAAAGTTGACTACGCCACCTTTTGAGCTAGCTTCTTTAAATATTTGTACATGGAAAATAGTTGTCCTTGTTGTTCTGACTTCTGCCGAGAGTATGAGTTACATGCCTTTATATCTGTCTTTTGGTAGCTTTTCCGTAAGGATAGAGTTTATCTTGGAGATGATCCATCTTTTATATGCAAAGTGATCACTGAAATGTCCCTGAACCAATCTATTCAACTTTTTTGCATTTTTTTTCCTAATACTCAAAAATGGTAAAAATATTCTGTTTGCACAAGGCAAAGGCAATTAGAAAAGCTGATCTGTTGTTCATCTCCTTTGATGGTAAAAGCTAGATCTTCCAGTATCCAAACAATTTCCTGTTGGCTATCCCTTGCTTTCTCCTTTTGCTATTTATTTTTTCATGATTAGTCTCTCTTAAGTAGCATCAAAGCTCATTCTACAAGAGCTGTGGCATCTTCTTTGGTCATTTTCAAGGGCCTAGACTCCAAATCCCTTTCAGAGGTGGCTACTTGGTCCTCTGTTCACACCTTTACAAAACATTACAAAGTAGGTACTTCCTCCAGAATCATGCCTGATTGTTGCCAAATGTGTGGGTTGCTGGACTCTAGTTCTGCGTGTGCAGTTGTGTGGGGTTAGGGTTAGGTTATGGGACAGACTGTGGGTGTGTCTGTGTGTCTGTGCGCACCTGTGTGCATCTGTGTGCGCCTGTGTGCGTCTGTGTGTCTGTGCAGAAGCTCCCTGCCCTGTCCACATTAGTAATGCATGCTAACCCTGTCCTCAACACTAACATGCATCTTAACTTAAAACCCCCTTCTCATAACACCACCAGTATTCAGATAAATTTGAGCTAAATGAGGTTTGGTTATAGGTAGTGTATCAGAAAAGGAAATTTGTTTTCAGTTTCGATATATTGAGTGTAATATAATTTATAATCTCCATGATAAATTTAGTGCCTCGTACCAGATATCTGATGTGGTCAGCAGTGGACCCTTCAAACTCAGTGGTGTCAGATGTCCAGTCCATTGTCACACGGTGAAGATTCAAAGGAATGCAGTTATCTTCTCTGGTTACACCCCCAGCCTTACAGTGGTCAATACCTTTCAGCTTCTCACTCCCTTGGTGACAGTCCTCATGGACACTTTAGCCCTGGGATAGGGAGTCTTTGTTAGGTGGGTAACTGCCCAGTCCCACCTTCAGGCCAATCTGCTCATCCAATATGTTGAAGATGAGAGCTGTACTGCTTACCATGTAGTTCTTTCAAGACTCCCTTTCTCACTGTGATATTACCTTCCACATGGGCAATGTGACTCTGATATGATACATAAACAAGTATGAATGGTACACATTCTGTACCTCCCTTCAAGAAGCTGTGGGGTTGTGCGAATAAATTATGATGCCAAACTTCATTGTAAAGTGACTAATTTCCCTGAAAGCACCAATTCACTAGTGAACATGCTCAGCTGAAGCTTGCTGTTATGTTACAAGTGGTCCCTAAGGTTGCCAGTTTCACCATAGATATTCTGTTGCTAGGGGAAGTCTTTGTGACCTTTTTATTTAACTGACCAGCTCCAAGTGCAGCAGCTTATAATCTCAGATAGTCAATCTAGGCAGTGACCCAGGGATGAATTGGTGTGGAAATGACCCCAAGATTCCTTTATACCCTTTCTGCAGCTCCCCTTAATCCCAAGTTTCTTCATAAAATGAAGGGAAACAAGCCCAAAGTCGTCCTTATAGTCATGTTTTGTTGTCAACAGGTATGGTTCCCCCCTCCCCAAATGTGGTCTTATCTTTTGGCGAAATCCTTGTGTTTGAACCTCTCCATAACTGTCTTCTCTCAACTGGATTATGTGTGTTACTGCTTAGTTTTTCTATTTCTGTTAATAGCTAGGGACATTATGTACCACCGTAGAGATATCAAGATCTTTACCTCTGCCCAGAGACCCACTACCATAAGAGCAATAAGATATGTTTTGCAGTTAGGGCTGTCACAGTGAACACTGCAAAGTTGAAAATGGAGCCTTTAAAAACTGTCACCTTAGTAGGCTGTCTTGTAGACACTGTCACCTTTTCTGCACTATTTCTAGTCATTTTGGGGTACCTTGCACATATTTGTCATAATGGGCATAGCTATTCTTTAAATCCATGTCTCCACTATTTCTCACTTTCACTGAGGTTCTTGCAAAATGACCTCAACTTCATGGCTTAGTGGGATAAAACCATGACTGCACTCCAGATTACCTTGTTTGAATAATAGCATGAGCAGTGGAAGGACCAGGTGGGGTAAAGAGGAATAGGTGGCCAGTGCTACTTCACCCATCCTTAGAGGGAGGGAGGCAGGCATCTTGGCTGACGTAATTGGAAACTTCTGCAGGAATGCAGATATTTTGCTGCAGTGTGAAGTGACTAGCATGTTAGTGCTGCAAGTGATGTGCCTCTTGCTTTGGAGGTTGTGCATCTCCTGTGGTAACTCTTATGGAGAAGACTGGCTGCCAAGTGGGTGGGGATAGAACACTTTGTAGAATCTGCAGACTGGCTTGCTCCCTAGCGCTGACTGTCACCTGCAGAATGGAATGAATGGTCTGGAGAGCTCAATCTGTGATGGAGAAATTAATGGGTCAGTTCTGTGCAGATAGGAGAACCATTTGGGCTGATCCTTTAGACCAAAATAAAATGCTGTTGCAATACTTTATTGACCTCTTTTAAGGTTTGTGTAGCCTTTCTAATGGACTTATTTCTCTTCTGACCTCTTTTCAAAACACTAGTGCCACTGTAGGATTTTAGTTTTATGTTAAGAATTAACTTTGACCTATTAAGTCTTCCTCTTCTGATTAACAAAATATTTTGTTATGAAATACTTTATTTCTGGTGGCCATAACTTCAGCCAGAAAGAGCTCAGAAATACAATAATAGTGGAAAATAATAATAATTATAATAATAGAAATGATGGTGCAGTAGAAAAAATATTTATTAAAACTTGGTGCTTCTGTCCACATAGATCTTCCAGAAAAAAATCTCAGAAGTTTAATCCTTACGTGTAGACCCCCTCACACACACACACACACACACACACACACACACACACACACACACACACACACACACACACACACACACACTGGTTTTCACAGGGCATTATTGTCTGAAGGACACACCTTACATTTATACTGAAAGTAGCCATGGATCAGAATTTGAACTAGGGTATGATTCTCTCTTTTTTTTGCAAAATGTTCCAAACTACTCCTTTCAGAAAGGATCTTGTTATTATCCTATGCTTTAAAGAAATTAGGCACCAAAGTTTCAAAGGTTACTGTGTGTGTGTGTGTGTGTGTGTGTGTGTGTGTGTGTGGGGGGCTCTGAGAGTGCATTATATGCTGAAATAGTAAACATGGAAAATCTGATTTTCAGGTCCACAGCACATTCAACCAGACAAAAGCATAGCTAGTTCAGCCAGTGCCTTAGACTGGTACTATGAACCAGAACCCCACACCCTCAGCTCTTCATGTGAAGAAGCTGATCACTACATTGTAAGCAGTCTGCTTATTACAGTTAGATGCATCTCTACCCCAAGTCTTCCACTGAAGAGCAAAAAAAAAAAAAAATGTTGTTGCTTTTGCTGACACACCAACCAGGTGGTCAGATGTATGACATACACACATACTCCCTCCTGCCACAGCCATTCAGCTCCTGTTTCTGTGCCCTGCCCCCAACCCTCCAACATATTTTGTTAAAAAAAAGTCTCCTTTTAAACTGTAGTAAACAATTTGCTATAAATGTGGCAGACATTTGCTAGAGTGTATACCTTGTCTGCAAGGAGTGCTACTATACATATATATATATATATATATATATATATGTGTGTGTGTGTGTGTGTGTGTGTGTAATATGTGTATATGTATAAAAGTTCTTCTTTATAAACTTTGTGGCAGACAGTTGCTGTAGTTTATACCCTGTCTGCATGGAGTGTTACAGCACTTGGGTTTTAGTTATAATTTTTTTTTTACTTTTAAACTGTAGCAAGCTGCTTACTATAACGTAGCATGCAGTTACTGCAGTTTAGACCACACTTGGAATGCTACAGCACTCAGGTTTCTCCACAAATGCATTACTTGTTTCTAAAAGCCTGTACTGCATTAAAGAGGGATTGGGATTGGCTGATTACTCTGCCCAACACTTTGAGCCCGGGTCAGTTGCCCTTTCGTCCCACCCTAGTTATGCTACTAGATTGAAAGAAAAATGACTATGTGTCGGGCATATTTCACGAATGCTGCTCTAGACAAAAATGTGTGCGGCTATGATATGGGTTTCTCCCCATTCTTTCAGATACTTCTAGTTGAATGTGATCTTAAGGTATGTGTTTTGCTTCAAAGCCCCCATCTTGAGGAAATCTTTCATGATCCAGTCATGTACGTCAAGCTGGGGATTCCATCCTGTAGTCTGAGAGGATAGATGAAGCCTCCTGGATGCCACCATTATGCCCTTTCCATAATGATAGGTTGGTATGATCCAACTCCATCCTCTCGAACATACCTACCATCCTTCTCTCAGCCTGCTGTCACTATTTTAGTAGCATTTATTTGTTGAGCTGGGCTTCTTGGTCATTATAGGGGAGCATGGTGCATTTTGGCTTGAGGGGAGCTGGGACTACATAAAGTTTTCTATTTGCTGAGCTAACTTGAACCTGTGACTAGTTTCTTTAGATTGAAGAGGATAGATTCAGGTTTTCTAGACATGTCATTGTGGTAGTTACCAACCTTTAATAAATCATAAATGAGCAGGAATTCTGTGATTAAATCATTTAGTATGCAGGTATTACTAAGGGTCTGTTGTGATCAGTGCATGTACCCATTTACTAGGATAAAGGAAAAAAAAGTTGTCTGTGGTTCTCTTCAAGGAGACTTGCATACCGTCATACCAGTATATGACTGTTGCTTAAGATGGACTTTATTGTCTAGCAGTGCTACTTCCTGAGACTTGAACAAGCTTTACAACTGTCAACAGTCGTCAGGATCCTAAGTACGCTATCACTATTACCATGGACAAGTAGAAGTTCTTAAGAAAGTCATCACTTGTGCTTATGTGAACAATCTCCCCAGGTCCACACATTCCTCTTTTGTTTTCCTTTTGTGATAGAGCAGATGTTCTTCGTGTTTCACTGTTGCCGTCATTACATTTGCTTGCAGGTAGCCCTCAGTCAGCCTGATTAACAAAGTCTTGGGTCCTGCATCGGTTGCTGTCCCTTCTTCCATGACGTCAGGTCGTCAGGGGTATAAAACATGCAGCTGATGCGATTACATCAGTCTTTTTAGCCGTGCGGTGCCGAAGCAGAAGCAATTCGCAAGTGCCGGTCGGCCGACTCCTGAAATTTTCCTTTTCGAGTTTCAGAACCGAAGTCTTCAACTAAAGCTAAGTACCCCATTGGGGAAACTTTTTCTTGCTCCTTACCGATATCAGTAATAGTTAATTGCATTACTTGTGGAAAGCAAATACCTCATAAGGATTTTCATTCGTACTGTATTCCTTGCCTAGGCTCTGACCACAACGTACCTTGCTGTCGGTTTTGTGCTTTATTTAATCAGCGCACTGTCTGTCATCGGTATATTTTCACCTCTAAATATTTCGGTTCGTAGTTTAATTATCCAGAAATGTCGTCGGTTAGCCATCCGACTACCAGGATTCCGAAAAAAACGCAAAGATAAAGACAGAGACAGGCCGCCAAGGTCCAAAACTGCCGACGACACTTCTACTAAGCCAGTTAGCCGGTATTCAGTGAGGTGCTTTCGCAGCCCTTGATACCCGCTACTTCTGATTTGCAGGCCTCTACTAAGACCCATTTGGAGTCTGGTATGCCGCGAGATGTTTCAACTATGGAACCTGCGCATGTCTCTACCTTGGATGGGTCCGGAGCCGCTGTGCAGGCACCAGCATCTGAGGGTGTATTCAGGCCTACGGACTTGCATATTAAACCGCCTCCTTCGCTTAGGCCTAAATCTTGAACCATGCCTAAAAAACCGACACCCAGGTCACATGCTCAGGCCTCTATGCCTAAAAAACAAATGATAAGAATGGCTAAAGATCTAATAACTCTAATCAGGGGTAGCCAACCCCCCCCCCCTTTCTAAGAGGCTAGGACCGAAGTGGTTTATGAATCTTTTGACCAAGATTCTGTTTTTTCTGATTCTTCTGATGATCTGGATTTGCCCTTATCTACTTATGAGGATTCTGATGCAGAGGACTCCATTCCCTCTGCTTCCCCTACAGAGGATTTTTCTTTTGGGGAAACCTTACATGCTCTAAGGGAGCATTTCCACTGGGAAAGGCAGGATTTTTCTGATTCAAAAAAAGAGGCTTAGGGATTTCTTGCTCCTACCTCAGTATAGGCCTTTAGCTATTCCTCCTGTACTAGACATTGCTGATTATGCTTTTTCGGAATCTAGTTTGGTCCCTGATTCCTTGCCTCCTGCTCCCAGAAAACCAGACAGATACTACAGGGTCCCTGAGTCACACAAGTTCCTTTTTAAAAATCCTACTGTAGATCCAGAGACTATTTCACAGGAGCCCAAGGGCATTAAGGCTTCTACTGCTAAAAATCCTTCCCCTTCTGATAGAGACTCCAGGGTGCTGGATAGATGGGGTAAGAAGGTTTTACACGTCTGTAACCTTGGCCATTAGTTCTTTAAACTGCCAGTTTCATATGTTAAAGTATCAGCAACATGTTATTGGATTGCTTAAATAGAAAATGATGTTGATTCTTGACTGTGTGGAAAATAAAGAATTACAGGATTTAATGCATTCTGCTGAACAAGTTGGAAAACATACTTTGCAATGTGGTTTTGATTCATTAGAGGCCTCTTGCAGGGCCACTGTTACTGGGTCTGTGCTCAGAAGGCATGCTTGGCTTAAGGAGCAATCTTTGCCTGATCATGTTAAAGCTAAATTGTTGGATGCTCCCTTAAATCAGGACTGCCTGTTTGGCAACAAGGCTGAGGAAGTCCTTAAAAAGATGGAAGATAAAGCTAAATCTATGCAAATTGTTAAAGATTTCTTACAAGTTCAGCCTCCTAGATTTAGTAGGCACTGGCCCTCTAAGAATTGGTCCTTTCCAGCCCCTTCCAGGTCTTCTCAGGCCAAACCCAGACACAGCAAAAAACCCAGGTTTCAGTCCCTGGGGACACACAGGACTAAGCAGTGGGGGGCCTCCACTTCCAAATCTGGGAGTAGTAAGACACCCCATGGTAAACTGTCTCAATGACTTCCTTTTTAAAATTTCCAAGCACTTATCAACTGACTGCCCCTTTGGGGGGAAAGATTGCTCTTCATGCAAAGAACTGGGAACTCGTTAGCCAGGACAATGGGGGTTTTAAATATAGTGTCCCAGGAATACAGATTTCACTTCCACACATCATCAACACCGAGCGGGTGGCCAGACCTACCCCCAAATCAATGGGCAGAAGCCCAACAACAAGTACTTTCTCACTTAAGCATGGGGGCTATTCATCTGGTACCAGAAGAGGAAAAGGGACAAGGTTTCTTCTCAGGACTTTTCCTGTTACCCAGAAAAGACAATTCATGGTGTCCTATCCTGGAACTGTCTACTCTAAACACCTTTTTGGGGATTCCAAAATTCAAGATGCTGACTCTTCACCAATTACTTCTTATGCTAGGCAAAGATGTCTGGTTGGCAACACTAGATTTAAAAGAAGCATACCTGCACATCCCAAGCAGGGAATTTGCAGAAGATACCTACGCTTCAAAGCAGGCTACACGCACTATCAGTTCTCTGCACTGCCCTTTGGCTTATCTACTGTGCCCAGGGTATTCACAAAGTGCCTAGCTCCAGTTATTGCATTTTGCAGGCAAAGAAATATTCAAATATACCCATACCTGGATGATTGTCTAATTCAGGCAGAAAGCCAGGACATACTTTTGAATCATCTGGCCTTTGTACAAAGGGTACTAACTTGTCTGGGGTACACTACACCATGAACAAAAAGAAATCACACCTGGTACCCTATCAACAAATTATATTCCTGGGAGCAAACTTGAATACAACTTCCCAGATGGGCCTACCTCACGCCGGAGAAACAAATTCATTTGACAACCTACTTCAAACAAGTGGCCACAAAAACCCTGCTATCTGCAAGACAAATACTGCAAGCCTTGGGGTTCATGGCCTCCCGCATTCTTCTAATTCCATATGCAAGACTGCATATGAGGAAACTACAGTGGTATTTAAAAAGCCTATGGTGTCATCATTCTCAGGATCTAGAAGCATTGATTCCTATCATACCTTGCCTATGCCTAGAGTTCCTTTGGTGGGCAGAGGCCTGCCACCAAAACAAGGGACTACCTTTCACACCACCCCCTGCCATCCAAACCCTAACAACAAACTCATCAGACTATGCATGGGGGGGCTCACCTGGCAGGGAAGTGCATTCAGGACAAATGGAACCCAAGCCAAATGCACCTGCATATCAGTCAAAAAGAAATGTTAGCTGTACAGAATGCTCTGACAACCTTCAAGGACCACATTCTTCCAGGACAACTAATTTTAAAGATGGACGACACCACTGTTATGTGGTACATAAACAAGCAGGGGGGTACACATTCTTACCCCCTCTGCAGACTAGCCATGGCATTGTGGAACACAGCCTTGAGCTACCAAGTGCACCTACAAGCTCAATTCCTGCCATGAAAGTTAAATACACTGGTAGATGGACTAAGCAGAAACCTCATGGACCCACACGAGTGGAAACTGGAACCAAGGATTTTCAACATGTTGACAAGCAAATGGGGGAGCCCAGATGTAGACCTGTTTGCCTCTCCCCAGAACTACCAATTGGACAAATTCTGCACACGGACTCCCCACAAACAAGCCTGGAAAGTGGATGCTCTGTCCTTTAACTGGAAAAACCTATCAGTCTATGCCTTCCCCCCTCTGCCTCTGCTCTCCAAAGTACTACTAAAAATCAAACGGGACAAACCAAGGATGATTTTAATTGCTCCAGACTGGCCACGCCAACACTGGTACCCACTCCTGCGCAGTGTGTCATTGTTTTCCACATGGTACCTGCCTCAGACTGCTTCCCTGTTGTCTCAGCAGGAGAATCAGATTCTGCACCCTCAGCTTCTAACACTGAACCTTGCAGCCTGGCTAATTACATAATCGCTTCTTTACCATCCCTCCGTAAACCTGTGATATCATTTTAGAGGCAAGGAAGCCTAACACTATAAAATCCTATGGTGAAAAATGGAAAAGATTATGTTCCTGGAACCAATCTCAAGGGATGAGCACAGCAGCGCCCAATTTACCTCAGATTTTACAATACTTAACTGAGATGCTTCACAAGGGCCTGTCGTTTTCCTCCATTAAAATCCACGCCTCAGCCATTTCAGCTCATTATAACACAGAACCCCCCCCCCCTTCTCTCATCCACTGCTCAAGTAGTTCCTCAGAGGGGCCAAAAATTTGAGACCACCCAGGAGATCTCCAACCCCAGCCTGGGACCTTAACTTTGTTTGAGAGAAACTCACTCTGCCTCCTTTCGAGCCAGCTGCTACTGTAGACTTAAAATTTATTTCTTGGAAAACAGCTTTCCTTTTAGCAATCACTTCAGCTAGAAGGGTATCTGAATTACAGGCCTTTATGGCAGTGGAGCCTTTCATCATCTTTCATGCAGACAGGGTGTCCCTCAGAACCAATCCATCCTTCATGTCCAAGGTGGTATCCAGTGAGGCTCTTAATCAGTCCATTCATTTGACAACCTTCTTTTCCAATCCACAGAACAAAGGGGAACGGATACTGCATTCCTTTGATGTGCACAGACAACTCAGATTCTATTTGGACAGGACTAAATCTCAAAAGAAATCTGAACTGCTGGTAGCATTTGCTGCAGGGGCAGAGGGGAAGGCTATTTCAAAGCAAACCATTTCTAAATGGATAGGCCATTGCATTCATTTCTGCTATAAGCACCATGGAAAACCTATCCACCAGGGGATCAGACCTCACTCCACAAGGGCTGCATCTACCTCTACAGCCTTTCTCAGAGGCGTCCCTACCAGGGATATCCTAGAAGCTGCTACCTGGTCTGTACATACTTTCACCAAGCATTACCATTTACCAATTTTCTCTAAATCCAGAGCTGGCTTTGCCACTGCAGTCTTGCAGGGCCTTATAGTTGGTCCTAATGCTATCTAAATTCCTCCTCCCAACCACAGCTTTGGGAATCTACCCAAATGTAATGACTGCAACAGTGAAACACGAAGAACATAGTACAGTTGTGTACACTTACCATAAATGTAGATGTTCGAGTGTATTCACTGTTGCAGTCCTGGTTACCCTCCCTCCAGCCCCCTAACTTCTTTTGGCTATACCTCTGCTTTCCTTTACTATGCTTAAAAGCCTTTTTGGTGTATTAGCTTTTTTGTTGGAGGTATATCTTTGTACTTTTATATTTAATTGCTCCCCATTAGGGGGGCACCTGACAATCTGGGGCAAGAAAAACTGATGTAATGGCATCAGTTGCATGTTTTATACCCCTGACGACCTGACGTCATGGAAGAAGGGACAGCAACCAACGCAGGACCCAAGACTTTGTTAATCAGGCCGACTGAGGACTACCTGCAAGCAGATAACCTAAATGTAGTGACTGCAACAGTGAATACACTCATACATGTACATTTATGGTAAGTGTACACAACTGTACTTTATTTGTCCCTTTATGTTCTATGATGTCTAGTGTCTACTTGGTGCATTTGCTGTTATCCTAAGACGTTGTCCTATTGATAGTAGTGGGCATGTATTTCACCATCCTTTCCATCTTCTGTGATTTTCCTAGCTCAACTACTAAGTTCCTTAACGGTCATTTTCCCCATGTGAGGTCTTGTACAAGCTGTGGTTGATCTCCATAATGGATTATTCTAACATCCTCTTTAAACTGTTGTTATTTCCTGAATGGTGCTTGAGCTGTAACACGGTGAGCCTCCTTTAAACCATAGAAAGGTACTTCGTCCACCATTATATGTCGTATGTCAAACTCTGTTAATAATTTGTGGTGGTAACAAACTTGAGTTTGTTCTTAATTTGGGTTTCCTAATGCAAATAAATAAAATACCACACTGCAAATGCATTTAAAATACCCATAGTTTTGGCTTTGTGTAGTGTTATTGTACTGTTACTTTGCAATCGGCTACATATCCAATTGGCTTTTCATTTTACATTTATCTTAGTACCATACAAAATATCAGCAGGCAGATAATGCTGTAAAGTACATCACATTTTCTAACTTGCATGGTTTTCCCTGAAGCAGGCCCAGGCCTCCCTATAGAGCTGATTTGAAAAACTGTGTAAAGGACCCATTTTTTTCTGGAATAGCAGAAGTGTCCAGAAACACAGCTTAAGGCACATATATTTGTCCTACCACTACCCAACATGCCTACAATGGGAAGTGCCCAGAAACACAGCTTAAGGCATACATCTTTGTCCTACCTCTACCCAACATGCCTACAGTGGGTTTAATGACTTTTTCATGGTGTTTTCTCAGGTGTCAGTGAAGACCTGATTGATTAGTTAGGAGAAAGATTTCCCATTTCTTTTTCTGGGTCCGTATTGACAATCCTGTTCAGCTAAGAGAAGCGTCTGCAGCTTTAATAATGTTTCCCCAAAGCTTCTTGCTTCACAGCTAATGCATTGAGTCAACAACCTCATCTGGCCTTGTCTTTTTGTTTTTTTTTGTCTGTGCTTCTCCTTTGAGGTTTAGGTACTTTCTATTATCCTTGATAGAAGCCATAGTCATCCTTCTCTTCAAGAAACCTTCCCTAGACTCCTACTTCTTTGATAGTAACCACCCAGTCTCTTACCTTTTTTCTTGGATAAGGTTTTTGGAAAGGTCTTATACCAGCAACATGAGAATTATTTAACAGTCATTGGGCTAATGGACCCCTTTCCGTCTGTAAATAACAAAAGCGCTAAATTAAAATACGTTGGTGTGGTTCCAGTTTCGTGGTTATTCTTTGTTATTTACTGGTTAGTGTGTTTCGTTTGTATTCTCAGTTTTTATCCCTTTCAGACTGGCTTTTGCACTCGCCATATTACTGAGACTGCCCCTATTCATATAGCCAGTGTGATAATGGCACAGGGATGATGGTACTGTTCTGTACTGACCCTCCTGGAGCTGTCAAACATTTGATACCATAAACCATGGCTTTTTTGATAAAGCATTTACATACCTGCTGTGGTGTATGTACTATGGTCTTACAGTGGTTCATTATCTTGCCTCTCAGGCCTTGCTCGGAAGGTTTCTTCTGAAACTAATACTTGTTCTTCCTACTCTCCCAAGTGTGAAGTATCACAACCTCAGTCTTAGGCCCGTTACTATTTACAGTTTATATGCTTCCATTGGGAGATCTCATTAGGGAGAGAAGTTTAGTGTATTACAGTTGCACTCTTCGTTTTACCATTCTTTCCCATAGGAAGGTATGGCAGGTGTGCATACCACCACTGACCACCTTGATTCAATACACTTTTGGCTTAGCTTTGATTGGCTGAAACTTAGGCCATGTCATTTCATGCTAACTTGAGGGAATCTTCTGCCCCAACCTTCCCAAACTCTAATAATTTGTGGTGGTAACAAACTTAAGTTTGTTCTTAAGGTGTGTAATTTTGGTATAATCCTGGACTGCAGCCATAAACATGGGGACTGATTATCTGCTTTCATAAAATCATCTTGTTTCCATATGCACAAGACCTTCAGGATATGTGTAAGACCTTCAGGATTAAGTATTTCTTACCTCATACTGATCTCTTAGCTGCTGGTCATTCCTTGTCTCTTCCAGGCTTGACTGCTGCAGTGCCCAATACGTGGGACATACCAAGACTGAGGTTAATTGTATTAAAATGGAGTATAATTCTGCTACTAACTGGTACACCCTGTTACCATCGTGTTATGCTTGTTCTGTACAGTCAACACTGGCTTCGGCTCCATTACAGAATGATTTGCAAGGTCTTAGTGTTAACTTGGATCCCAGAGCCAGTTATGCCTTATTGCCGTACTTGGGCCTTGGACTTAATTTCCCTTGGGGTGCCTGTGGTTCCACAGACGCAATGAGAATCATTTGGTATTTATTCATTTGCCTTTCAGGCTCCATGCTTATGGAAGTTTCTGCCTAGCTGGTTTTTGGGAGTGTCCTTTCTAGGCTAGTGTCTATAAGTCACTAGCCAAGCCAGAAATAGACCAAGACCACAGAATTCAGAAGCTACTAAGAAGCATATAACAGCTGACCTGCTAGATCAACTTACCTTGAAAATGGATGGCGCTGGAGGGTCAGGCCAAAACATGGCTGGTGCTGGGAGCCAAGGGGGGGTAAGTTACAGCAGCTAGGATGGCACTGAAACCCAGGAGAAGGCCCAAGTGCAGCTATCACATGTGCAAATCTTGGTGGCGGTAATTATTCAAAGAAGAACTTTGAAGGCCAATATGGAGAAGAGTTCCATGGGAACAGCAGTCGAATAGGAGTATACGAGTCCTGAGAAATAGGACAGCACAATTCTGTCTCACCCTCAGCCAATCAATTAAGTCAAGAGTGGAGTTGATGGCACCTTGCTGCATCCAGTGTGGGATCTACTGAGGGAGGTGCGAGGAAGTTCCAGCAGTGGTATATGAAGCAGGGATAGAGGTCATGGGAGGCTGTCAATTTTTATTTCATGCAGAAGAGGTACTAAGTTTCTTGTTTTGAATTGTATAAAGTATAATTGAGGAATGTAGAGATGTGGATCTGTGGGAGAGGGATTGGGAGAAGCATGGCTATTTGATAGGGAAGAGCAAGCTGGAGAAACTGGACATGAAGTCTGAGGGAGATGATGCAAGTGTTGCTGCTGTTAGGTTATTTTGAATATCCCTCTCTATGAGATGATCAGGTTTTTCCAGAACTGTTTTAGTGATTTAGCTAAGGATGTTTTGCATGGCATTTATATTGAGGTTTTGCATGTTTTGAGAGGTTTCTGAGTTGAACTTGGATATGATGGCAGTAGTTGTTTAAAGAGATTGCAGTTCACAATTTAGCCACTGATTTCTTTTTTGTTTATAGAGTCAAGAAATTAAAGGGAAGAATGTGCCCTGAAGGTATCCAAGTATACTGGTGAGGGCTTCTTTGGCAAGTTTAGGGTTGTTTAGGTTTAATATAAAAAGTCAGTCTGTAATGGCAAAGGCTTCAATGTTTTTTGATGTCCGAGCCTGTCTTGGGTCTGAATGAGAGTAATTTGAGGTGATTTTTTGTTGTGATGGTATGTATTGTGCAGCTTATTTTACAGTAGTCACTAACAGAAGGAGGAAATTAGACTGAGGGTAAAAGTGATGATTACATTTAGAATGGAATGATCGTTAGTGATGAGGTTTGGTTATGTTGGCTGCGGCAGTAGTAGTTTAAGCTTGAAACTGAGCAGAGTTTAATTGAGGTCATGCTAGATGGACTTAAAGTTTGTTTGTCACCTGAGATGATATAATTGCATTTGCTTCCCAGTTGGGATGTAATTTCTTGAATTAGTGTTTGGAATGTACCAGGTGAGGAAGGAAGTAGGCCATTTTTTTTCTTTTTTGGTAATTTTTAGAAGTAGGCACTTAGAGGCAGTGACAGAGAATGAATTAGCATGGGCTAGGAGTTGGATATTTATAGAGAAGGAGGGTGTAACATCCCTACTCTGGGCCAGTAATGAAGGAGTCTGGCTCCTCACCACTGACATTGGAGAGGGATGTTCACTTGGAATACAAATGAATATGTTCAGTATTTCCAGATGTAGCCCTGTCTGCATCAAGCACAATTTCCCTTAAGAGCAGACAGGGAACACAGTCCGCCTGGGGTCTGGATTTGTTTATATCTCCTTTCCTTCAGGACCACAATATGGCATCCCTACTAGCACTGCTGTAGGGTTAAGTCCTCAGCTGAGTGTCCAAGCCAAGTCCTCCAGCAACCCTCTGTGAAACCAGTGCTTCATGTCCCTGCTCCAAGTAGCTGACACACCCACACACACACGCGCTTTTGAGATTTGATTTTCGCACACACACACCCCTAAGAAAGTCTGTGCCCCCTCCTGCCCAGACTATAAGGGAGTTATCACTGCCACCAGACACTACAAAGCCAGTTACTTAAGGCTGTAGTCTTGCAAGGGTACCCAATTATACTGAGTGAAATTAATATTAACGCAAATGGTAATGTTGACCAAACAGCCAGGCTTTCAGGAGTGGCCACAGTGTCACCAATGAAACAAGTACTCCTAAAGGTTGAGATATTCTCTAAAGGACCAGCCACAATGAAAAGTGCAAATATATTTAATAAATAATGAAAGAACATGAACGTATGAAATATCTGTTTACAGTAAATGGCAGAGTTTCAATCACAGGAAATATTAAAAATTAAAACGGCTGGAAAGATTCACACAGTTATAGAAAAACAATTCTTAACTATTCTCACTATATTTTCCTGACTGATCTAGAGAATTACTGTTCCTACTTAATAGAGCAAGGCAAGATTAAGTAGTTTAGGGATCCTTCTCTGTCAGGTTCCAAGAAACAGACTGCTGCTAAGACTTCAGTCTCTTCTAATAATAAAACATTATTTCTGTACAGAATGACATCATATAATCTGATCATCTGACTTCTGATTCCCATGCAACCCCCATTGCTAGAAGCTGTCAGGATTTATCACACACACACACACACCCTTGCTATGATCTGCTACAGTTCCTGGAAGTCATAAAACAATTTCAAACCTCAACCTTTTCAGAGTACAGACTGGAAAGACAATTTATGGCAGATTAAATTAGATGCTTGTTATCCACTTGGACTCAGCGATAAAGGGAATTTTAAAGTTTTTTGAAAGCATAAGAGAATTAACCACTAATTGCATCATGTGACTAATGGTTTATGATTAAAAGTTTGCTTGTGTTTTGTTCATTCTGTGTAATGAAGTCTTAGAAGATGAGCGAGCTTACTGGATGTTTATTAAAGCTTTGTGAAGTTTTATTATTTTGTCAGCCATTTTTCATCACCAGTGATAACTCCTTTTTACAGCTTTTCTTCCCTTTTGTTATTTAATTGCTTTGTACTGGTTATAAACTAATTTCTCTCAAGTCATACTTTGACCTGAGGATGGAAAACAAACAATTATAATCAAATATATATTACTGTTCTGTACCACCACAGCCACAATGTCAGATTCTCTGACTGATCATCCTCTAAGGGTTCAGGAGCCTAGGCAGCAAGACATTTTCCTTTGATAATCTTGGTTGGGGACACATGGCTGAAGTGACATTCATCTGCAGGGAAATATGGCTTTTGTGAATTCCGTGTGGGCAAAGAGAATCACATACTGCTATGCCCACAGCTTTAATAACCAAGTGTATACAAACAGAAGTAGTAATGACTGTTGTGCTCAGTATATACAGTACATGTTTAAGTAACTACAACATGTAGAAGTGTGCTATAGCATGAAGCAAGTACTGCATACTACTGTAGTCACATGTATGCTTCAGTATGCATTTTAGGTAATGTTCCCTAGACACTGTGAATGGGGTAGTGGTACACAACCACTAATTATGAAGGCAGTGCCCATTGTGCACTGCATTTTTACTGCTACTGGCATGCCCACTGACCAGCCTGCTGCTGATTCCTGACATGCCGCCTGCTATTTCATGTCGTTTTGGGGGCCATGGACATTTTTTTTCCGCTGTGCATTTGGTTATTGAAGTTGTGGGCATGGCACCTTTTTTTTTCTTTGCTCATGGCGAATTCACAGCAGCCATATTTCTCTACAGCTGACTTATTTCAGCCATGCGTCCCCAATCAAATGTATCACAGGGAATTATCTTGCTGCCTAGGTGCCTGAACCCAGAGCAGGTATGTATTTGACTGATTAAAGTTAATACACAGCAAGGTTCTTCATGTTAAATAAGCTTACTCTATACAGTGACAGATTTCTCAGTAAACCTGTAGGAGTAGGGCCTTGTAGCTGAGCTCCTACAGTATCTAGGTCAGATGTAGTGACCACAGGGTATTGTACAATGACAAAAGTCTCAGTAAACCTGTAGGAGTAGGGCCTTGTGGCAGAGCTCCTGCAATATAGAGGTCCGATGAAGTGACCACAGGCTCTGCTCTCTGAAGGAAGATGGTGACTTGAGTGTCACTACTTAGATATTTCACTAACTTAAACAGTTAAAATTCATTATACAAAAGGTGCGTATATTTTTAGTACTTACATTTAAGGATTATCCAAAGTACCTGTTAGCATTTTGAAAATACTTTTAGACATTTTAGTTATAAAACCAAAAATAGTATTGGCAATACTTGAATATTTATCAGTATTTGCATCTAATCAGCCACGAATCTCTCTCAGTTAAGTGCATCAGAGGGCCATACCAAAATGAGCCTTAACTCTGATGAAAAAAAAAATTACATCATATGTATTTTAGTATAACACATGCTACACACTAAACAAAGTTCCTTAAAAGAAATATTACAACTAAAGCAGTTAAAGTAGTAACACATACATCAGTACTGGATGAGAAGAAAATGATATTCCAGTGTGCTGGCAACAGCAACAAGGAGAAGACAGTGAGCTGTTTTAGCACTGACTGAAACAGTTGTGCACAGAAACTGATGACAAATAAATACAACTAAGAAGAAAAAAAAAATAGCAGAATACAAAGGTATGGAAACAAATTCAACTATCTTGACAGTACATTGAGTAGCCTTGTTGGGGACTGGATTGCATTTGCTTTTTGAAAAGAAAAACCTACCATTCTTGTAATTTCCTATTGTATTTAGCAACATAGAATTTGGTATTTTAGGACTTAAAATATTTGAATTTTGAGTGATATTTAGCATATTTTTAAGACACTGGACTCATTGGTTAGTTCTATCGGATGAGTTAAGAATTCTTTCTTTTTTTCAGGCTGTGGAGATTCTGAAGACAGCCAGAGATATTGTTATGAGGGTTCGCTACTTCCCATACAGTAAGTCTAGACAGATCTGAAACCTTTTAAATGACCTACAAGATCCCTTCACATGATTCATGAACAAGGACTTGAAGTTAAAGCCTTCTTAAAAAAGTTACTGTTAGAACATTTGCATTACATATGTGTACTTGAGACATATGCAGTAATATTCTATGAATTGTGTTTATTTCAGTCCCATTTGTTTATGCAGACCTTTTAGTATACACTATAGCAACTGGATATTGAGTTGGCAAGTGCATGTGTTTTACAAGGGTAACCTTTGGTATTGTTTAGTATAATCCATTTAGTGCTGCCTCTTCCATTTGATGTTCATCGTGCATACAGCTGCAGTCATTACAGATGGGTTATCCTGCCATCAGACGGGTCCTCGGTCGGCCGAATTCCAAAGTCTAGGTCTGGCATCGGTTGCCGTCGCTTCTTCCCTGACGTCAGTGCGGCAGGGGTATAAAAGAGGCAGCCGACGCCATTTTCTTCAGTCTTTCTTGCCGCGCGGTGCCCGAAGCAGAAGCAGTTCGCAAGTGCTGGACGGCCAGCTCCTGAGATTTACGAAAGTATTTCAGCCGAAGTCTTCTTTAAAGCTAAGTACCCCGTTGGGGAAACTTTTCTTGCCTCAGACCGATGTCAGACAAAGTTAATAATTGCATTTCTTGTGGGAAGCAAATACCGCACAAGGATTTCCACTCTTTCTGTATACCTTGCTTAGGCCCACACCACAACGTCTTGGCCTGCCTTTTTTGTGCTAGGTTCAACAAGCACCCTATTAAGCGCCGGGCGGAGTTCGCCCTTCATTATTTTGGCAAAAATTTTAATTATATCATGTCATCGGATACACCGTGTGACGGATCCACACAGTTTACCTGATTTTTGATGCCCTAAGCCATTGAACTGCTGTGTGTTTGTAGGTGTGCTTGATGTTAGATTGATATGCTGTTAATTGAATAAATACATGATATGCTGCTTAATATTATAAATCTAAAAGAATTATGCTTCAAAGGCAAGCCTTGCACACTGATGCTGGCATAACTGAACTTTAGTTAACCTTTGGAGTTGTTTGCCAGTTTAAAAGTTGTTTACCAGACAGAGGGGATTTCAAGAGGAACTATACCACAGTCGTGTGGGCAGGCGGGTTTCTAAAAGGAGGAAGTAATGTATGAAGCTCGGCATTACGGTGCTTGTTGACAACTCAGGAAATGATTTGTAATGTTTTAAAAACAGTTCATTAGCTCATGAATAAACTGGTGATCTAAATATCATCAGCTGAATGATTACCTAATGGCCTAGGTGTAATCAATTGAACCTATTGACCCTATGCCATGCTCAAACCTATAAAAGGCTCAGAGGTTGGTAATAGATTGGAACTCATCATCATCCGGATCTGATTGAAGCAAGAGCCTGAACTGAGCATACAGCATTGCCTGCCAGTGTCGGCCCTGTCTTGACTGAACAGATAGCTGTACTGAATAGGTTTGGAGTCCCCTATCAGTGGCAAAGATGATTCTCTTTTGCATATGCTTGTATCCGGATCTGATTGAAGCAAGAGCCTGAACTGAGCATACAGCATTGCCTGCCAGTGTCGGCCCTGTCTTGACTGAACAGATAGCTGTACTGAATAGGTTTGGAGTCCCCTATCAGTGGCAAAGATGATTTTCTTTTGCATATGCTTGTAAGTACATGATTTAACAGTTTTTATAATTGTTAATGTGATAGGTCATAGGTTAGGTTTTGCATAAGTACATGATTTAACAGTTTTTATAATTGTTAATGTGTTAGGTCATAGGTTAGGTTTTGCATATTAATGTGATAGGTTTTTATTTGCATATTGACTAGTCAATTGTTTTTTTTGTTACAAACCTTAATTGTTAAAAGCTAACAATAAAATTGCTGAAGTTTGAGCCTTGGTCTCTTGTGTCATCTCTAATACTGTATTAACCACAGAATTTAGTAACCTGACCAGAACAGCTGGCGTAGTCGGCAAGGTCTGTGGTTTGGTAGATATGTCACAACAGCCAATATGTTTTTTCCATTTAAGCACCTAGGTGTAGGGTTAAATAAGAAACAATCTGCAGATGCCAAAAGTAAGGGAGGGGCAAATGTTGAATTTCCAGCATTGTTTGGGAAATGGGACCCCCTTGCTAAGGCATTGAGTCAGGTTTCACCTCCACCTTCCCCAAAGTCCTCACCAGTAAACCCAGTAGACCCTGAGGAGCTGGCAAAGGCCTTATCAGGTTTAAAATTGGAGGATAAGGGAAAGAAGGTGAAAGAGGGAGTGGGAGCAGCTGGATGGCTGTTCTTTGAAGCAATACAGGAGTCCCTCTTGGCTTGGTTTCTTCGGGTCTGGGATACAGGGGGAAAGGCGGTGTCACTGAGTGATAAAGAGATGCACCAGTGTGCCTGTTTAGTATTTCACCCCCAGCTGAAGCAGAAAGGAAGAGAATCAGATCTTTCAGGAAAACAAACCCCTGCAAAAAGCCCAAACAGAAGTACCACTGAAGGGAAGAAAGGGTGGAATCAGTTGTATCCTGACATCCCCACTGATGAGGAGCTAGCACAATGGCAGAGGGGAGAGTTTACTGATAAAAGAGATTGGGGAGAGAAGGGGTGGAGAACCCCAATGGAAAAAATGGAAGCAAATTGACTAGAAGGCGGGTCCCCAGTAGCTAGAGGCACAGTTAGAGCCATTACACCTGGGGACCGGCCTACGTGCCTCTTACCATTTTTGGAGGGGACCACAACACGTAATGGCTTTAGTAGATACTGGATCAGAAATAACTATTTTTGCAAGCAACCCCCGTAAATTCCGTGGACAGTCTGTGGAGATTGATGGATATGGGGGGGGCAAAGACGATAGGTGTCAAAACCAAAGTAAGAATAGCCTTTGGGGATGGTATTCCTAGTGCCATTGTAGCAGTGATAGCTCCTGTACCAGAACACATTTTAGGAATAGATGTTCAAAGGGTAGGACCTTAGAAACTACAGTAGGGTCATTTAGATTTGGAGTACGGCACTGTTCAGTCAATGCAGTCAAGGCTGTTGTTCGAGGTGATGCCAAGTGGGAACCTTTGCATATTCCCACACCAAAAGTGGTGACCAACATCAAACAATATCGTGTTCCAGGGGGCCATTCAGAAATTACTGAAACAATCCAGGAATTACTTCGTGTTGGCATACTCGAACCAACTGTGAGCCCATTCAATAGCCCGGTGTGGCCTGTCAAAAAACCTGATGGTTCCTGGCGTATGACGGTAGATTATCGGGGCTTGAATAAGGTGGCTCCACCTTTAACTGCAGCAGTGCGGACATTGTTACCATTGTAGAGACTTTCTTCTTCTGCTGGGCGTACCATGCAGTTTTGGACTTAGCAAATGCTTTCTTCTCCATACCTATAGCAGAAGAGAGTAGAGCTCAATTTGCATTTACCTGGGAGGGAGGCAATATACCTTCCAGGTACTTCCACAAGGATATCTACACAGCCCAACCCTTTGCCATGGGCTGGTGGCCAGAGATCTGGCTAAGTTGCAGTTAAATAAAGTGACTGTATTCCATTACATTGATGACATCCTGATTACAGGAGAAAAGCCGGATGTGGACATTGCATTGAAAACAGTGATTGAACACCTTCAGAGCCGAGGGTGGGCAATAAATGGGGATAAAACACAGCAGGGAACATCAGTGAAATTCCTGGGTATGATATGGAATGGAGCAAAAAGAGAAATACCTGCATCGGCCTTAGAAAGTATCCAAAAGATTGCAGTCCCAAAAACAAAACAGCAGGCACAAGCCTTTTTGGGAGCAATGGGCTTTTGGAGCATTTGTACCACACCTTGGGCAAGTTTTACGACCTATTCACTATGTGACTAAAAGAAATGTGACTTTCAGTGGGGTCCTAAACAGCAGATGGCCTTGAGGCGAAAAAGCCTTGCAACAAAGTGTGGGACTGGGTCCAATAGACCCACAGCAACCTTTTATTTTGGAAGTGACTGTTGCTAATAATGTCATGTCCTGGGGATTGTGGCAAAAGAATGATGTGGGAAAGAAAAGACCACTGGGATTTTGGTCTAAATCCTGACCGAGCACAGACTAGATACAGCCCTCTCGAACAGCATGTACTGGCTGTATATACTGCCTTGATTCATGTAGAGGGGCTGACCAAACAACAGACGGTGACAGTGAAAGTAGACTACCCAATCCAGGGGTGGTTACGAGACAATACTCTGATGACTTCTACTGGAAGCTGGGAAGAGCGTTGTTTGCAGTGACTACCAAACCCACCTTGACATGGAATTTGACCAGCACAGAATACATCAGAACTGTTTGTAGATTAAAGAAAGCCTCATCCATGTTTACATAATGGGACTGGAGAATGTGCTTGGCATAGATATATAGTGAATGGGACAGACATTTATCAACTCAATGATACCACAGCTTGTGTAGTATCCTCCTGTAAGCTGGCTTGGAGTGACGGAACAATCACAGACAGTGGAGCACATTGTAAAAGTAATGTACATGCAATCATTGATTTTTGTACTGGGGAATTGATCAGATTGACTAGATGGATGGACATCACATTAAATGCTAGCATAGAACCATTGCACACTTTTAGATGGCCATCTCTAGTCCACCCGGACTTTAAACAAATTAAGCAGGAAGGGCAAGCTGTACTGCTCCTGCTGAATAAGACTTTACATGATGCGCATCAAACTGTAATTAAAATGATTAAAGACAAAGGTACCATTCTTCAAATTGCAAATGAAATTCAAGACATGTCTGTTTCACATTGGTATGATATTTTTATGTGGTCACCAAAGGCTTCTGCCTGGTTTAACTTGCTTTTACACCCTTTATTGCTGACCACAATAGTTTCAGTGTTGTTCTGCTTAATTTCCTACTGCATTTATTGTAAGGTTATGAAAAATACAATAAGATGCTGTCAATTTTGCACATTATTAGAAGCACACAGCGATCATTGCTTAGTGCAAGGGTGGCCTGTGACGGATCCACACAGTTTACCTGATTTTTGATGCCCTAAGCCATTGAACTGCTGTGTGTTTGTAGGTGTGCTTGATGTTAGATTGATATGCTGTTAATTGAATAAATACATGATATGCTGCTTAATATTATAAATCTAAAAGAATTATGCTTCAAAGGCAAGCCTTGCACACTGATGCTGGCATAACTGAACTTTAGTTAACCTTTGGAGTTGTTTGCCAGTTTAAAAGTTGTTTACCAGACAGAGGGGATTTCAAAGAGGAACTATACCACAGGTGTGTGGGCAAACGGCTTTCTAAAAGGAGGAAGTAATGTATAAAACTAGACATTACGGGCTTGTTGACAACTCAGGAAATGATTTGTAATGTTTTAAAAACAGTTCATTAGCTCATGAATAAACTGGTGATCTAAATATCATCAGCTGAATGATTACCTAATGGCCTAGGTGTAATCAATTGAACCTATTGACCCTATGCCATGCTCAAACCTATAAAAGGCTCAGAGGTTGGTAATAGATTGGAACTCATCATCATCCGGATCTGATTGAAGCAAGAGCCTGAACTGAGCATACAGCATTGCCTGCCAGTGTCGGCCCTGTCTTGACTGAACAGATAGCTGTACTGAATAAGTTTGGAGTCCCCTATCAGTGGCAAAGATGATTCTCTTTTGCATATGCTTGTATCCGGATCTGATTGAAGCAAGAGCCTGAACTGAGCATACAGCATTGCCTGCCAGTGTCGGCCCTGTCTTGACTGAACAGATAGCTGTACTGAATAGGTTTGGAGTCCCCCTATCAGTGGCAAAGATGATTTTCTTTTTGCATATGCTTGTAAGTACATGATTTAACAGTTTTTATAATTGTTAATGTGATAGGTCATAGGTTAGGTTTTGCATAAGTACATGATTTAACAGTTTTTATAATTGTTAATGTGTTAGGTCATAGGTTAGGTTTTGCATATTAATGTGATAGGTTTTTATTTGCATATTGACTAGTCAATTGTTTTTTTTGTTACAAACCTTAATTGTTAAAAGCTAACAATAAAATTGCTGAAGTTTGAGCCTTGGTCTCTTGTGTCATCTCTAATACTGTATTAACCACAGAATTTAGTAACCTGACCAGAACACACCGACACCAGTTTTAAGCAAAAGACGCAAAGATAAGGACCATCATCCGAGGTCCGCACCGAGTACTGAGATCACGCTTAGGCCGACTACTGGTTCTCCGGTTCTCAGCGAGGTGCCTACACAGCACCTGAATACCGATGAAACGATTTTACCGGTGACTTCAGTACCCGAGGTCGCAGGCTCCTCGGTCTCCATTCCTACTGCAGATACCGACGCCACTCTTGGCGGGGAAACTCAAAATTTAGTCAGGCCTACCATTTCTGAAGGCGTCTTCAGGCCTTCCACCTTCTCTATTAAATCCTTCACTAAATCTAAAGCAGCCATGAAAACTAAAAAACAGGGTCCTCAGACCTCCTCTCAAGGCCCCATGCCTAAAAAGCAGATGCTAAAAATGGCTGAGGATTTGATAACTCTCATCAGGGGTTCTCAACCCCCCTCTGACAAAAGACCCAGATTGGAGGAAGACTACCCTTCCTCAGACCAGGCTTCTATTACCTCAGAACATTCTGAGGACCAGGATTGTGCCTATTCCCCTTTCGAAGACTCTGATGCTGAGGAGTCCATTCCCTCGGTCTCCCCCCCTGAGGATTACTCTTTTGGGGAAACCCTGCATACATTGAGGGAACACTTTCACTGGGAAGGCCAGGATTACTCAGATTCCAAGAAAAGGCTCAGGGAATTTCTACTGCTCCCCCAGCATAGGCCCCTAGCTATCCCTCCTGTTTTAGATATTTTTGATGATGTGTACAAAGAAGCCAGCTTTAATCCAGATTCTTTACCTCCAGCCCCTGTTAAACCAGGCAGGTATTACCGGGTTCCTGATTCCCACCAGTTCCTTTATAAAAGCCATACTGCTGACCCAGAAACTATTTCACAGGGTCCCAAGGGAATAAAGGCCTCTACTGCTAAAAACCCTTTACCTTCAGAGAGAGATTCCAGAGCATTAGAAAGGTGGGGGAAAAAGGTGTATACATCTGCCACTGTAACCATGAGGGCATTAAACTGTCAATTCCATATGTTAAAGTACCAACAGTTTTTGTTATCTCAGTTGAAAAGCAAAATGACACAAGCAGAACAACCAGATTTGAAAGAGTTGCAGGATTTGTTGCATGGTGCAGAGCAAGGTGGTAAACATACCTTGCAGTGTGGTTTTGATGCTTTAGAGGCCTCATGTAGAGCTGCTGTCACGGGGTCTGTTATACGTAGACATGCTTGGCTCAAAGAGCAAACCTTACCAGACCATGTCAAAGCAAAGTTATTAGATGCACCACTTCAAAAAGATGTATTGTTTGGTGTTAAAGCTGAGGAGGTACTAAAGAAAATGGAGGAAAAAGCAAAATCTATGCAAACAGTGAAAGATTTCCTGCAGGTACAACCTCCACGCTTCAGCAGAAACTGGCCTTCAAAAAACTGGTCCTTTCCAGCCACGGACAGACCTCAAAGGGGCAGATACAGACGCCCAAGGGGTAGAGGACAACCTCAAAGATCTTACAGAGCAAGACAGTGGCAAGCACCAACCCCAAGAGGTGGAGAAGATAGATCACAGTCATTTAGAAAACAGACACAATGACTTCCCCCTGTGCCTACCAAGCAAAGCTTAAATGGCAGCACCTTTGGGTGGAAAACTGGCATTATTTTCAAAAAAACTGGCATATTGTTACAAAAGACAAATGGATTCTGGACATTATAGACAGAGGCTACAGGTTCCACTTTCACACCCTTCCAAAAATGAGAAGCATGCCAAACCTGCCACAAAATCAAAGGGCAGAGGCACAAAGACAAATTTCCGCTCTCATGGATATGAAAGCGATTCAAGAGGTACCTGCAAAAGAACAAGGTCAAGGTTTTTATTCCAGACTGTTCCTGGTACCAAGGAAAGACAAAGATTGGAGACCTATCTTAGACCTATCCATCCTAAACGCATATCTACAGGTGCCAAAATTCAAGATGCTCACATTACAGCAGCTTCTTCCCATGCTGGGCAAGGAGTTTTGGCTGGTAACATTGGACCTCAAGGGGGCATACCTGCATGTCCCTATCAGACAAGATTGCAGAAGATACCTCAGATTTCTTGCAGGTTCAACCCATTACCAATTCTCTGCATTGCCCTTTGGCTTATCTACTGCGCCCAGAGTGTTTACGAAATGCCTGGCATCAGTAATTGCCTTCTGCAGACTACAAGGAATACAAATCTACCCATATCTGGACGACTGCCTGATCCAAGCGGACAGCAAGGACATTCTATTGCAGCATCTGGCGTTTGTAATAAAACTGTTAAACTTCCTGGGATACACAGTGAACAAAAAGAAATCAAAACTAATACCTTCTCAACAGATAATTTTCCTGGGTGCCAGCTTAAATACAACCACCCAGGTGGCCTTCCTCATGCCAGACAAACAAGGGCAACTGTCTCAATACTTCAGCAAAATGGCAACTTTCACCAGACTAACTGCAAGGAAAGTCCTGCAGGCTGTGGGATTCATGGCATCTTGCATCCTACTAATCCCATGTGCAATGCTGCATATGAGGAAACTACAGTGGTACCTAAAAAACTTATGGTCTCAACACAGCCACAGCTTGAAAACAATTATACCACTCATTCCATGCCTTCAAAAGGAATTTTTGTGGTGGGCTCAAGCATGCCAAAGAAACACAGGTCTCCCTTTCTGTGTACCTCAAGCAACTCAAATCATCACAACGGACGCCTCAGACTACGCCTGGGGAGCACACATGACAGATCAGTGCATTCAGGGAAAATGGTCCCAAAAAGAGAAGCACCTACACATCAACCAAAAGGAGATGCTAGCTGTGCAAAATGCTCTTATGACCTTCAAAGACCTACTGCATCCAGGCCAGCTATTGATAAGGACAGACAACACCACAGTCATGTGGTACATAAACAAACAAGGGGGAACTCATTCATATCCCCTGTGCAGGCAAGCCATGACCCTATGGAACACAGCACTGGAATTGCAAATTCAACTACAGGCACAATTCCTGCCAGGAAAGGAAAACACACTGGCAGACAACCTAAGCAGAAATATGACAGATCCACACGAATGGAAGTTGCATCCTCAAGTTTTCTCAAAGATAACTCGGGCATGGGGACAGCCAGACATAGATCTATTTGCTACCCACAGAAATTACCAGTTGAAAAAATTTTGTTCAAGGACCTATCATCCACAGGCCTGGAAAGTGGACGCACTCTTTCAATTGGACAACATTGACAGTTTATGCCTTCCCGCCTCTTCCTCTACTGACCAAAGTTCTGTTAAAAGCCAGAGCAGAGAGGCCACAAATTATTCTCATTGGTCCAGACTGGCCACGACAACACTGGTATCCGCTCCTAAAGAGCCTGACACACTCCCCACCATGGATCCTACCTCTAGTACCTCTTCTGTTGTCCCAGCACAACTACAAAACCCTTCACAGCCAGCTCAAAACCCTAAATCTAGCTGCATGGAGAATACCTTAATTTCCCAACAGACTCTCCTCTCCAAGGAGGTGCAGGATGTCATCTTGAAGGCCAGAAGACCTTCTACTAGAAAAGCCTACTCCGCCAAATGGAAACGATTTTATTCCTGGAATCAAGAAAAGGGCCAGAATCCTTGGGTAATAAATATACCTCAAATTTTACAGTACCTAGCTGAGATGTTAAACAGTGGCCTTTCCTTCTCCTCCATCAAGATCCATGCTTCAGCCATTTCTGCACAATACAACACAGACCCTCCTTTATTCTCACATCCTTTATTAAGGCAGTTCCTCAGAGGGGCAAAAAATATAAAACCCCCAAGGAAACCACTAGTTCCAGCTTGGGACCTCAACTTCGTATTGGAAAAGCTGACCCTGCCTCCCTTTGAGCCAGCTTCTTCAGCAGAGCTACAATACTTGTCATGGAAAACAGCCTTCCTTCTGGCTATCACCTCAGCACGCAGGGTTTCGGAACTGCAGGCCCTCATGGCTGTGCAACCATTCATCATTTTCCATCAGGACAGAGTTTCCTTACGAACCAACCCTATCTTCATGCCAAAGGTAGTATCCAGTGTAGCTTTGAATCAGACTATCCACTTACCTACCTTTTATCCAAATCCACAGAACAAAGGGGAGAGACTATTACATTCCTTGGACATTCACAGACAAGTTCTTTATTACTTGGACATAACAAAACCATTCAGGAAATCTGAGCAACTTTGTGTCCTATGCTACAGGTGCTCAAGGAAAGGCTATTTCCAAACGGACAATTTCAAAATGGATAGCCCACTGCATACGCTTTTGTTATTCATTTCATGGAAAATCTGTGCCTGCATACATCAGATCCCACTCCACTAGAGCCACAGCTACCTCTGCAGCTTTCCTCAGGGGGGACCCTACCAAGGACATTTTGGAAGCAGCTACTTGGAGCTCAGTGCATACTTTCTCCAAGCACTACCACCTTCCACTATACTCAAAATCTAGAGCGGGCTTTACCACAGCAGTCCTGCAGGGCATCCTCGCTCCTCCTAGTTCCACTTAGTGCCTACCACCCTTACTTAGCTTTGGGATTCTACCCATCTGTAATGACTGCAGCTGTATGCACGATGAACATAGTACAGTTTTGTACCTACCATAAATGTAGATGTTCGAGTGCTCATACAGCTGCAGTCCAGGTTACCCCCCCCCCCCTCCGTCCCCTCTTAGGGCAGGCCTTATGACAATCACCTCTATCCTACAACCTATTTGGGGTATTCTTTTATGGTGTATCTGCTTGCAACTACTGTTTTTTGATTTATCTATATTGCATGTTTGCATAACATTATGTTTTGCCTGCCTTCTGGGGGCACCTGACATCTGGGGCAAGAAAAACTGAAGAAAATGGCGTTGGCTGCCTCTTTTATACCCCTGCTGCACTGACGTCAGGGAAGAAGCGACGACAACCGACGCCGGACCTAGACTTTGGAATTCGTCCGACCGAGGACCCGCCTGACGGCAGGATAACCCATCTGAAATGACTGCAGCTGTATGAGCACTCGAACATCTACATTTATGGTAGGTACAAAACTGTACTTTTTGAAGGTTTCCCACTTTTTTCTTTAAGTAGCTGCTTTATGTAAAGTTCATTTTCACCTCTCTCTGTTTAGAGCAGTTGATGAACTAGCTCAAGCTGTTTTACAGCTACTCAGTCTGACTTTGTTAGTGTGAGTGCTGTAAAAGTGTATTTATTTAAAGGTGTCCTGTGGCATTTTGTGTGTTCAGTAAGCATTTAACAGGTTTTAAATGTGTTACTTTATTTTATTTTTTTATTGATTTCATCTTTACAGCCAATCTCTGTGACAGAGGAACATTTTTAATGGTGTAGCAGTAAGATTAATATGCAAAGTCCTTACAACAGCAAGCTTGTTATAGCGAGGTTCTTACAGTGTTCCTCATTCCGACTGCTGCATTAGCTGCTACATTGTATGAGTTGTTTCCCTGCATAGGAAACAAACCAATTGGCTTCACAAAGCTCTAGCTCCCCCAAGTACCTTCACTCTGTTCAAAGGTGGAAATCAGCAGAGTGAAGTTTGTTTGGTACTTTCTTGCCATCTCAAGAAGAAGCATCTGTTTCTTCATAGGAGCAGTAATCAACTAAGAGCTTAATTTCTGGCAGATAAGCTCCCTTTGGGGGAGCTGCTCCACAAAGAAATTGTTGCCCTTTTACGAAAATATATTTATTCTAATTTTCTGACCAAAAGCTGTATTTATCCTGTAACTCATTCCCTCCAATGGAGCTCAGACATTTTGCACTGTAACTTCCAATGGGCGAAGCCTTTTGACAAAATCAAATTATGTCCTTACATTTTAACATATCCTCACATTTCAACAATATGAAACTCTTCTTCATACAGTCCCTTAATAACACTCCCATTCAGGTAGAATCCAGCACTAAGGCATGATGCCAGGGCACTTCTATGGGCTAGGCTTGTAAAGGCTCCAGGGCCATTAGCCCTAGTGTACGCACCTATGAACCTAAGCTCTTAGGCGTCACCATCAAAAATCAGCTTAAATTTGACTTGCATGTTAATAACTGTATCAAAAAGGCTCCTCCAAAACTAGGGCTCCTTTACCGTAACAAGAAATTCCTTACCTCTGAAGCCAAAGTTACTCTTTCTCTTACCTACCTTCTACCTGGTCTAATGTACAAAACTTAAATTCTCACAAATTTAACACCCCTGACCAAACTCAAATCTACCTACAACAAGGTAGCTAGATTTGCTGCCCAACAAACCTACAAATCACATCACTGTCTGTCTCTCTCTCTCTCTCTCTAAAACACCTAAACTGGCTTGAATTACCCCACCAGCTTCTTCTCTCTCTGCTCCAGATCATCCATTCTATCCTATACCAGCCTTCCTACTGCCCAGCACTATTCCCCTCTCATCTCCCATTATTCTTCCTCCAGACCTCCCCGAAGCTCCAACCAAGACCTACTTCAAATCTGCAAACCCAAGTCTAAATTTGGATGTAACATGCACAGCTATCACCCCACTGTTGCCTGGAATAGGCTCCCACTAGAAATAAGGATCCTTACACATCCTAAACAATTTAAGACAGCCACCAAAGAGCACTTTAAAAAGTCACTGGTCCTGCCACTGCACTCTCTCTCTCCTTAAACGTCCCCTACTTCCCATACTTTAATCTACTTTTTGCCCTTAACTCACTCTTCTCACTAGCTGTCTCTAATCTTCCTTGACTACTCTTTATACAGTGTTCTAAAACCTATTAAGCTAATTGTCTCGGAGAAACATTCTATAGTAATTGTCTTGCATTCATGCAGCTACATTATTATAAAACTGGGTTTTTGTAACCACTTACCCCAAAAACTGTATTCATCTTGATGACCTATTTCTTTTTATACATCTTGAAAGAGCTTTAATATACTCCTCATTATTGCCACTATATAACATTGTATTGCTACTTAATGCCTTGTAAAAATCCTGTAACATTGCAGTTTAATGCTAATTTATAATGAAAATTGTATAATATGTTGGAGCTTTTCTCCCTGGGCCTCCACTGAAAAGGGGCTCTTCAGCTCACTCAGACAAACCCGGTCAACAAATGTAAAATAAATAAATACATTTCAAATGTTCATACCTCTGAAACCATAGTGATTATGAAAGAAGTGTAAATGGCAAACTCCTCAGCATAATCTATTTTTATAGTGGTAGTATTCTTTAGGTTCTAGGTCTTAAACCGAATTTTGTAAGTCACAGTAATCACAGTAACTATTACATTTGTATTATTTTGAAAACAACATACATTATCTCAGCAACGATTCAAATTGAACACAGCATTTTATTTGTTTAGCTGAGAGCTTTCATATGAAACTAAGGAGTTCTGTCTGTGTCACTTGGTTGTTGAGATATTTAGAAAAATGTGAATGTTATTTCTATATCAATTAATATCGTAAAAAACAACAGTTAATATTTATTTATCTGCACTAGACAGAGGTCAGATATTAATGCAGTTGAGTTTGCCATTGTGTAAGCTTTAAGATAAAATATTTTAAAACCTTGTACATAGCACGATTTTTAAATTATTGATGCAAATAGGAAAAAGCATTATTTGAGGCATCAGTAGGAGTTAACTGCAGATTCACCTGAAGGTGTCACTCGGATGTAATGAGTTAAGAAACCCAGTATTTCTCTTCAATATCAGAAATTTTGGAGACTTCCAGGATGGCTGCAGACTGATCAGCTTATCTTCAGCTATTTCAATGTGAAAACAGAAACTGAGAAGCAACAGCTAATGATATTGTCAGCTCGAATAAAATTCATTTACTGACTAGTAAGTAGACTGCCTTGGTGCCACCAAAGAAAAAACTAAGAGAGCCTGAAAGGAAATCAATTAGAAAATGTGAAGAGGAAACACTCGACTGGGAAGAGTCCTGCAGCTGTTCAGCAAAAAGCAGTTCAGGCTCCAGTTTTGTGTAAGACATGGCTTCCAGTAATCTGGAGGTAAAAAAAAAAAAGTCAAATGTGCTCAGAGCAGATTAAGCAAAACACTGAAGAAGAATATCAACTCAAATAACAACAGACTAGAAAAAATGGAGAAATCTTTAAAATTCAGAAGAGCAGATACTGCAAAAATCAGAGGTCGAAATGAAGAAAATTCTGGCTGAGTATGAAACTGCTCAAGAAGAGATGTTTTAAAAAATTGTAGTATTAGAGGACAGAACACATAGGGAAAATCTGAGATTTTGTGTTGTAGTAGAGAAACTAGAAAGTACAGACTATATTAATTTTACGACGGTACAAATAAGCAACTAGATTGGTATTCCACAATAGGAACTTTTAATTGAAAGGGCACACAATGTGTATGTTCCAAATCTGGCCACAAGAAAACAGCTAAGACCTTTATTTGTAAAGATGTAAACCTGCAGCAGAAAGAGTTGATCCTGTCAAATCTGTGGCACAAGGACAAAGTATTAAAGTTAAATACAAGGTATTTTTGGAAAAAAATGATTATTCACATACACGAGGCAGAAGAGAAACAAATGTATTCTAGTAATCAGGGAATGTTGAGAGGCAGGTGTGAGATTCAAGTTGTTGTATCCAGCTATCATCGGATTTATTTTTCCTGGAGGATCAGTCATTTTGTTCATGCAGAACAGGATAAGGAGGAAATGCAAATGTTTTTCCTACAAAAAGTGAGTCATCAAGCAGAAGGGGACTCTGCTTCTTATTCTTCAGACAATAAAGCACACAGAGAGGGTTTGCCAGTGAAACTTTTTCCATGGTTCCAGAGGAAAATGCTTGAGAGACAGAGAAAAGAACAGGAGTTAACCAGAAGAATCGGGAGTGTCTTGGAACTAAACCAGAATCTGGAGTTGGAGATGGAGGTATACAGGAAGAAGACCAGCCACATGGAAATTTGTGAAATATGGCTGTATAAGAATAAGTGGAAAGAGTGGGCTTTTCTTTACTTTATTAAACTTGTGGGGAACTAAAAAGCATTTTCCTCACTACATGTCATTCTTTGGAATGACTCTGAGGGGAGGGGGGAAAGGAAAAAGTAACAAGTAAATCAATTTCTGTTCTTAGCATTATTTCTGTGAAACATTTCACAGTATGAATTTCATATTTTATAGTAAAGTGTTTTTAATTGTTCTTGCATGTAATAAAGGTACTAAAGTAAATGGGAGCTTTTTTTTTCCTTCTCTTTCTTTCTTCCTTTTTGGTATTGGTATTAAGAAAAACAGTGATTATAGTGGAAGAAAAGAAAAGCTAGACAAAAGTATGTTTAAGTTAATAGGCTGCAGTCTTGGTTAGTTGTTGTGGGGAGGGGTTGTAAAAGTATGCATCATAACATAAGTAGAGTTGATGTGTTTTCTGTTAACTTTACACAAGTGAATGTCTGGATTAAGACCCTTGGCTTAATCTAATAAAAAAGTTTAAGTGGAAACCAGTAAATATGAGAACACTGAATATAATGAAAAATTTTTTTTCAGCCGAGAAATACATTTTTCTTTTTACTCTTATGTTTCCATGGAGATAAGCCGATAATAGGGTAATAAAAGAAAGAACACTGTTTTCTTCAAGGCTAAAAGTTAATTTCTGAAAGCATGCACGTTTTCACATTGGAGGTGATAAAGATAAAAAGAGAATACACACCAATTACTGTAAATAGAAGTAACAGCAGTAACATGTGCTTGGCATGGTTAGATGGGTTAAACATTATTTGAAGATATACATAGTTATGTGTGTTTGTATTGTGTTAACAGGTTATTGGAGTGTTCTGGGGGTGTTTTTTGTTTGTTTGTTTGAGAGATGTCATTAAATCAGAAAGTCTTATAATGTGACATAGGTTCCAGTGTTGATGTTGAGAAAAACAGTTGTATAAAGGATTAACCTGCCAGACCGTAGTGGATGCATGCATCACAAAATCTGGAAATAAACATTTAAAAAGGTGCTATATATAATAGGTGGGAATAATGACTTCTTACCATAATGGCAACACTCTCCATATTATCTTAGAATGTGAATGGTCTTGCATATATAGACAAAAAGAATACTTAATTATACTAAGAAATGCAGAGTGTAAATAGTAATGCTACAGGAGACACATTTGGAAAGAACTGAACATGTGAATTTGATAAAGAAAGGATTTCAGGATGGATATTCTGAAGAATATCAGGGGAAAGGAAAATAGGAGTACTTATATTAATTGCTAGAGGAGATCCATTAGTGGTAGATGAAAAAAAAAGATAATGGCAGATTTTTAGTAGTAAGGCGATGCTGGCAAGGGATGAGGATAATGCTGGTATATATTTATATTCCACCTAAAACTACAGATATGGAGCTTAAAAATTTGGAAGAAATAATCCGCTGTCAGTAGGGAATATTACTTATAGGTGGGAACTGGGATTTGATTTACAACAATGAGAATGTGTCTGGGATGGCTGGAAGGGGAAATGTAACAAAATAGGGTAGATTTCTGAAGAAATTTATGAAAATATTTGGTATGAAATATGTGAATTCAGTAGTAGGAAATCTGAGAGAATTTCCATATTATTCCCCAAGGTACAAACACTGGGCTAGACTATACAAAAATTATATTTCATAGAAACATCTGCATTTGAGAAATTTGACACACATCCAAAAACTATTTTAGTTCAAGTGCCAATAATTACCAAGATAAAAATACAGGAAAATGAAGTAAAGATGAGACATTGGCAGTTCCCTACCTACCTGTTAAAGAAGAATTTAAGAAATGGGTAGTGGAAATTATCTAGGCATTATTAGGGAAGATAAAAAGCACTCTAGAAATTATAGCGTGTGAGCAGGATAAGATTAAAGAAAATGAGATCTGTTTAAGAAGTAGAGGGCTGACAAAGGTTAAAATATTACAAAACAAGGAATCTCACAGAAAAAGAAGAGGCTCAATTTCAAAGAGAAAATAAGGGTGTACATGAATAGTATGCATGAATTTAGAAAGATTGCTGTTAAAGCAACTTTTTTGACAGTAACTCCAGAGCAGAAAAACTTTTGGCACAGTGTCTTAGGCAACAAAAAATAGAAAGCGTTGTTGTCAAACTTGGGGAGCCTATAATAAGAAAAGTAACTAGAGGTCCTATAGAGGTATTAGAGATATTGGAAATATGAAAATTTGTGTGAAGCAGAGGTGGGAAAATTAAAAAAAAAAACACAAAAATATTTATGGAAAACTTAAATATGCCAAGGTTATTGTTAGTTGAGGTTCAACAATTAATGGCTAAGAAAAGGAGGAGATGAGATAAAAATGGTGATGTTTAACCAATCTGTAAGAAAGTCTCCAGGAATAGATGGTATTCCAGTGGAAGCTTGGAAACTAGGAGGGGAAAAAGTGATATATTTGGAAGGTTTTGTTTAACGGTATTTTATAAGGAGGGGTGGCACCAACATCCTAAAAAAAAAGCTGTGGTTGCCGCAAGACCTGAAGACTCATCTGATCCAGCTTCTTATAGGCTCATGACAATTTTAAAGCATGATTATAAAGTGTTTGCCATTCCTTTAGCCATTATAGACATACAAAGGTGATGCCAATATTGATAGATGTTGACCATTGTCATGTTCTGCAGGGGAGGCAAACATTTGACAACTTTAATTGAGGAATGATGATCCAGAGGGAAGCAGAATGTAAGAATGTATTGCTGTTATCTGTTAGTCTTGATGCAGAGAAAGCATTCAACAGAGTAAGTTGGGATTTTTGTGAGTAAGGCACTGGAAACATTTGCATTTTCTGATACAATAATCAAGTTCATTAGAAGGCAAAAATCAGTCGGTGAGTTCCTCTGTGTTAAGTTGTGTTTGAACAGAGGAACAAGGCAGGGGTGTCTTCATTCCTGTTTATCTCCATTATATTTAAAACCATTGGCAAGGAAAATAAGAGACTTAGAAATTCAAGTATATAATTGGTATGTTGTACAAGAAAAGCTGGCTTTATTTCCAGATGAAATTATTTTGTACCTGCTGGAAAGAGAGGTTCATCTCCCAGAGGCTCCTCTTACTCTGGAATAAGCTTCAATTCTAGTAAAACAGAGCCCTTCACTGACCCCCCTTAAAGCGTAATCTGGATACTTGGAAGGGGAATTGCATATTCACCCCTGGGGTTTTACCTGCATCCCCTCTGGAGAGGGGCAGTAGGTGTTGAGTCAGGACGACTAATAGCACTTTTAAAAGATAGAAAAAAACTTGGCTAGGCTTGTGAGGGCTTCAGAGCTATTAGCCCAGTTGCTTCCTATCGTCTTAGTGTTGTGGAACATTGAGACAGTTCTCGTGCTTTTTGAGGTGGGTATAAAATTAATGAAGATAAAACAAAACTTATAACTATAGACTGTGTATCCACACATGAATTGGTACAATAATATCCATGAATATGGGTACATGGTAAAATTAAGTGTTTAGGGGTTTGGATTAAAAAGCATTCTTTTATGGCAGCTAGGGATATGTGGGAAGAGACTAAACAAAAGGTAATATAAAAACTGAGAAACTTGAAGCTTTTGTCTATGGATGGGGATAGCAAGATACAAGTGGTACAAATGTTTTTAGACCCTTTAGTTTTATACACAGGTCAGGCATATTTTTATCAACCAAAAGAGAAGTTGCAGATTGTAATTAATAAAGAGTTGAAGGAGTTTATTTGGGACGTGAAGAGGTCAAGAAACAAGTGGGATAAGTTGATCCTCCCAGAAGAACAAGCAGCTTTGCAATTACGTGATTTGAATGAATAATTTAGAGCTACACAGTTAAGGGTCTCGTACATAACACAAACAGAAAGCTGCAATTCAAAGTGGAAAGGGATGATGATGAAGCAAGGGGGAGGGGTTGATTCAAGAAATTTGGAAAGCATGGGATTTTGGACAAAGATCTTTAAGAAGAATGACAGTCATGCAGATATTATATTAATAAAGTAGCAGAAAGTATACTAAGAAATAAGCCAACACAGGAATGGAGAAAGGAGATTCTGCTGATAGGGGTGACTGCAATTAGGGGTACAGACAGTAGGCAATAGGGAGCTGGAGTTTACTGGTGAAAGCTGGCAAAGGAACTGAGATATTTGGAAAAAAAAATAGTTGGAGAGGGAAAGATAACAGAATGGGAAGAGGCCAAGGAGAAATTTGAATTGCAGGCTAGGGATTGATTTTACAGTATAGACAAAGAACAAGGGATAGGGGATTCCTAAATGAAAGACCTGCATTGGTTGACTTGTTAATTAAAGCTAGAACATGCTGTTAAAAAATGGATAATTAAAGGGGCCTATAAAATATTGCACAATAACTATAGGAATCAATCAGAAGAGGTCACAAAAGGTTGGGAAACAGAGATTAGATATACAGTTCACAAAGAAACAATGGGTGGGACATATGTTTGGATCCCAAATATGCAACAAAATCTTTTGCATAGATACTTTTATACCCCAAGCACACTCAAAATAATTTTTCCTCAGGTAGCTGGCAAATGTTGGGGAAGGAGGAGGTACCTGCATGTGTTCTGTCTGAGTGTAATGAGTTGGCAGACTTCAAAAATTCCCTACTGTCAGGAATAGTGGGCTAGCAGCGGAGTGTAACTAAGGAAATTATTTTTTTGATCTGGGATACATGATCTGAATTGCCTAGACATAGTAAGGCCTTGTTAAGTTTAATTCTGGTGGCTGCCAAAACAGCAATTACTAGAAAATGGAAATCAAAATCTAAATGTATAATGTTTGCAAATGTGAACTTAACAAGTGATTGCTTTTATGTAAATGTAAGTTTGCCTGTCACAAGTGATAATTCAACAAGGGTTTAAAAAAATCAGTATTGGAAATTTCCTGTCGGGGACTGCTATTTATAGCTGTCTGTTATTTAGCTAGTTAGGGGTTAATTTTAACTAAGTGTATATTCTGTTTATGTAACCTTTTAAAATTGTATGTGAAAGATATATTTCAGGGCAGACAAGGATTTGTTTTTGTCGGTGTAGTGCTTATGTCCATTTCGTGACTGCCTACCTGCCATTTTTCTTTTAGTTTTGCTTTGGTGTCAACAGAGAAAATTGTGTGATGTTTGTGCTTTTACATTGTGATGGGTCTGGGACAAGAAGTGTGTGTGCAAGTGTGCTGTTTGTATGTACTAGGTGGCAACTTGCCTTCCGATTAGCTCCAGCAACACTTGGCTTCTCTTCTTCAGCCACAGCATGGACACTTACACTGCTGGTTCCACTCTCACTGTCCCTAGAAAGAGAAAGTATCACTTTTATTTATGTCTGCAACTTTTCAAAGATAAAATACACATGTGCAGAGCTCATTGTTAATGGATGCACCTATTCTAAGCCAGAAGATATAGCAAACCTTCTGGCACATAAATGCAGCTGTAAGTTTATCCCTCCCTCCCTCTCTCCCCCTCAACCTTCCCTCAGGAAATACCATCAAATGTAATCCCCCCCACAAACTTATCGGTGGGGAACAGGTCCTCAATGCTCTGTCTAAGGCCAACAACACTGCATCGATGGGCTCAGATAATATCCCAGGATGCCTTGTAAATAGCATGAAACATGACATGTTAGGCCCTCTGGAATCTCTGTTTAACTGGAGCCTCCAAACAAGCTTCACGCCTGATGAATGCAGAAGAACAGTTATCCCTCTGCACAAAGGTGGACCATCTACAGTCACCCATAAGTCTCAATTTTCTGATATGCAAAGCTGTGTAAAGAATAGTCATGGAAATAATCAGTAATGACATAGAAAACCTCCAAACAATGGACTCCACCCAGTTTGCTTTCATCAAGAGCAGGTCATGTGTACTCAGCCTAGTAGACTTTGAAAGTGTCAGCAAAGCAGTAGATGAGGGCAAAATGATTCGCACTGCCTACCTTCACCTGGCCAAGGCATTTAACACAGTACCTCACTCGGGCTTTGTTGATATAACCTCTTGAGTCTTTCACCCAGTGGATAGCTAGCTGGTTTCATACTGCTCAGCTATACTGAATTCCTCTCTATTTACTGGTTTCAAGGGCAAAATAATGTGGTGCTATGAATTCCAAATTGACCTCTTCAATTCCTGTTTTTATTTTTTTATTTTATTTATTTATTTTTTTAAGTCGAAGTTTTTTTGCTAATGTCATCACGTGCAGGGGAGTGTACATCTGTGCAATGATGTCAGCTTCCTGAGGCAGACTGCCAGCCTGTAGGTAACTCGGCAACACAAAAAAAAAAAACTAATGCTCTGGCAAAACATATAGAACAATTTTCTGATCACAATTTTTCATGTTTTGCAATAGAGCAGGTATGCCAAAACCCTCGGGGTGGGTCGTGGAAAGATATCCTGGAGTTAAAAGAATTACTGTGGCAAATTAAGTTACAAGCACACATTTGCCCAGGGTCAAATGATTATTGTAGTATTAGTTGTGTTTTAAAACTTAGGTCTTATTTGGCTTAGATTTAACTGTGAATATTTTTCTATTTAAAAAAAACATTCATTGAAGGATTGCACTGTGTAAAATTTTTAAAGTACATCTTTTTAAGTAACAATTGATTAATTGGTCAGGTGGTGTGTTTTGTAACTATTTAAGTTACCTTTCTGTATGCTCGAGTAGATTCTGATGAAGTCATTATCTATAAGCTGACGAAAGCACTTATCTACTGGTGAATAAAAGGAAAAATTTTATTTTGGTCTGGACCTGCTGTGTACACTTGGGCTGTTTTATTTTTATCTGGTTTTGTGTTTGGTTCCAGGTTATAAAACAGATTTATGGTTGACCGAGTCTTCTGGAATCCTTTTGACAAAGAAGTTAAAATTATTTAAATTTTGAAATAGGCTACTGGGATTCTTGCATTTTCACTCATTTATCTCATTAGATTTTGACTGTGGCATGCTGGTATAAAGAAAGAAACTAAGGTTTGACATCCGGGGAAAGCCCATGGAGGTTAGGAAGAGACATTGAAGACTAGGAAAGTATAGAAAGAATAGGAAGTTAAAATGATCCAAGAAAGATAGAGATATCTGGCTGACCAAATTTGCAAATTAGGAGCAGTAATAGAATCCCCCACCAGCACTAATGATGTCCTTCCATATCACTGTTGCAGTATTCTTTACCTAAGGGAACTCCTGCCAAGGATAGCCCAATGGCTGGTCAGTATACCAAAGCCTTTACTTCTTATAGGCATTGCATGTAACAAGTATGCTCCCCATACAAGGTGTAGAGCATAAAGATGACACACAGATACACACACTTGGAACTTCTTTGACAGCAGCCTGAACGCCATTGTTGAGCAATGGTCTGACCACCCTTGTGCTGTGCTGGTTACCAAACCATGTTTTCAGGTAAGTGCCCCACTGGGTTTTTTCTCTTTCTTTTATTTCTTGCTGCTATTGTGTTTGCCATCCAGAAAGGGAAAGTGTCAGTGTGGGAGGCAGATTCCCCATAAAGACAGTCATGACCAGTGTCTCATTTGTTTGGGTGCTTCCCAAGATTGTACACAGTACTCTATTGGCCAGGTGTTTGTGCTTAAGACCCTATGTAGTCATCTCTCTTCCTTGTCCATATAGCTAGAGAAGGGTGCTTCGGAATCCTCCCATCCTGAGGGTGAGCCATCTGCCAAGAAGGCCAAAAAAGTTAGGACTGATCCAGCTGCTATCCAGCCCCCCCCTCCCCAAAAGATCCCTCTCAAGGCTGGTGAAGGCCTGGAATACCATCCGGTGGTTGTTCGGATACCTTTGCCTCAACCCCGTCAGAGGCTGGCATGGATCTGCCTTCTCGCACATCCTTGAAAGCTTTTCAAACGTCTGCACCTGACTTTGGTGGGGAACCTCAGCTGATTTATATCTGAAGGACTGAGGGGGATTTCTCAGATCTTAATCCTACAACCCATAACTGAGTCATGCCAGGTTTTTGACTGTCCAAGGGTTTTTTGAGTGGACATCCCCAGAGAAAAAAAAATGCTCTTCCCTGGTCTTCCACTCCACTCAAGAGGCCTAGGGAATTAGATTCTGGACTCAGAGGAAAAATCCTTCACTTATTCTTACCAGATTCCTTCAGAGAAGGAGAACTCCATAGGTCCAGATTCCCCTTTCCGAGAGCTCTCCTTTGGGGGTGCCATTTGCCCATATTATGGATTATTTTAAGTGGGATTGATGTTCTTCGTGTTTCACTGTTGTAGTCGTCACATTTGGGTTATCCTGCTAGGGGTAGCCCTCAGTCGGCCCGAATACCAGAGGCTTAGTATTTCTGCATTGGTTGCTGTTACTCCAGGACTGACGTCAGGTCGTCAGTGGTATAAAATCAGGCAGCCAACGCCATTACATCATCTTTCTTGCTTAGGAGCCAGAAGCAGAGTCGGCCACTACCTGAGTTTTCATTTCCGAACTGAAGTTGAAGTCTTCTAAAGCTAAATACCCCGTTGGGGAGCCTTTTTTTTTTTTCTTGCTCTAACCGATGTTAGAAAGTTAACAATTGTTTCACCTGTGGAAAGCAAATACCACGCCGAGACTTCCATTCTTACTGCGTCACATGTTTAGGCCCAGACCACGACGTCCCCCGCTGTCGCTTTTGTGTTTTGTTCAACGCCAGAACTATATGTCGTCGGGCCCTTATTGTAACTAGATAGTTTTGCTCTCAGTCCACGAATTCCGATATGGCTTTGGTAAACCATCCGACTACCGATCTTCCAAAAAAAGTAAGGATAAAGACAGACAAGACCGCACAGGTCCAAAACTGCCGACGACACTTCCGTTAAGCTAGTGGTCAGTTTTTCGGTCCTCAGTAAGGTGCTTTTGCAGCCCCTGATGCCCGCTTCTGTGGCTTTGTAGGCTGCTGCCGAGCCCCTTTCGGAGTCTGGTATGTCGTGAGACTCTTCTTTGACTAAGGATCCTGCAGATGTCTCTACCTTGGATAGGTCCGGAGCCGCTGAGCAGGCACCGGCTTCTGAGGAAGTATGTCGCACTACCGATACTCGACACAGACCGACAACTTCTTTTGCATCTTCAGTTCTTTCTAAAACTACTGAGTTTCTGAGTGCCCAGGGTACGAACCACACCCAAAAAACCAAAGACCCAAGCTCAGGCACTTGCTTCCTTGCCTCAGTCTCAAATGCTTAAAATGGTGGAGGACCTTATCCTTATTAGGGGAAGCCAGGCTTACCCTTCCAAAAGAAAAAGAGACTTGTCCCCAGTATTTTTATCTGAACAGTAGTCCAATGAATCTGATGCATTTGAATATGAAGATATGCAACCCCTGTCTGCTTATGAGGATTCTGATGCAGAGGAATCTGTTCCTTCTGCCTCTCCACCCAAGGATTTTTCATTTGGGGAAACCCTGCATACTTTAAGGGAGCATTTCCAATGGGAATGTCAGGACTACCCTCAGTCAAAAAAGAGACTCTGGGAATTCTTAGCTCTACCACAGCACAGACCTTTGGCAATTCCTCCTGTCCTGGATGTTGTGGATGATGTTTTTATGGAATCCAGTCTGACTCCTGACACCCTTCCTCCTGCTCCCAGGATACCTGCTGACCCCGAGGTAATTTCTCAAGGACCTAAAGGAATCAAAGTAACATCAGCTAAGAATCTCACCCCCTCAGATAGGGATTCCCAAGCATTAGACAGATGGGGTAAAAAAGTATACACCTCTGCTACTCTTGATATTAGAGCATTAAACTGTCAGTTCCACATGCTGAACTATCAGTAACATACCATGGAACTCCTTAAACATCTTCTTTTCCTGCTAATGCAGAAAATCAAGAATTACAAGAGTTGCATTCTGCAAGTCAAGTAACTAAGCACACCTTACAATGTGGTTTTGACGCCCTAGAAGGCATGCTTGGCTAAAGGAACAGACCTTACCAGACCATGTCAAATCCAAATTATTGGACGCACCCTTGAACAAAGACAACTTATTTAGCACAAAGGCAGAAGAGGTCTTAAAAAAGATGGAAGAAAAAGCTAAATCTATGTAGACAGTTAAAGACTTCTTACAGGTCCAGCCACCAAGGTTCAGTAGGCATTGCCTCTGCAAGTACTGGTCCTTTCCTGCCCCCTCCAGACCAGCTCAGCCCAGACCCAGGGGAAGCAGACACCCCAGACAACAGCCCCAGGGAATGCAGAGATCTAAGCAATGGAGTTCCTCCTCTTCGAAAACAGGCAGTGCAGAGCCACCCCCTTATGGTAAGAACTCACAATGACTTACACTTCCACCCCCTACCTCTGCCCACCTGATTGTGCCCCTAGGAGGAAAACTCTCCTTCCATGCAAGCAACTGGGTCACCATTACCAATGACCGATGGGTCCTCAACATTGTCTTCCAGGGATACAAATTTTATTTCCACACTCCGACAACCCCAAAAGGGTTCCCAGATCTTCCTCTAAGCCAGTGGGCAGAAGCCAAAAAGCAAGTCCTTTCCCTGCTCTCCATGAGGTAATACAGCATGTTCCTGCAGAACAGATAGGCCAAGGTTTATACTCCGGACTCTTCCTGGTACCCAGAAAAGAGGGCACATGGCACCCCATCCTCTATCTATCCATTCTAAACACCTTTCTGGTGATTCCAAAATTCAAAATGCTCACCCTCCAGCAGCTTTTACCAATGCTTTCCAAGAATGCTTGGTTAGCCACCCTAGACCTAAAAGATGCCTACCTACACATCTCAGTCAGGGAATCATGCAGGAAATACACGCTGGTTATACATGGCAGTAGTAACAAATCAAAACTTTAATCCTGGATCAAGAACAGTAAGTGCTTTCACAACCAAAACAGTTGCTTCATCAGACTACATATAAAATCAAACATACTTATTTTTATAGTATGATGCAATACAAACTGTCCAATCATTGAATTGCTAATTAACACTTACAAAACTTAAAGGGCAAGTGTACATTTGTTAAAATGCTTATAAAAATGTGTAAAACTAAAACCTACACAATCAGTATGTAAGGCTCAATAGACAGTGTGCATGATTCAAATATAAATATATACATGTAAAAGATAAATATACATACATAAAAAAGGCTAGATGAAATAAAAAAATTATGAAAATCTCAATGTTTCAGACTCCTTGATTTAAGGGCAGGTCTGAGTGACATCCTGTTTAAACCAGGAGGTCTATCAGCATTTAACAACAGTATCCACCTCTGCTCAGCCTTCACAGTTCTATTTCTAGCATCACCTCTTCTCATATTTGTCTTAACAATCTCTAAGACTAAAAACTTAAAGATATGACTAGCACCTTCCTTCTTGACGTGCATAGCTAAAGCATTGTTTTCTTTGCAATTTCTTATATCCCTAAGATGTTCTAGGACCCTTTCCTTAAATAAGCGATTTGTTTTGCCTATATAAATAGAGTAACATTCTATGCAATAGCAAAAATAAACCACATTCTTCATTGTACAATCAGCATAGAAGTTACAACTAATGTGAAAACCTAACGTGGGGTGTACAAAAACTGCACCTCTGTGGATATGGGTACAAGCTGTGCACCTCCTACAACTATATGTCCCTAATCTATCCAATGTAGTAGTACTAGAGATATCATTAGTCTTGTAACATAGATGTCTTTTCAAAGATTTATTATTTCGAAAAGAAAAGTAAGGTGTACTGCCTATCACTCCCTCTAATTCACTTATAGTGGATAAAATATCCCAGTTGTTCTTGATGACGTCACAAACCACTTGAGTATTACTCGAGAAAGTGAGGGGCATGTCATCTTTTATACGTGGCTCAGATGGAGTCAATATTCCACCATGGTCTGATGGAGGCTCCATATCTCTCTTAGTGTAGTAGGGTGCACATCTGTCTTGGCTCTGTTTCCATGCTTCTCTAATTTCAAAGTCAATGGCATTCTCTTTATAACCTCTATCTAAAAATTTTTGTATAATCGTGCCCAATGCAGCTCTCAGTTGTTCATCATCATTAAAGGCGCATGATACAGTAAATATGTCCTCTTAATACGTTCTGCTTAGTATGTTTTGGATGCATGCTCTTATTGTGTAGGAGATTGTTCTTTCTTATTGGTTTCCTTTATAGCGTTGTTGAAACAAAACACATATCTCTAGCCACATTGACATCTAAAAACTAAATTTCAGTCAAAGAGTAGTTATGTGTAAACCTGAGGAAAGTGTTCATTGTGTTTATATACCTCAAAAACTCATGTAAACGTTCCTCAGTATCATTCCACAGCAAAAAAATGTCATCAACAAAGCATTTGTACCAGCCTATTGAGGTACTGAAAACAGTATTAGAGAGAATGTGACTTTTCTCCTATTGAACCAAAGATAGATTGGCGTAACTATTGGCACAGGCTTTGCCCATCGCTACGCTAATCCTCTGTAGGTAGTGTTTCTGAATGAAAATAAACACATTATTCTCAAGTATAATCTCAAGAAGGGAACACAACAATCTAACTTTGTCAGAACTCATGCATTTACATAACAATAATTCTGTAATATTTTCAATGCTCCATGAATTAGGAATCCTTGTAAATAATGATTCAACATCTAAGGTCACAAAATAGCATTTAGTATCAATAGATTCAAGGCGGTCACTCAGTTCTCTCAAAAAACTCTTAGTATCCGTTAACACAGTCTTGCATTGTTCAAGAATTGGATGTAAATGTTTCTCTACAAAGATGGACAATGGCTCAGTGGCCCAACCTCTGCTCGATACTATCGGACGCAGAGGGGGTTTGTTTCACTTTTATGGATCTTAGGCAGTCCATATACAATAGGTATTACAGGGTGTTCCACCTTGAAATATTCAAAGATGGGTTTGGTAATCATGTGGCTAATCAACAAATCAAAAATTCTATTCTATCTATAATGCCCTTAACTACATTAGCTGATAAAACAGCATAGGTATTAGCATCACTCAGTAAGGCAATCGTACTGTTATAGTACATGTCACTATTTAGAAGAACAATGCCACCTCCTTTGTCAGCAGGTCGTATTTCTAGTGAGGACAGATTCTTTAATCCTGTAAGGCCACATATTCATCTGACGTCATATTAAAAAATGTGGGTTTTACTTCATTTAGTTGTTTCTCACATATTTCCACGAACGTATCAATACCAGAATGCAGAGGTGGAATATAAGTGCTAGGTTTTTTAAAAACATCTTGCTCACACATATTGCCTTCAAACATGGTCTTTAAAGTAAGATTTCTACCAAACATTCTAAAATCTTGTAGAATGTCTGCTAAATCAGCCTTCTGTGCTGGTACATAACTCAGCCCTTTATTTAAAAGCTGAAATTGTCCGTCAGTTAACACATGTGTAGAGATGTTAAAAACTAAACCTGTCTCACCTTTTTCCTTGTCCTGACAGGTTCCTCTACACTGGATTGGCAGCGTATCCGCCCCATTTTCACTAGACTCCTTGATCTTCCTCTTATGAGAAGTGGATTGTTCAATAAAAAACATTCCTGTGAAAAGTTGGATGCTGTCGCAGGATTGATATTCAAACCAGTAAGAGATGGTCCTTGTGCAAACTCCCTTTGCCTAACCATCTGATTTAGTATTAGTATTACTACCAGGTATAACCTCTCGCTCTTGTGGGGTAGTAGCAGTATTCACTATAGTAGTCCCCATCTGAATTCCCTTACTTGCGGGCATGTTTGGGGCTCTATTATCAACATTTCTTTCCAACAGAGACGAAGTGGAGCGGGGAGGGGCGATGTCATCAATCACTGCCCCTCTCGCATTACCACACATAGCGTCCAGCTGTTACTTCACGTTGCGTGGAGACCTGTTGTTGTCTCTCTCTAGCCCAGGAAAAGACGTTCCTGTTTCAGAAATCCAGGAGGTCTCTCTGCAATTTGCTTGTTTTAGTTGCAGAGAGTCTCTTCTCATATCCATTTATAGCTTCATAGAGTGATTCCACTCTGTTTCCTATAACTTCTATCGGGTACGTATCATAGATCTCATTCTGTAAACCGTTGATCTCATTTTGCAACTCATTCTCAGAGGGTCGAAAAAACTCAATGAGTAGTTGCATATACTTTGCCCTGCACTTCAAATTGAGTAGCTGCCAGCGTCTTAAAAGTTCTGGGTACATTTGGCCATAACTTGGCATTGTCAATACAGGTAGCCCTCTAGAGGCTATATTATGTTTCAGGGAAGCTTCAAAATGAAAACGCTGCCATTGCAGCTGTTTAAATGTATAGAGTTTGTTCTCAACCTCACAATATTTACATATAAACCAATCATGGAGACAGATATCCTTCTGCAGTGTATCCTCGGAAATGTTAATCTCCGCAGAAAGCAGGGGATTTATGTTGGTATTCAAAAGTTGGTTTAAACGATCAAACATAGATTTGTTACTCAACGGAGTAGACTCCAATACCGGCTGACTCTTCAGTCCTAGCTGGGGCATGTCATACTCCCTTCTGCCATGTCTGGAGTGAAACAAAATAGTGAAAATGAAGAAAATAAAGAACCAAACTCCAGATCAAATAACCATGTGGAAGAAAGTTATACAGACGTAAAAACACGCTGGTTATACACGGCAGTAGTAACACATCAAAACTATAATCCTGGATCAAGAACAGTAAGCGCTTTCGCAACCAAAACAGTTGCTTCATCAGACTACATATAAAATCAAACATACTCATTTTTATAGTATGATGCAATACAAACTCTCCAATCATTGAATTGCTAATTAACACTTAAAACTTTAGCTATGCACGTCAAGAAGGAAGGTGCTAGTCATATCTTTTAAGTTTTTAGTCTTAGAGATTGTTAAGACGAATATGAGGGGAGGTGATGCTAGAAATAGAACGGAGAAGGCTGTGCAGAGGTGGATACTGTTAAATGCTGATAGACCTCCTGATTTAAACAACAGGATGTCACTCAAACCTGCCCTTAAATCAAGGAGTCTGAAACATTGAGATTTTCATCATTTTTTATTTCATCTAGCCTTTTTATATATATATGTGTATTTATCTTTTACATGTATAGATTTATATTTGAATCATGCCCACTGTCTATTGAGCCTTACATACTGATTGTGTAGGTTTTAGTTTTACACATTTTTTATAAGCATTTTAACAAATGTACACTTGCCCTTTTAAGTTTTTTAAGTGTTAATTAGCAATTCAATGATTGGACAGTTTGTATTGCATCATACTATAAAAATGAGTATGTTTGATTTTATATGTAGTCTGATGAAGCAACTGTTTTGGTTGTGAAAGCACTTGCTGTTCTTGATCCAGGATTAAAGTTTTAATGTGTTACTACTGCCGTGTACAACCAACGTGTTTTTACGTCTGTATACCTTTCTTCCACATGGTTATTTGATCTGGAGTTTGGTTCTTTATTTTAATCATGCATAAAATACCTACATTTCAGGGCAGGATCTATGCACTTTCAGTTCTCTGCACTTTCCTTTAGGCTTATCCACTGCTCCCAGAGTTTTCACAAAATGTCTGGCTCCCGCCATTGCTTTTTGCAGACAAAGAAATATTCAAATTTACCCAAACTTAGATGACTGACTGATTCAGGAAGACAGTCAGGAAAAGCTGCTACAGCACCTGACTTTTGTAAAGGACCTACTGACCTCTCTGGGGTATACTATCAACAAGAAGATATCAAAACTAGTCCCCACACAAAAAATTGCATTCCTGGGAGCAAGCCTGGACACAGCATCCTAGATGGCATTCCTTACTCCAGAAAAACAAGCCTACCTGACAGGCTACTTCTCTCAACTAGCCACCAGAACCCAGTTATTCACAAGGAAAATCCTGCATGTTCTAGGGTTCATGGCCTCCTGCATTCTACTCATTCCATATGCCAGACTGCATATGAGGAAACTACAATGGTACCTCAAAAGCCTTTGGTGTCAGCACTCTCAAGACCTGGAAACTCTCATACTAATGATACCTTGTCTAAGGAAAGATTTTCTTTGGTGGGCAGCAGCATGCAACCACAACAAGGGACTTACCTTCTCACAACTCCACACCACCCAGACCCTCACCACAGACACATCAGACTATGCCTGGGGTGCACACCTGGACGGCAGGTGCATTCAGTGCCATTGGAGGCCAAATCAAATACATCTGCACATCAACCAAAAAGAGATGCTAGCTGTTCAGCATGCTCTGACAACTTTCTGACCCCTACTCTCCCCGAGGCCTCTACTAGTCAAAACCGACAACACCACAGTGATGTGATATATCAACAAGCAGGGAGGGACTCACTCTTATCCTCTCTGCAAGCTTGTCATGACCCTTTGGCACATGGCCTTAGCCATGCAACTACACCTGCTAGCACAATGCCTGACAGGCTCCCTCAACTCTCTGGCAGACAACTTAAGCAAAAACCTGCTAGACCCACACGAGTGGCAGCTAGACCACAGAACCTTCACCCTTGTAACCCAGAAATGGGGCACCCCGAAGGTGGACCTCTTTGCCTTCCACTTCAATCATCAGCTCAGCAAATTCTGCACCTCACAGCAAGGCCTGGAAAGTGGATGCGCTATCCTTCCAGTGGGTAAACCTCACTGTCTATGCATTTCCCCCTCTGCCACTCATTTCAAGGGTACTGCTCAAAATAAGGGAGGAAAAACCAAGGGCAATCCTGGTTGCCCCAGACTGGCCATACCAGCACTGGTACCCACTGCTGCGCAGCCTGTTACCCCTGCCACCATGGCGCCTCCCTCAGATCCCAACACTCCTGACCCAGAGGAGTGGAGAATTCATGCATCCCCAATTGCAGACCCTGAATCTGGCAGCCTGGCTTATTCCCTGACCTCTCCTCAAGCTGCCAGCCTAAGCAAACAAGTCCTAGATGTTATACGTGAGGCCAGACACCCCAGCACTAGAAAATCCTATGCTGACAAGTGGAAACGGTTTTGCACTTGGATCCAGGCTAAGGGAGCTGGAACGGCACAGCCCTCCCTACCTCTCATCCTTGATTACCTAGCAAATCTACTACACAGGGGTCTATCCCTTCTCTTCTATTAAAATTCATGTCTCTGCCATCTCTGCTCATTACAGCACAGAACCACCTCTTCTCACACCCTCTCATCAAACAGTTCCCAAGAGGGGCTAACAACTTAAGGCCACCCAGAAGAGCTCGTACCCCTGCTTAGGACCTTAATTTTGTATTGGAAAAGCTCACCCTACCCCCTTTGAATGTGCAGCTTCAGCAGAGTTAAAATTCCTCTCTTAGAAAACAGCCTTGCTTCTGGCCATCACTTCAGCTAGAAGAGTATCAGAGCTACAAGCACTCATGGCTGTAGAGCCCTTCATCATTTTCCATGCTGACAGGGTCTCCCTCAGAACTAACCCATCCTTCATGCTTAAAATGATGTCCAGTATGGCTGTCAACCAGTCCATTAATTTGCCCACTTTTTTCCTTCCCCACAAAACAAGGGAGAAAGGATTTTGCACTCTCTACATGTGCACAGACAGCTCCAATTCTATCTGGACAGGACTAAATCTTTTAGAAAAACTGATCAATTGCTAGTCAGCTTCACAGCAGGGGCAGAGGGCAATGCCATATCAAAACAAACTATTTCCAAATGGATAGCACACTGCATCCATTTCTGCTACAAACCGCACAGAAAACCGCCTCCAAAGGGGGTCAGGACACATTCCACCAGGGCAACCTCCACCTCTGCAGCTTTTCTCATAGGGGTCCCCAACAGGGACATCTTGGAGGCTGCAACATGGACATGTGCTCATACCTTCACCAAGCATTACCGCCTGCCTATCTTCAAATCCAGGGCAGGCTTTGTCACCGCAGTCTTGCAGGGCATCCTAGCCAGCTCCCAGTCTTCTTGACTGCCTCCACCCTTTTCTTCAGCTTTGGGAATCAACCCAAATGAGATGACTGCAACAGTGAAACATGAAGCACATAGTACAGTTGTATACATTTAGCATAAATGTTGATGTTTGAGTGTATTCACTGCTGCAGTCCTGGTTTCCCCTCCCTCCATCCCCCTTGTCTCTCTCTCTCTCTCTCTCTCTCTCTCTTCCTCTCTCCTTACATGGAATTTTTTGGTATTTACTTTCTACTGGCGGTGTTCTTCCACCATAACATAGCTCCCTATGTGGGGGCGCCTGACAGGGAAAGAAAAACTGATATAATGGCGTCGGCTACCTGATTTTATACCACTGATGACCTGACGTTAGTCCTGGAGCGACAGCAACTGATGCAGAAATACTAAGCCTTTGGTGTTCGGGCCGACTGAGGGCTACCCCTGGCAGGATAACCCAAATGTGATGACTGCAACAGTGAATACACTCAAACCTCTACATTTATGGTAAGTGTACACAACTGTACTTTCTCCAGTCTGTGAGATTCCAAAAAATATTAGGAGCTCCTACAGATGGAGTCTCCCAAACCATCTACTGTTCTTCTGTTCTGACTGCCCTTCTGGATACATTTTTGGCAGTGCCTGTAACCCCTGACTCTCAGCCTCCTGCACATAAGAAGTCAGGTAGTCTATAAATTGCCTGAGGAGTGCAAATTTCTTTATAAATCCCCTTCTGTAGTGTTAGTCTCCTCTGACAAGCCATCCAAGTTGTTGCCCTCCACCAAGCTGTTGCCTTCTGATAAGTTTAGTGGGGCTGTGAAAAGGCTGGGCAAGAAAGTTGACACTGCTGCCCCTTTATAGTTTAGGGGCATCAACTATCAGACTTGCATGACCAAGTGTGTTTTGGCTGTCCTTTCTCAGGATGTTCTTTGTGTTTCACTGTTGCAGTCATCACATTTGGGGTTATCCCTGCCAGGGTAGCCCTCGGCTGGCCCGAATACCAGAGGCTTAGTATTTCTGCATTGGTTGCTGTTGCTTCAGGACTGACGTCAGGTCGTCAGTAGTGTAAAGTAAAGGCAGCCAATGCCATTACATCAATCTTTCTTGCCACTGAGCCCAAAGCAGAAGCAGTTCGCACGAAAAAGTTAACAGTTGTCAAGCCTGTGGAAAGCAAATACCACACTGAGACTTTCATTCTTACTGCGTCATTTGCTTAGGCCCAGACCACGACATCCCCTACTGTCGCTTCTGTGCTTTGTTCAATGCCAGAACTATACGTCGTCAGGCCCTTATTATAGCTAGATATTTCTGCTTACAGTCCTCTAATTCCAGTATGGCTTCAGTAAGCCATCCGACAGCAGATCTTCCAAAAAAAGTAAAGGTAGGACAGAGACCGCACAGGTCCAAACGTACCGATGACGCTTCAGTTAAGATAGTCGTCAGTTCTCCGGTCCTCAGTGAGGTGCTTTCGCAGCCCCTGATGCCAGCTTCTATGGATTCGCCGGCCACTACTGAAACCCTTTTGGAGTCCGGTATGCCGCCAAACTCCTCTTCGACTAAGGATCCTGCACTTCTCTCCCTCGGATGGGTCCGGAGCAGCTGAATAGGCACCGGCTTCCGAGGAGGTCCTTTGCAGTACCGATTTTCGACAGAAACCAACAACTTCTTTCGCACCTACAATTCTTTCGAAAACTACAGAGTTTCTTAGGCCCAGGATTTGAACCACACCCAGGAACAGATGACCCAAACTTGGGCATCTGCTTCCTTGCCTCAGTCTCAAATGCTTAAAATGGCGGAAGACCTTATCATGCTGATCAGGGGAAGCCAAGCTACCCCTTCCAAAGAAAGAGATCTGTCCCCTGTAGTTTTGTCTGAACAGGAGTCTGATAACTCTGATGCATGTGAATATGAAGACATGCAACCCCTTTCTGCCTATGATGCAGAGGATTCCATTCCTTTAGCCTCTTCCCCAGATGATTTTTCCTTTGGGGAAACCCTTCATACATTAAGGGAGCATTTCCAGTGGGAAAGTCAGGATTACCCTCAGTCTAAAAAAGTGACTTGGGGAATTCTTAGATCTTCCACAGCACAGACCCCTGGCCATTCCCCCAGTCCTGGATGTTATGGAGGATGTTTTCTTGGAGTCCAGTCTGACTCCTGACACTCTTCCCTCCTGCACCCAGAAAACCAGACAGGTATTGCAGAGTCCCTGACTCACACAAATTTCTTTTCAAAAATCATACTGCTGACCCTGAGGTAATTTTTCTAGGGCCTAAAGGAATTAAAGCTACCTCTGCTAAGAATTCCACCCCCTCAGATAGGGATTCCTGAGCACTAGACAGATGGGGTAAAAAAGTATACACCTCTGCTACTCTTGCTATCAGAGCACTAAATTGCCAGTTCCATATAAAATTTCAGCAACATACCTTGGAACTCCTCAAACAAAAAATGTCTTCCTTTCCTGCTTGTGCAGAATCTAAAGAGTTACAAGAGTTGATGCATTCTGCAAGTCAAGTAACCAAACACACCTTGCACTGTGGTTTTGACACCCTAGAAGCTTCTTTCAGGGCAGCATTTACCAGCTCGGTCCTTAGAAGATATGCATGGGTTAAGGAACAGCCCTTGCCAGACCATGTTAAATCTAAATTGTTGGATGCCCCCTTGCACAAAGACAACTTATTTGGCACTAAGGTAGAAGAGGTCTTAAAAAAGATGGAAGAAAAAGCAAAATCTATGCAGACAGTTAAGGACTTCTTACAAGTCCAGCCACCCAGGTTCAGCAGGCATTGCCCCTCCAAGCACTGGTCCTTTCCTGCTCCCACTAGGCCAGTACAGGCCAGACCCTATGGAAGCAGACCCCCCAGACAGCAGTCACAGGGAATGCAGAGATTTAAACAGTGGACTTCCTCCACATCCAAACCAGGGAGTTCCAAGCCACCCCCTTATGGTAAGAACTCACAATGACTCTCCTCGCCCACCACCCCCCTCTGCCCACCTTCACTTACCTCTGGGAGGAAAACTCTCGTTTCATGCAAGCACCTGGGCCACTATTACCAACGACCGCTGGTTTCTCAACATAGTGTCCCAGGTATACATATTTTCTTTCCATACCTTTCCAGCTCCAGAAGGGTTCCCAAATATACCTCCAAACCAGTGGGCAGAGGTGCAAAAGCAAGTCCTTTCCCTGATATCTATGAGGGCAATAGAGCATGTTCCTGCAGAACAGAAAAGCCAATGTTTCTACTCCAGACTTTTTCTGGTACCCAGAAAAGAGGGCACCTGGTGCCCCATCCTTGATCTATCCATTCTAAACACCTTCCTGGTGATACCAAAATTCAAAATGCTCACCCTCCAGCAGCTGCTACCCATGCTCTCCAAGAATGCTTGGCTAGCCACCCTAGACCTAAAAGAAGCCTACCTCCACATTCCCGTCAGGGAACCATGCAGAAAATATTTCCGTTTCAGGGCAGGATCTCTGCACTTTCAGTTCTCTGCTCTTCCCTTTGTCTTATCTACTGCTCCCAGAGTTTTCACTAAATGTCTGGCTCCAGCCATTGCCTTTTGCAGACAAAGGAATATCCAGATTTACCCATACTTAGATGACTGCCTAATTCAGGCAGGCAGCCAGGAAAAGCTGCTCAAGCACCAGGCCTTTTGTTAAGTCCCCACCAACCTCCCTAGGGTACACAATCCATGAAAAATCCAAGCAAGTACTCACCCAAAGGATTATATTCCTGGGAGCAAGCCTGGACATAGCATCCCAGAAGGCATTCCTTACACCAGAAAAGCAAATTTTTCTGACAGCTTACTTCTCTCAACTACCCATCGGACCCTAGGTATCTGCAAGGAAAATCCTGCAAACTCTGGGGTTCATAGCATCTTGAATTCTACTCATTCCATATGCCAGACTGCATATGAGAAAACTTCAGTGGTACCTAAAAAGCCTTTGGTGTTAACACTCCCAAGACCTAGAGACTCTTATACCCATGATACCTTGCCTCAGAAAAGTTTTTCTTTGGTGGGCAACAGCATGCTCCCACAACAAGAGACTACCATTCTCACCATCCCCCACTGCCCAGACCCTCGCCATACAGACTATGCCTGGGGGGCACACCTGGTTGGCAGGTGCATACAGGGCCAATGGAGCCCACAGCAAATCCCTCTACACATCAGTCAAAAAGAGATGATAGCTGTCCAGCACGCCTTGACAGCTTTCAAGCCCCTTCTCTCCCCTAGGGGCTCTCCTGATCAAAACAGTCAACACCACTGTGATGTGGTATATCAACAAGCAGGGAGGGACTCACTCCTACCCTCTATGCAGGCTGGTCATGACCCTTTGGCACACAGCCTCTGCCATGTAACTCCACCTATTAGCACAGTTCCTACCAGGTTCTCAAAACTCTCTGGCAAACTACTTAAGCAGAAATCTTCTGGACCCATACGAGTGGTAGCTCGACAAAAGAACCTTCACCCTGATAACTCGGAAATGGGGCACCCCGAAGGTCGACCTCTTTGCCTCCCACACCAACCATCAGCTCAGCAAATTCTGCACCAGGGAGCATCACTGCATGGCTTGGAAAGTAGATGCCCTGTCCTTCCCCTGGGTCAATCTATCAGTCTCTGCCTTTCCTCCACTACCTCTCATCCCCAGGGTACTAATCAAAATAAAGGAGGAAAAGCCAAGGACAATTCTTATTGCTCTAGACTGGCCTCACCAGCACTGGTACCCACTGCTGTGGAGCCTGTCCCCACTGCCACCATGGCATCTCACTCAGATTCCAACCCTCCTGACCAAGAGGGAAGGAGAATTCATGCATCCCCAATTGCAGACCCTCAGTTTGGCAGCTTGGCTTATTCCCTAACCCCCGATCAGTCTGCCAACCTCAGCCACCAGGTTCTAGATATCATACGTGAGGCCAGATGCCCTAGCACTAGAAAGTCTTATGCTGGCAAATGGAAAAGGTTCAGCACCTGGTTTCAGGCTAAGGGAGCCAGTATGGCACAGCCCTTCCTCCCTGCCATCCTGGATTACTTAGCTGACCTGCTACACAGTGGTCTCTCTATTTCCTCTATTAAAATTCATGCCTCTGCCATCTCTGCTCATTTCCCCACTGAACAGCCCCTTTTCTCACACCCTCTGATCAAACCGTTCTTAAGAGGGGCTAGCAACTTGAGGCCACCCAGAAGAGCACCAACCCCAGCTTGGGACCTTAACTTTGTGTTGGAAAAGCTCACCCTGCCCCACTTCGAACCAGCTTCTTCAGCAGAGCTAAAATTTCTCTCTTGGAAGACCGCTTTCCTTCTGGCCATCACTTCAGCCAGAAGGGTCTCCAAGCTGCAAGCACTCATGGCTGTGGAAGCTTTCATCATCTTCCATGCTGACAGGGTATTCCTCAGGACTAACCCATCCTTCATGCTCAAGGTGGTGTCCAGTGTGCCTCTCAACCAATCCATTCATTTGCCCACCTTTTTCCCTAACACACAGAACAAGGGGGAAAGGATCCTGCACTCTCTAGTTGTGCACAGACAGCTCAGTTTGTATGTAGACAGGACTAAATCCTTCAGAAAGTCTGATTAACTGCTGGTTAGCTTCGCTGCAGGGACAGAGGACAAAGCCATCTCCAAACAAACCATTTCAAAATGGATAGCACACTGCATCCATTTCTGTTACAAGCAACACGGAAAGCCTCCCTCCAAGGTGGTCAGGACTCATTCCACCAGGACAGCCTCCACCTCTGCAGCTTTCCTCAGAGGAGCCCCCCACCAGGGACATCCTGGAGGCTGCCACCTGGATATCTGTTCACACCTTTACCAAACATTACCACCTGCCTATCTTCTCCAAATCCAGGGCAGGGTTTGCCTCTGCAGTCTTGCAGGGCATCCTAGCCAGCCCCTAGTTTTTTGACTGCCTGCACCCTTTCCCTCAGCTTTGGGAATCAACCCAAATGTGATGACTGCAACAGTGAAACACAAAGAACATAGTACAGTTGTGTACACTTTCCATAAATGTAGATGTTCGAGTGTATTCACTGTTGCAGTCCTGGTTTCCCTCTCTCCATCCCCTTCTTCTCTTTCCTTACAAGGGACATATTGGTATTTGCTTTCTACTAGTGTGTTTCTTCCACCAGAACCTGGCTCCCACTTGGGGGCTCACTGACAGGTTACGGCAAGTAAAACTGATGTAATGGCGTTGGCTGCCTTACTTTATAATACTGATGACCTGACATCAGTCCTGAAGCGACAGCAACCGACGCAGAAATACTAAGCCTCTGGTATTCAGGCCGGCAGAGGGCTACCCTGGCAGGGATAACCCCAAATGTGATGACTGTAACAGTGAATACACTCTTAACATCTACATTTATGGTAAGTGTACACAATTGTACTTTTCTGATCTTCCTGCCTCTGAGGGGAAGATTTTGGTCCATTACCTGCTGGGCTCTACTTCTCAAGTTCCCACCACTTAATCAGACACAGCTAATACCTCTTCCAGGGCTGCTGCCTTTGGTTCAGTTATGTTTCTGCTGCTGAGCTTAAAAGTCTCTCCGGGACAAGGGCAAATCCTTGCAGGAGCTGAAACATATTAGTTTCCCCTCTTTCCAAATTTCAGAGGAAGCGTCCATCTCGATCTACCTTTGTTTGTAGGAATTCTCTTCCTCCTCCTAAGGGTATGAAGGGTTCTAGACATGTGCCTCTTGCTAAGTCTACTCAGACTTCTGCCACCCGGAAACCTGCTTTCCAGGACAGGACAGGTTTAATGTGGCAGTTTGTTTCCTACTTCCCTCAGCCAGGTTCCCTTGTCCCTCCATCTTCCCTGCCTCTTCCAAATTGGCTATGAATCATTTCAGACTCTTGGATTCTGTCCATTATCAGTCAAGAGATATTTCTTGGTTTGGAAACCTCCTTGGGAGCAGCTCTGTCTTCTTCCAGAGGTTCTTCACACTCTGATTTAGCTCAGGGCACCATTCAAGCAATGCCTACTGCCCGAGTAGGAAAAGAATTCTATTCCAGAATGTTTTTGGTCCTGTGAAAGGAGGTCACATGGAGACCGATTCTAGATCTTTCTCAACTGAACGCCTTTTTCAAGATACCTGCCTTTCGGATATTATGTCTACAGGTATTATTTCCTCTTCTTCTACCCCAGGACTTTCTGGATCTCAAGGATGCGTACCCTCACATACCCATCCATCCCCTCTTCAGGAAATTTTTACATTTCTTCCATTCTGCCTTTTATTTTCAGTTCTCTGCTTTGCCCTTTGCCCCAATGGTGTTCACCAAATGCCTCACTCCTGGCATTGCTTTTTGCAGGATTCAAGGAATTCAGGTCTTTCCTTTCTGTCTAGACGATCTGCTAATTCAAGTTCTTTCCCCCAACACACAGCTGCAGTAACTCAGGTTTACTACTCGGGGTTCACCATAAACTTCCAGAAATCAGTTCTGACACCTTCCAAGATTGTATTTTCCTCGGCTGCAGACTTCTGTTTCCATGCTGGCATCTCTGCCTGCCCCCAAGGCTGTGCTTCTAATTGCCTTTTTCCACTCCCTTCCTTTTCTGGCGACTGTCATGGTCAGAGAATTTCATAGGAATCTCAGATTCATGGCTTCCACCATTCCCATGCTCCCTCTCACCATGCTCCATACAAGGACGCTTCAGTGGTACCTCAAGTCATTGTAGCTTCAACATTGCCACTCTCTGGACTTCGCAATGCCTTTCCTTCCTTGTCTCAAGCTTGAGCTTCAGTGGTGGATTCATTAACTTTCACTTAACCCGGGACTTCTTTTTCAAGTTCCAGTTCCAACTCAGGACCTTTTTACTGATGCCTGAGACAGGGAGTAGGGTGTCTCCTTTGGCCTCCTCAAGGTTCAGTGTCTCTGGCCTCCTCATTAGAGGTTAAACCATACAATACAAAGGAGATGAGGGCTCTGCTTCTGGCTCTTCAAGCTTTTCGTTCCCTCTTTCATCCTGGGCTCCTCAATGTTTTCACAGACAATACCACAGTGTGATATGTCAACAAGCAAAGGGGCATAAGGCCCAATCTTCTTTGCAGACTAGCTCTTCAGGTCTGGGATCTAGATTTCCAGTATCAAGTGACTCTTCATGCAGTTGACATTCTCTCAGAGCACAATCTAGTTCAGACTATTTGAGCAGGTCCAGCACACAAGCTCATGAATGGATGCTTCACAGAGATGTGTTCCTGGACATTGTCCATCACTGAGGTATTCCTCAGGTAGATTTCTTTTTGCTTCCACACTGAACAGACAACTTCCTGTTTTCTGTTCCAGAGTCCTACGTCCTCTGTCTTGTTAAGTGGATGCCCTGTCTTTTCCTTAGAAGGGGATGTTTCTGTATGCTTTCCCTCCCCTCCCCTTCCAAGTGCTATCACGAATCTTGCACAAGATTAGGCGGCCTCTTCAAAAATCCTGCTAATGACTCCCTTTTGTCCTAGACAGCATTGGTTACGCCTTCATTCTCACTTGACCAGGGACAATCACCACAAGTTTCTTCACTGGGTGGATTTTCTCTCACAAGACAAGGGATCTCTTATCCATCTTCACCTGTCCACTCTTCTACTGATTCTGTGTGTGATACTTTTCTGCGGACATGCTTTAGGTTCTGCAGGAGGCCAGGAAACCCACTACCAGGAAATCATGTGTCCAAACGGAAGCAATTTATTCATTTTTTTTGTTAGGTGCCGCTGTCCCATCAGGATCCCCTAACCATGGAGGGCCCTCTGGTTCTCTCTTATTTATGTAATCTGCTTTATGCTGGGTTGGCATATTCTTCAGTTGAAGCTCACCTGTCGGCAGTTTCTGCTCATCTGCCCTTGAGTCCTCCTCTGGCCTCTAGATCTGAGGTCAAGCAATTTCATAAAGGCATCCTTCATATCAGGCCTCTCAGAAGGTCTATTCTGCCTTCCTGAGACCTCAGTTTTGTATTTGAAAAATTGACTCTGGCTCCTTTTGAGCCTGCTTCTTCAGCTTCCTTACAACATTGTATGACTGTTCTTTTGGCTCTCTCTTCAGCCAAGAGAGTTTATGAAATTTAGGCTTTTGAGGCTGTTCCTCTTTTCTTAGTTTTCCTCGAGGACAGGGTGTCTCTTCATACTAACCCTTCTTTTATGTCTATGGGGGTCCATGAGTTGTTTCTTAATCTGTTCATCTTCCTTCCTTTTTTCCTTCTTCACAGTCTGCTAATGAGAAGGTTCTTCACACCTTGGATTTGTAGAGACATCTGAGATCTTATTTGGAAAAAAAGTAAAGTTATGTATAAATCTAAGCAGCTTTCTGTTTCCTTTCATCTCAGGACTTTAAGTTTGTCTGTTTCAAAGCAAACCATCTCCTCCAGGAATTCTAAAGCAGTTTATTTTTGTTGTTTTCATGGAAAATGCCTTTCCTCATCAGTAAAGGTGCATTCTAATAGGACAGTTGCCTCTTCTGGTTCTTTTTTTCAGGGGTCTGGATATTGGTTTCATCCTTGAGGCTGTTACTTGGTCCTCCGTTCTTATTTTCACTAAGCATTACGAGTTGGATGTTATTTCCAAGTCCAGGGCAGGCTTTGCCAGGGCTATCCTGCATGGGTTTGTAGAAGGCTCTTCTGTGTCTTCCTCCACACAGGCTTCATTTTGAGCTCTTGTACTCTTCCTTAGTTAAATATTGCAGCAGTTATATGGATGGATGTAGTACAGTTGTGTAAAATCTTACCTTAACAGTAATTGTCCTTCTCTTCACTATTGCACTCCTTCCCTCCTCCCCTTCTGTTTTAGCTCTTGCCCTGTACTTTTCTTACCCTCCTGGCTGAGGGGTTCTTCTTCTTCTTTTTCTTATTCTTATTCCTTGTTCATCCTCCTGGATGCACATGTTCTTCTTCTTGTCCCTTAGGGTGTTCTGTTCCTACTCATACTTTTTCAGTTCTGTGTGTGCACGCCCATACATCACCTTTATGCCCTTTGCCTTGCATGGGAAGTATAGAAGTGACATAATACTCCGATAAGAATTAAATGCTTTGGTATACTGGCCAGACATTGGGCTGTCCTTGGCAGGAGATCCCTTAGGTAATGAATACTGCAGGAATGAAGAGAAGGACATCTACTGTTATGCTAATATTTTACACTTTACTTTCTTCAGGAAGGGCTGACAACACAACTTGTGTCAGAGCCATGGACTAAAACTAAATGCCAAGAAATGCGTAATAGCATCTTTCGGTAAGTCATCCACCCCTGCTAACTATCATATTGACAACACATCCCTAAGAGTCAAACCAGTAGTCAAGGACTTGGGGACACGTACAGACAGTAATCTAGCCATTGAGCATTACATATCTGCAGTAGTGAGGAAATCATTCTATGCTTTGCAACTTCTAAACAAAGGTGTGGAATCTAGGCCAAAGAAGTCATTGTTTCACTGTATTCAGCATTCATCAGATCTGTCATTGAGTACAGTGCCCCCTTTGGTATGTATAATGCACTCTGATCACGTAGCCCAGGCTGGTATGACCCTGACTCTGAGTAGCATCCTGCCATCACCAAGAATGATACCATGTATAAAGAAAAAATTATCAAGTTCAACAATTGGCTAGGTTTCTGGTGTCATTCAAATGGGATCCAGTATCTGTCCGCCTGTGCTCGACAAGCCATGCAGCTTCGCTAGAGATGGCTTGCACCTGTCACCCTTAGGCTTTCGTATACTGGCCAAGGCTCTTGCCACCCCCATAGTGCCTTTTTTAGGCAAGGCTCAAAAGACAAACCCACCACCGCCGTAAATAGCACAAGTAATAAAAAACTGAGGGTAATGCTACTCCATGCCAGAAGTCTAAACCTCAAAATGCACGCACTCGATTCACTCCTCAGTATGGAGAAAATCGATGTATGTACAGTAACAGAAACCTGGTTTAAGGCTCCAGAGAGCACCCCGGCCCTACTAGGCTACAACTTGTACCATAGATTTCGGCCACAGAACCCGGACCGAAATACAAAAGGCGGGGGCGTATCCATATTCATCAAGGATACCCACACCTCAAGGTTAGTGGCACAGTACAATGCACTTGCAACTAACAACGGGCAAAACTGCATTTCAAATTGTAGCTTGCTACAGATCACCCCCATTCCGCGTTTCTGGAAACACTGGGAAACATAAAGGTCCTACCAAGCACCCTGATATTGGGTGATTTCAGTTACCCAAACGTTAACTGAGAGAACTATTCAAGTACTAACTCCCTTGCCCAACATTTCCTAGAATTTATAAACTCAAATGCCCTGGATCAACTGGTCAACACTCCCACCAGAGGTGACAACATATTGGACCTGGTCATCACCAACATGGGCGACCTGTGTTCCACACCGGAGGTTAACCCCTTGCTGGTTAGATGCAACAATAAACAAATCACTCTGGATATCCACATCCCGCCCCCACCCCCGGTCAAGGAAACCACCATGAAAAACTTTTCAAAAGCAAACTTCACGTTACTTAAGACCGAGGTGGAAAGTTTCAGAGCCCCCATGCTAAAGGATAACTCTGTCCAAGCTGCAAAATCCTTTACTAATGCATTCTACGGGCACCTACAAGAATGCATGGATCATTCTATCCCAAGCAAAACCAAGACTCACTCCTCCAAGAAAAAGGAAACCAGCCCGGTGGACCCCTGCCATAAACAAGCTATACAACAGGAGGAAACTAGTACAGAGAAGAGCAAAATCCCAAGAAGGGAAGACATCCCTGATCAGTATAAGCAAGAAACTATGATCCCTCATAAAATCATCGAAAGAAAAATTGCCAAGGACTCCAAAGATAACCACAAGGCATTCTTTAGCTATGTCAGGAATCTAAGTGGCAATGCTTAGATCTGCTCAGAGTTAGTGCTGAATGGTACAAAATACACTGAACCGACCAATATCACCAACACTAAATACCTCCCACCTTTTTGTAATAATTACTTACATTATACTAGCCATCATCGTATTTATCAGAAGAAAAGTATTATAAAGGGTCAAGCTATAAGAATTGCTAGGATGACAACTGTGAGAGATGATGTTATAGCAGAATTTGGAAATTTAAGGGAAATGTTTCTAGAAAGAGGGTACCCAGGTGACTTTATTGAGCCTATACTTATGGATGTTCTTGATAAATGGGGTAATATTTATCTACCTTTATTGGGCACTGGTGGGGATAACATTCAACATAAACCTCCAGAGACAACAGTGCAGTCTGTGCCCAATTTTCAACAAGCATGTGTAGTGCAGTATAATCCTCTATACTCCCAGATCAAAGGAATTTTGATAAGAAATTGGAACGTTTTTAAAACTAATACTGATGTTTTTCATACCTTGGGTGATAAACCCATCTTTTCTACAAAAGTGGGGTCCAACCTTAAGTCTTTATTAGAGACAGGTAGTGGTTGTAGTACTAAACATGATAAAAGATGTGGAAGTAGACCATGTGGGAGGTGTTCCTATTGTTCATATATATTACAAGATTCTTCTATTTCCCTTGACAATAAAAATAAAAGTCATGTTTTCTTAAAAAGTGGTAGTTGTTGTTCCAACAAGTTAGTTTATATAGTCATCTGCAATACCTGTTCTTCCTTCTATGTAGGTAAGACAGAGAGAATGTTTAAAACTAGAATATATGAACACCTCTATGATATCAAAAGTAAAAAAGATACTAATGCTTTATATAAGCATAGCATTGTATGCAATGGTTATTTATGTTTTAAGTTTGGTATACTTGAATTTGTAACAGTTGACGCAAGGGGTGGTGATTGGCAAAATGCATTATATAAGAAAGAGTTACTGTGGCAGTTAAGATTAGCTGCTGATTATCCACCAGGGCTTAATGAGCATATTACTATAATGCCAATTATTAAAGAAAAGGCAAATCTAGTCTAGTAGTGTTAACATTGTTTGCTATATCCAAGTGCTTTTGTGATAACATTCTTGTATGCTTTTCTGCTTATGTTATGTGGATATGGTTATTTCTGATAAAACTATCTGGTTTTTTGCACCTAACTCCTGCTTGTATATTCCAGTATGTTCATTTTCCATCAATGGAATTGGTTGGTTTAGAACCAATGGCAGACCAGCAACTTGTATTTAAATGTAAAATTCACAATGACTATTTGTTCTGAAGAAGTCGTACTAATTGATGAAAGCGCTTAACCTGTTTGTTTTATCATTTTTTAACATTAAATAAGGATTGTGGACTCGCAACGCTGTGCTCTTTTATTTTTCTTGGTTTGGTTCGAGCACTTATAGCACCATTTTCTATATAGATATGTATATATCCCAGAGACTACCTCTTCTCTGGAACAGGTTCTCCATCCCTGTGAAGCAGAGTTCCTCTAAAACAGTTCAAATGTAACTTGGACAACAGGATGGGAAACAGGAGTTTCATCCCTGGTGTGTCTCCAATGGACACGGTCAGCCAGTAAATGGTTCATTTTCCAGGCACCTGTTTGTAAATGTTTCATTTTCCACACCCCTGCTTACACTTATCAAGGGTAGTAGAATGTATCAGAGAGTTGGGATGCATGGTTAGGTTTAAAGAAGTCCTAGTGGTTGTTAGCCTAGTAAATACCTATGGACCTTTGTAAGCATGACATTCTACATGTCTGGTTCTTGGCTGGGGAGATACAGTAGTATACCAGTTATTGTTGCTGCATCATGGTGTTTGCTTCCTCAGTTCAAATTTACTATGAACGCTCAAATTGTGCTTAGTTGAGATGTTAGTAACAATAAGTAACCACATCCACTCTTAAGTCATACACACAACAGTTGCTTCAGAAAAATTGCAATGAAGTACATATTTTTTATTTATTTTTTTTTTTGTGAAAGGACACCTTATGAAATCATCTGCCCAATACTGTGTACTCTGCTTTCCCTGCCCTTTATTTTTGTAGAACAAAGTTCACGGTCAAACATAGAAAAAAAGAGAAAGATTTAAAACAAAAATGCACTTCATCTCTTCCCTGCTTTCTAGTTGCTGCAACCCAAACCAAAGGATATCATCTGTGACCCACCAAAGTTCCAATGTAGAAAAAAATGTCAAGTTGCATAAATAGTCTATCTTTCAGCTAAAGTGTTTTGTAGCACTATGTAATAGTAGTACTCTTCCACTTCAGTTCTCAGCTGGGATGTCTTCTTTGAGGGTGTGTGTGTTCTCCCTGGATGTTTTGTTACTATGGATATTTTTGTGGGGTGTTCCAGTTTTCTGCCACATCTAAAAGACCTGCTGAAATTGATTTGGTAATCCTGCAAAATGTCCAGAAATGTACATGGTTTGTGTGTTCTGTAGTAGACACCAAATCTAGGGTTAGTTTCACTGCTTTGTGCTCGTTGAGTGCTAGGATGGGTAGCAGCTCTCTCATGACCATCAAATAAGATTAAGGTGGTAGACTGAGAATGAATAGTTCTTGCATAACTTCAGTTAAGTTTTTGCAGTCAGAGCAAGAAGTTGCTTGGCTGATTTTTCTTAGACCATTAAAACTATTCCTAAAAGATCAAACTCTATTTGGATCATACGTATCTCCTCAATTCCTAGTAGCATAGCTCATTACACAGATAATAGGGAGAGACGATTTTTGCAGAGCCTCAGCATCTTCATTCATTATTTTTTGAAAAATACAAAGATGTTCTTCGTCTCACATTGCTGCAGTCATAACCTGTGGGTAGTCCGCTGTCCTCGGTCGGCCCGAATACCAAAGTGTTAGGCTGGCGTCGGTCATGGTCGCTCAGATCTGACGTCAGTACGCAGTGGTACTAAAGCGCATGACCGACGCCATAGCCTCAGTCTTTCTTGCTGCATGGTCCGAAGCAGAAGCAGCGTTTGCAAGTGCCGTTCGGCGTCCTGAAATTTTCATATTCCGAGTTTCAGACCGAAGACCAAGTTGGGCTAAGTACCCCGTTGGGGAATATTTTTGTCTTTTCTTGCCTCAGTTAAATCCGGATGTCAGAAAAAGTTAATAATTGTATTTCTTGTGGGAAACAGATACCTCATAGGGACTACCACTCTCTCTGTATTCCTTGCTTGGGGCCTGAGCATGACGTAGTCGGGTGTCGCTTTTGCGCTAGATTTAATAAGCGCACCATTAAACGCAGATTGGATTGTGCTAGACTTGTTTTCGGTAAGCTGTGTAACTACAACATGCCGTCGGATCCTCCGACGCCCGCTACCGCTAAGAAGCGAAAAGATAAATCTTTAAAGTCTAAGCAGGATGAGTCGTCCGTTGCGGACGCCGGTTCTATGGAAACTACGGTTGAATCTGTGGATCCAGCCAAGGTTTCAGCTGAATCACAGGGGGGAACCTTTAATCTTACAGGAATTGGCCTCTCAGGAGTTAGGTCAGGCCGAGGGGGCCTCTCAAGTTTCTGTAGTTCCATCTTTACATAAGGTTGTTAGGCCTTCTACTTCTGTCACTAAAGCCCCTTCTAAAGCTAGACCTGGTCTTTCTGGCACAGGCATCAGCCCTAGTTCTTCGGGCTCTGTTCCTAAAAAACATATGCTGAAAATGGCAGAGGATTTGATTACTTTAATCAGAGGTTCTATGCCCCCTCCAGATAAGAGGCCTAGGGTGGAGACAGAGGTGGAGGGATTGGAGCATTCCACAGATTAATGAGTCTTCAGCTGAGGACATTCAGGATTTTCCTCCCTATTCTGATTCGGATGCAGAGGATTCCTGTCCTTCTGCTTCTCCTCCAGAGGATTTTTCCTTTTCTGAAACCCTGCACTCCATGAGGGAGCATTTTAAGTGGGAAGGTCAGGATTTTTCAGATTCTCGTAAGAGGCTTAGGGAATTTTTGTTTTTGCCACAACATAGGCCCTTGGCTATTCCCCCTGTTTTGGATGTTGTTCAGGATGTTTTTATTCTGAAGCTTCCCTTAATCCTGATTCTTTACCCCCTGCCCCTGTCAAGCCAGATAGGTATTACAGAGTTCCAGAGGCTCATAAATATTTGTATAAGAGTCCTAGAGCTGACCCGGAAACTATTAGTCAGGGACCTAAGGGTGTCAGGGCTTCTGTAGTTAAGAATCCAGTACCTCTGGATAAAGATTCTAGAGCTGTGGATAGGTGGGGTAAAAAAGTGTATACCTCCTCCACGCTAGCTATGAGGGCTTTAAATTGCCAGTTTCATATGCTGAAGTATCAGAATTTTCTGTTAAGTCAGTTGAAATCTAAGGTAGATGCTTTAGCTGAGGGTATAGAGTGTAAGGAATTGCAGGACTTAGTTCATGCCTCTGATCAGGTTGGTAAGCATTCCTTGCAGTGTGGCTTTGATGCTCTTCAGGCTTCTTCCAGGGTGGCTGCCACTGGTTCAGTTATTCGTAGGCATGCCTGGCTTAAGGATCAAAATTTGTCAAAGCATGTTAAAGCTCGAATTTTGGATGCTCCCCTTCAATCTGAAGTTCTTTTTGGTTTTCCTGTGGAGTCAGTTTTGAAGAAAATGGAAGACAAAGCTAAGTCCATGCAGACGGTTAAGGAATTTTTACAAGTGCAGCCCCCTAAGTTTAGCAGAAATTGGCCTGCAAAAGGATGGGCTTACCCTTCTTCTGATTTTCAGTCTAAGAGCAGATCTAGACGTGGTAGAGGCAGAGCTCATGCTCAGGGTTCTTTCAGACCTAGGACGTGGAGTTCTCCTGCACAATCTTCTGGTGAGGGCAGGGGTCAGCCTTTTCGTAAACAGACCCAATGACCTGGATCTCCAGCTGCCAGATTCCTCCTGTCTGGCAGTCCTCTAGGAGGAAAGTTGGCACTTTTCAAGCAAAATTGGCTTTTGGTCACCCAGGACAAATGGGTGTTGGACATTATAAATCGAGGCTACAAGTTTTATTTTCACACCTTGCCTCCTTTCAAAGGCATGCCGGATGTACCTCCTCAGCAAAGGCTGGAGGCTCACAAACAGATTTCTTTACTTTTACAAATGGGGGCTATCCAGGTGGTACCTCCATCAGAAGTAGGCCTAGGATTTTATTCTCGCCTATTCCTTGTGCCAAAGTAAGGAAACACTTGGAGGCCAATTCTGGATTTGTCCATTCTCAATACATACCTAGACATTCCAAAGTTCAAGATGTTAACTTTGCAGCAACTTCTACCTCTGCTAGGCAAAGATCACTGGATGGTAACTCTGGATCTCAAAGAGGCTTATCTTCACATTCCTATCAGGCCCAGCTGCAGGAGGTTCCTGCGTTTTCGGGCTGGTACTTTTCATTATCAGTTCTCTGCATTGCCCTTTGGCTTATCTACTGCGCCCAGGGTGTTCACAAAGGTCCTGGCTCCTGTGATAGCCTTCTTAAGACTAAGAGGAATACAAATTTATCCTTTTCTGGACGATTGCCTGATTCTTGCTCAAGACAAAGTCAAGTTACTTCAGCATCTACAGTATGTAATGGCAGTTTTAAGGTGCCTAGGGTATTCTGTGAACGAAACAAAGTCCAGTCTAGTACCCTCTCAGGACATGTGCTTTCTGGGTGTGAGACTGAATACAGCCTCTCAGATGGCTTTTTTGACCCCGGACAAACAAAGAAATCTTCACCTATACTTCCAGCAATTATCCCTGCTGTCCAGGCTGACTGCAAGGACAGTCCTTCAAGCCTTGGGGTTCATGGCATCTTGTATTCTGGTACTTCCCAATGCCAAACTGCATATGAGGAAGCTACAATGGTATCTCAAAAGTGTATGGACTCAACACTGCCACGATTTGGACACTGTCATTCAGATAATACCTTGCATCCAAAAGGAATTCTTGTGGTGGGCTCAGAAATGTCACCTAAACAAGGGACTCTCTGTGACCCGACCAGAGGCGAGTCAGATCTTAACGACAGATGCCTCAGACATGGCTTGGGGAGCACACTTCAATGGGAAATGGATTCAAGACACGTGGCCTCCCAGACTACAGCATTTGCATATCAACATGAAGGAGATGTTAGCAGTCCAATTTGCACTGATGGCTTTCAAGGATCTACTTCAACCGGGACAGGTGTTGATTCAAACAGACAACACAACAGTCATGTGGTACATCAACAAGCAGGGGGGAACCCATTCGTACCCTCTTTGCAGACAAGCTATGATTTTGTGGGAGACTGCTCTGAGTTTGCACATCACTCTTCAAGCAAGGTTTCTGCCAGGAGCACAGAACTCCTTAGCAGATGTTTTGAGCAGACAAATGGTGGATCCCCACGAGTGGAAATTGGATCCTCAGGTATTCCAACAGTTGACAGTGGCTTGGGGAACTCTAGACATAGATCTGTTCGCTTCTCCACTAAATTTCCAACTGCCAAAATTTTGCACAAAGATGTTTCACCCAAAAGCTTGGAAAGTGGATGCTCTATCTTTCAGTTGGAACAACCTTCACGTCTATGCTTTCCCTCCTCTGCCTCTCCTTCCCAAGGTGCTCTTGAAGGTCAGACAGGACAAGCCTTGCATGATTCTAATAGCACCAGATTGGCCACATCAGCACTGGTATCCTCTGCTGAGGAGTTTAGTACAGGAGCCTCCTTGGCCTTTGCCACCAATTCCACACCTTTTGTCCCAGGCAAGCAATCATTTCCTCAATGTCAGGGTACAGTCCCTGCATCTGACAGCCTGGCATATTCTGTTTTAGACCCTGGGGGGTCGCAGCTTCCTCAACAAGTTTTGAATGTCATATTGGAAGCCAGACGACCTAGTACTAGGAAAGTTTTTGCTGATAAATGGAGGAGATTTTTTCTTTGGAGCACAGCAAAGGACTTTGATGTTTCAGTGCCTAATTTGAGTTTTACATTACAGTACCTTACTGAATTATTAGACAAGGGTTTGTCTTTCTCCTCCGTGAAAGTTCATGCTGCAGCCATTTCTGCTCACTATGATTGTGACCCACCATTATTTTCTCACCCTTTGTTTAAGCAATTTCTTAGAGGGGCAAAGAACATAAGACCCCCACGTAGAGCTCCTACTCCTTCCTGGGATCTCAATTTTGTGTTGGAAAAGCTTACTTTACCTCCTTTTGAACCTGCAGCTACATCTGAGTTGAAGTTTTGTCTTGGAAGACTGCTTTTTTGTTGGCCATTACGTCTGCTAGGAGGGTATCTGAATTACAGGCTCTCATGGCAGTTGAACCCTTCCTGATATTCCATAAGGATAGGGTAACCCTGCGTACTAACCCTACTTTTATGCCTAAAGTTGTTTCTAATGTGGCCTTAAACCAATCTATTCATTTGCCTACTTTTTATGCTGATCCCCAAAATAAAGGGGAAAAAATTTTGCATTCTTTGGATATTCACAGGCAGTTACGCTATTATTTGAGCAGAACTAAAGGGTTCAGGCAGACTCAACAGTTATTCATTTCTTTTGCTTTGGGTTCACAAGGGAAAGCTGTTTCAAAGCAAACTATTTCTAAGTGGATTGGCCATTGTATTGCTTTTTGTTATTCTCATCATGGAAAGGATGTTCCGGCTGGGATCAGACCTCATTCCATTAGGGCTACTGCCACTTCTACTGCCTTTTTAAGGGGAGTAGCTACTAAGGATATTTTGGAGGCAGCTACTTGGAGTTCAGTGCACACTTTTACTAAACATTACCATCTCCCTCTTTATTCCAAGTCTAGGGCTGGGTTTGCCACTGCAGTTTTACAGGGCATGTTAGCAGCTCCTAATGCTTTTTAATTTTGCCAACCTCCCTTTACCTTTGCTTTGGGATTCTACCCACAGGTTTTGACTGCAGCAATGTGAGACGAAGAACATAGTACAGTTTTGTACCTACCATAAATGTAGATGTTCGAGGATCCACATTGCTGCAGTCCAATTTTCCCTCCCTCCTTCCCCTCTGTAGTTTGGGGTTGCTGTGTTGCTTTTGGGGTAATAATTTTTTCTATATTGGTGGTTGGGTATTTTCTATTTTTGGCTATGGCCTTTTCCTTTTAGGCCTTCTGACATCTGGGGCAAGAAAGACTGAGGATATGGCGTTGGTCATGCGCTTTAGTACCACTGCGTACTGACGTCAGATCTGAGCGACCATGACCGACGCCAGCCTAACACTTTGGTATTCGGGCCGACCGAGGACAGCGGACTACCCACAGGTTATGACTGCAGCAATGTGGATCCTCGAACATCTACATTTATGGTAGGTACAAAACTGTACTTTGTAGATCAACAGTAAATAAGTTGTTAGAGACTTTCTATGGAGAAGAAGAACAAAAGAAAACGCAGACTGCAGTTAGCCAGACCGAAACTGTCATTACATGCAAACCTTAATTTCTGTTTAGTTTAGATAGATTCCGGTAAGTAAACTCACTGAGCAGAGTGGATGAGAGTCGTTGACCACAACTGTTAGCTGAGATATATAAGTATCCTGTTTTTTTTTTGTATTATTTATACAGATTATTGTTTCTAACAATTCATATATAGCACTTTTATTGCCTGCTTTTTAGTCTGAGTGTATTTTATTGCTATTAACTAATCTGCACAAGTAACTGATTTGTTTGCAGTTAAAAGCATTCTGTATCTTTACAAATCTTTATCTGTTTAAAAACTTTCATTTGTGGCTTTCTCTAGTGCTTACTGTCTGTAGGCTATTGTTTTCAGCTGAAGCCTTTCTTAAACTTGGCTAGATTGTGTTAATTGTCTGCTGGCTAGTAGGGTCTGGTTCTTTTGTGTTTTTGTAAAAAAAAAAAAAAAAAAGTTGTTGTTCTGGTATTTAAGCCCTAACTTTGATAGCGTTTCTGTCCATACACACTGAGCAGAGTGGATGAGAGTTGTTGACCACAACTGTTAGCTGAGATGTGCAAGTATCCTGTTTTTTTTTCTCGATTATTTATACAGATTATTGTTTCTAACAATTAATATATAGCACTTTTATTGCCTGCTTTTTAGTCTTTGAATGTATTTTATTGCTATTAACTAATCTGCACAAGTAACTGATTTGTTTGCAGTTAAAAGCATTGGTTATCTTTACAAATCTTTATCTGTTTAAAAACTTTCATTTGTGGCTTTCTCTAGTGCTTACTGTCTGTAGGCTATTGTTTTTAGCTGAAGCCTTTCTTTAACTTGGCTAGATTGTGTTAATTGTCTGCTGGCTAGTGGGGGCTGATTCTTTTGTGTTTTTGTAAAAAAAAAAGTTGTTCTGGTATTTAAGCCCTAACTTTGATAGGGTTTCAGTCTATACACACTGAGCAGAGTGGATGAGAGTTGTTTACCACAACTGTTAGCTGAGATATATAAGTATGCTGTTTCTTTTTTCGATTATTTATACAGATTATTGTTTCTAACAATTAATATATAGCACTTTTATTGCCTGCTTTTTAGTCTTTGAGTGTATTTTATTGCTACTAACTAATCTGCACAAGTAACTGAGTTGTTTGCAGTTAAAAGCATTCTGTATCTTTACAAATCTTTATATGTTTAAAAACTTTCATTTGTGGCTTTCTCTAGTGCTTACTGTCTGTAGGCTATTTTTACTTGGTGGCTTTCCAGTTGCCCGCCCCTACTGTAAATCTGATCTGTGACACTCCTCCCAGTCTAGTGTCATTAGTTCAGTCTACCTAATACAGAGAGAACATTGGATAACGCCTTCTGTTTCTCCTTTTTTTGTCTGAATCTGCTTGTGTTCTGACTGTGCTTCTCAAACATTTTGGAAATATAGAGTATATTTCAGAGCATTTATTATAACTGTAATTGCCTTAATATTGCTACAACTCAAGTGCTCTAGGTTGCACTGCATCTGAAGTGTTTGTGGGTTTTAGCTGCTTTTCTGTATATATAGACTTCTCTGTTTCTTTAACTAAATAAGCTCTGCAAAGTTGTTTTATTGCATTCCTGCCTGTATTTCTGAGTTTTTTGCACTTTTAAAGTTTGTTTTTGCTCAGTTTAACTGGTAGGCTACACACTCAAGTGTGCTAGCAGAATTAAAGCATTTACTGTGTTTCTGTACCTAATTTCTGCTACTTTGTAAAAAAAAAAAAAAAAAAATATCCTTGTTTCCCACCTTTACTGAACTAGAATAGTCCAGTCTTTAGGTATTGCTGATCTCTGGGCTGTGTTATAGTTCCTGTGTTGCCCATATCCTTATTTGGATAGGAGGAAGCTTCTTTGTTCACCAGTGAGAGTGGGGAGCTCTGAGCAGCCTATCTGTCCCTTCAGGAGTGGTTCCAGCCAAGTGACTTGTAGCTTATTGGCCGTTTTGGGCCATTTCCTATCTCTTTCTAACCCCCTGCTTTAAAGCCAGCTTTAGCGCGCTTTTGCGCTTGTAATTTAAAGTTAGTCCTGTTTGTTGCATTTACTTGTTGAGGCTACACACTCAAGTGCGCTAGCCTGTGTTACATATTTATTGCATTTTCCTACTGGTTGTCACAAAAATGAAAAAAAACAAAAAAATTATCCTTGTTTCCCGTCTTTCCTGACCTAGAGTAGTCCAAATACAGGCTTTGCTGTATTCTGGACTTTTGGAAAGTTCCTCTGTTGCCCATTTCCTTTCTTGGGTAAAGGGAGGCTTCTTTGTTCACCAGTTGCAGTGGGGAGCTTAGAGCAGCCTATCTATCCCTGGAGGAGTGTTCCCAGCACAAGAATCTGGTAGTCTATTCGCCGTTTTGGGCCAATTTCTAGCTCTTTCAAGTCCCCCTGTATAAAACCCGCTCTGGTGCGGCTTTGCGTGATTTTGCGCATAGCGCAGCATCGGGCAGCTCCGCTTAAATGGGTTTAAACCATTCTCGGCTCCACAAAGTCTGCTGTTCATTTTTTCCCTTAGAACTGATCTAGTTCTCATAATAAACACCCTATTCCTACTCTAAAGCCTGGCACTTGCTCAGTAAAGCAATTATATAAGTCAGCACTAAAAAATTAAAAGCACTACACCCTCACAAACTCCCCTTGAGTACCTTGTTCCCCATTGGCCCCTTTTTTCAATTATAAAGGAATTCCCAATACTATTCTAGCATGTCCAAAGGTCAGTTGTCAATCTCCTCTCCGGTCCAGCTGGTGAATCTGGGAATCTTGAGGCAATGTTACAACTGCCTCATGTACACAGACAACCCTCTCCTCCTCCCAACAAATTCCAACACGTGTGAGAGATGCAACCATATAGCCAAACTGGAGGCTAAGCTCTCTCAACTCAGTACTAGCGTAACCAGTCAGGAGGAGAAGGAAACCACACTCACTACAATTCCAGTCTCACATAGACCTACCACGACAGCAAACCAAACACATAAAAACACAAAAACATACTCGGAGGCTCTAAATAAAAATCTGCCTAAGCAGCAGAGAACTCCAAAGCAGACACCCAAGCAGCAGCTACCCCAAAACAAAACACATAGCTCCCAAAGCCAGTGTGACGAACAGTCACAGCCCTTAAGGCTAAACAACACACCTGATACACTTGTAATAGGTGACTCTATCGTCAGGCACACTGATGTCCCGCTCACCAGGCTGAACAAGGAGAAGGTCACGGTGAGCTGCCTGTCAGGCGCTAGGATCTGCCACATAACACAAGCACTCAGGTCACTCCAAGGCAAGTACAAATATGACTCAGTCATTGTCCATGCTGGTGTGAATGACCTGAGATGTACCTCCCTGGACTACATGAAAAGAGACATAGAGGAGCTCTCTGAGCATGTAGCCCAGGCCGGGATGACCCTGACCTTGAGTAGCATCTTACCCTCACCAAGAATGATGCCACAATATGAAGACAAGATGATCAATTTCAACAATTGGCTTAAGTATTGGTGTCATTCAAAGGGGATCCAATGCCTGTCAGCCTGGGATGACATGCTCGACAAGCCACAATGCTTTGCTAGGGACGGCTTGCACCTGTCACCCCTGGGCTTTCGGATATTGGCAAAGGCTCTTGCCGCCTCCATAGTGCCTTTTTTAGGCAAGGCTCAAAAGACAAACCCACCTCCAAAGGTATCACAAGGGATAAGAAACTAAGAGTAATGCTACTCAACGCCAGAAGTCTAAACTTCAAGATGCAAGCACTCGAAATTCTCCTTGGCATGGAGAACATCGATATCTGTGCAGTAACAGAAACCTGGTTTAAGGCTCCCGAGAGCACCCTAGCACTTCCAGGTTATACCTCATTCCATGCTTTTCGGCCCCAAAACATGGACCGAACCACAAAAGGAGGGGGAGTATCAATATCCGTCAAAGATACCCACACCTCCAGGTTGGTGGCACAGCATGAAGCATCAGAGACTATCCATGTGCAACTAACAGTGGGTAAAACTGCCTTCCAGTTTATAGCCTGCTACAGACCACCCTCCCAAACCCAGGAACCCCACTCGGCCTTCCTGAGAACACTGGAAAATATGAAGGTCTCTCCAAACACCATTATATTGGGCGACTTCAACTACCCAAAAATAGACTGGGAGCATTACTCTAGCTCCAACACCCTAGCCAAAAGGTTCCTAGAATTTATAAACTCAAATGCTATGGAACAACTTGTTACCACTCCCACAAGAGGGGAAAACATACTGGACCTGATCATAACCAACATGGGGGCTCTATGCTCCAGACCAGAAGTGTATCCCTCACTGGTAAGATCAGACCATAAACTAATCTCACTGGATATTCACATCCCGACCCCACCCCCTGCCCAGAAAACCACAGTGAAAAACTTCTCTAAAGCAAATTTCACACTCCTCAAAACCGAGGTGGAATCTTTCAAAGCCCCCGGGCCTGTGGAAAATACGGCCCAGACCGCAGAATACTTTATAAACGCATTCTATGAACACCTTCAGGAATGCATGGATCATGCAATCCCAGATAAAACCAAGACCCAATCCTCCAAAGGCAAGCGTCCTGTCTGGTGGACCCCAGCCATAAACAAACTATACAATAGAAGGCAGAAGCTACTACATGATGGAGCAAAATCCCAAAAAGGGAAGGCATCTCTGATCAGTATTAGCAAAAAACTGCGGGCACTCATAAAATCGTCTAAGGCCAGCTTAGAGAGAAAAATTGCACAGGACACTAAGGATAATCACAAGGCTTTCTTTAGTTATGTTAGGAACCTGGGTGGGAATTCCCAGATATGCTCAGAATTAGTCCAGAATGACAAAAAATACACCGAACCCACAGACATTGCCAGCATCTTAGCTGACAGGTTCAGCGCAAACTTCTCCCCTCCCCTCCCCATCCCAGCAGAGTGCTGCCCCCCTGACATCTCAGATGCTCAGGTAAGAGCCGCCCTCTCCAAAGCAAAAAACACAGCATCAATAGGACCAGATGGTGTCCCGGGCTGCGTCCTACATGAACTCCAAGAAGAGCTAAACCCAAACATAAAACTACTGTTCAATCTCAGCCTTACTACAGGATATGTACCCAAAGAGTGGCGTACAGCAACAGTGGTCCCTCTCCACAAAGATGGTGCCTCAACGGATCCTGGAAACTATCGCCCCATAAGCCTGACTAGCTTGGTCTGCAAAGCTATGGAAAGGATCATCATGGACCTCATAAATAAAGATGTTGGGGACCTACAGACACTGGATCCTACCCAGCTCGGCTTTGTTAAGGGCAGATCCTGCCTCTTAAACCTGGTCGATTTCTTTGAAACAGTCACCAAGGCCATTGACGAGGGGAAGGTGGTCCACACAGCCTACCTGGACCTCGCAAAAGCCTTCGATACAATACCCCACTCGGGCATTATAGATAAGCTCACCAGCTTAAATATAAACACCTTTGTCACTAGATGGGTTGCAAACTGGCTCAAGGACAGAACCCACATGGTTAGAATTGCTGGAGCCATGTCAGACTCAAACCAGTTACAAGTGGCGTCCCACAAGGCTCAGTCCTGGGACCTCTCTTGTTCGGTATATATTTCTCGGAGGTACAGGCCAACACGGAAGGACTTTGGCTGACCAAGTTCGCAGATGACTGCAAACTAGGTGCCATAATCGACTCTCCAGCCGATACAAGCATCCTACAAAAGGGCCTCATAGAATGGTGCCAGAGCCATGGCCTCAAGCTAAACGCCAAAAAGTGTATAGTCATCTCCTTTGGCAAAAACAAAGTGCCCACAAATTACCACATAGATGGTAATCCATTAAGTATGGAAGAAGTAATTAGGGACCTGGGGACCCAAGTTGATAGCAATCTCTCATTTGAAAACCACGTGGCCAAAGTGGTTAGAAAAACATTTTATATAGCCCACCTAATCATGAAGGGATTCACATGTAGATCAGGGGAGGTCATCGTGCCTCTTTACTCATCCCTCATCAGGCCCATAATTGAGTACAATGCCCCTTTTGGGATGTACCTTACCAGACACCTGCAGCAACTGGAAAGACCCCAAAAGTACCTCACCAAGAGGATCAAAGGGCTCAAACAAATGCCATATGCTGCCCAGTTAAAGAAACTCCAGCTCTACTCAGTGGCATACCGCCTGCTCAGAGGCGATCTGTGCCTGACGTATAAAGCCATGCCCAACCCGGAATTAATGGACATGCTGCACCTCAGAAAATCCAAATCCCGTCGAGCTACACGCTGGAGAGACTTGAACCTCAGCACTGAAATAAATAGGACATGCTGGAGGGACAGATTCATAACCCAGAGGCTCCCTTCACTCTGGAATAAAATCCAGTCCAGGTTAGGCAGAGTTCCTCATTGACTCTCTTCAAGAGGAATCTTGATAAGTGGATGGGAGATCGTAGGTTTACCCCGGGTATCACTTCTGTGTCACTGTTAGAGGCACAGTATACTAACCTCAAAAGGGCATAGCAAAATTCATTTTAGATAGGTGGCGAAAGCCAAACACACTCTGGCTAGGCTTATAAATGCCCTAGGGCAGATAGCCTAGTATGAGCCTATGAACCTAAACAACAGAACTATAAAAGTAGCAAATCCTATCATAACTGCCATTAAACTAATACAATGTATAAAAAAATGATTAGTGGAAAAACAAGAAACGTATTGTCTAAATTTCCTGGACAATATATTTAATGTGTAGTACTCCAGAACCCAACATATTCCATACATGCGTGTCTGTGCTGCTGTACACATTTGTATGAATAAGTGTCTGTAGGTGTATACCTGTATATATGCAGACACATGTAATATACTCTCTCTCACTTGGTACACACACCTAAAACGGTCTTTCCTTCAACTGTCACCCAAGATGAAAGTCCTAAAAGCACTATCAGAAGCTAAAAATACTGCATCAGTGGGTCCTGAAATATCTCCGGATGCATCTTAAACAGCATGAAGCATGATTTAGCCACCCCCCCCCCACAACATAGTTCAACCTGAGCCTCTATACTTTTTACCAAGCCAATGGAAAGCAGCTTTAGTTATTCCCCTGCATAAGGAAGGACCTTCCGCAGACCCAGACATTTACAGGTCTACAAGTCTGGCTAGCCCCCTATGCAAAGCAATGAAAAACATTAACATGAAACTATTGAACAAGGGTATAGGGAACCTCCAAATACTGGAACTGTCTTAGTTTGGATTTATCAAGGGCAGGTCATGCTTATTCAACCTGTTGGATTTTTTTGAAAAGGTCACCAAATAAATGGATGGCCAAAGCTTTTGACACAATGCCCCACTTGGGCATAGTAGAAGAGCTAAATAACGTGGGGATAATCTTCTTTGTCCTCCAGTGGATTTGTCGGCTGGTTTACATATGGGATGTAGGAAATGAAAACAGTGAAATTGCCTCCAGAAAGAAATCGGTCACCAATGGAGTCCTTTATAGTTTTGTGCTAGGACCTCTCTTGTTTGGCATATTTTTCTCTGAAGTAAAATCTAATGTGAAAGGGAGCAAGGAGCCATCATAGAATCCCCAAATGACTTTGACATCCTTCAGCTAGGTTTGTACCAAATACAGAACTGGTGACAAAATCATAGACTGAAACTAAACACCAAACAAAGGCATTACTGTATCCTTTAGGAAACCATCTACCTCTGGAAACTCCCACATTGACAATATACTTCTATGACCTGACCCAGTTGTTCAGGATTTTGAAACTTTTGTGATAGTGACTTAACATGTGCCCATTGTTGTAAGAAAGCCCCAAATAGAATCCCCAAATGACTTTGACATCCTTCAGCTAGGTTTGTACCAAATACAGAACTGGTGCCAAAATCATAGACTGAAACTAAACACCAAACAAAGGCATTACTGTATCCTTTAGGAAACCATCTACCTCTGGAAACTCCCACATTGACAATATACTTCTATGACCTGACCCAGTTGTTCAGGATTTTGAAACTTTTGTGATAGTGACTTAACATGTGCCCATTGTTGTAAGAAAGCCCTTCAGTATTGCACAGCTTATAAACAAAGGGGTTGTGTCTAGATCTAGGGATGTCATTGTCTCCCTTTACTCAGTCATCATTAGGACAGTCATTGAATGTAGTACCCCCTTTGGCATGTATGTGTTCAGACACATGCAACAACTGGAACACCCATAGAGTTGTCTTAAAAGGATACGAGGCCTAAACAACATGTCCTACCTGGACCAACTTAAAGCCCTGTCACTATACTCTGTATCCTACGGACTGCTAAGAAGTGACCTATGTCTGGCATACAAGGCATCCTCAGATCCATTACTAATGGATTTAATGCACATCAGCAAGTCAAATTGCATCAGTAGTACTCTATCTAGGGATCTAAACCTCTTCTGCAATATCAACAGAATGATCTGGAAGGACAGGTATGTCTTGCAGAGGGTTCAGCTTCCATTTTGTCCTTCTGTTTGTTTCTGTGCACTAAGTCTCCTCCACATCCCTACCCTTCCACCTTTTATATGTTTTGCTCTTTGATATAATTGCTAGCTTCATCAGCCTTTGTAACCCTATTGACCTTCCTTTTTTGTCTGTTTACTCTTGTCCATAGCTCTAGGTACTACATCCCTGACTCATTCCCATAGGTTGTTTGCACCCTCAGTTTGTCTTCTGTCCCCTAAATCATCTTTGACGGTATAGAACATTACAATGTGGAAACATAATTCTAGTGTATGGTTACATACACTGTAAAGAATTCATGCAGCACTTGTGATAAGCTGAATAAGAAAGTGAAGCAACTGTTAGATAATTTTCATATAACTGTATGTGGTGGTTAAAAGACCTTGTTTATGAAAATATAACTTCTGTGCTGCAAGGTTTATGTCTAATTCTGTTTAAGTACAATTGTTTTACTGCTAAGTACATATTTATGTAAGGATTGTTGGTCAAATATTGTAATAGGCAAAACCTCTCAACTGTTCTAATCATTGTACTAGTTTTTAAGTATAAAAAAGTGTCCTCATTCATCTGTTCTACCCTGACCCTCTTTGCTAAGAATCTGTAGTTTTATATGCTTATTTTCTCTTTTTTTCTTTTGCAGTTACTCTACCTACCAGCACCAGCTGCTTAGAGTTATACTGCAACAGTGTGCTGATTCCTGTTCTCTGGACCTATCTGCAAGCTGCCTCTCAGTTAAACAGGATACTTTAAAAGTTTATTTTTTTGGTGTCTTACAAGCACCCTGTGTAGGTTTACATTTAAATATCTTTGTATTCCTGACACTTTGTACAATACTATTCTGAGACTTGCACTCTAGGACCTGCACCCCCCCCTCCCTGTATTTTCCTTGCAGGACTTTAAATCTTTATTTCTACTTTGGTAATCTTGGGTTTCTGCTGAATTACTTCCATTAACATTACCCTGCAAAGAACAGTGTATGTGTTCAACTTTCCTTATATGTAGGGTAGCACACACTCAATCAGACCAACGCTGTCCCCACCTGAAACCCTCTTTAGCTAACCCCACCTTTATGCCCACTGCCTAATAATTTTCTTTACAGTCATTCCCGGTGGAAAAGTTTGAATTTGGCTACAGAAATCAAGTATAGCCCAAACAGACTATATTTACCACTTACCCTGCAATCCTTGCCAAAGGTTTTAGCCCGCTACGTTTGCTCTGCTCACTCCACTCCCTTCCCTACCCCCAAATCCCTCCCACCCCAGCTGTACTCAAATTTAATCTAGCAAAAGACCGCTCCCACTAATATCCAACCAATCAACTCATACCTCCCATAATCTCCACCCCTGTACTCCTCCTTCCTACTTATCATACATCCTAATTCCAACACAGTCATGTCACTAACTACTACAATTATAATCCTTTGCTGCACTGTTCTAGCATTCACTACATCTTACGAAGACATTTCAGTCAGTTCTTCCAACCACTTCCATTGCACTCTGTCAGCTACAACTCTCAAATCCCCACCACACAATTTCACTACTCCAACCCCAAAATGCCTCCTTCCACCACATCTACATCTGAATGCAAATTATTCTTAAAATACCACATGCATTTCACTGCATATATAAAACATATCCTCCGCATTCTCTCTAAACTTACTCTCAGTGGAGACATGCACCCTAACCCTGGCCCCAATTTCTCCTACCTCTCCACAAAACTCTGTCCGAATAGCTCCCCTATCACCCAAATCACACTTAATAAAAAGCCAACAGACCTCTTCATTATGTCTGTTAACATCAGAAGCATCTGTAACAAAATCCAAGACCTCCAGGCATACATTATCCTAACCGAATCTTGGCTTAAACCTCACATCAAAAGTGAAGAAATACTCCCACCTGGATATAACATCCTCCGCAAGGACAGAATATACAGCAATGGAGGAGGAGTGGCACTGATGTATAAACATCACCTCAGTATCCAAATTCTCATCCAGTCAGCTCTCCAGCTTGACAAGGAAGAAATCCTCTATGCCACCCTAAAATTAAATCCTAAGAAAGCAATCAACGTAATAGGCTGCTACTTCCATCCAGGCCAAAATATACCCCCCTTGAAAATCTATTAAACTGGGCCAATCTCTCCCTACCCCAAGAAACCATCATACTCGGTGACTTTAACATCAACTGGCTGTCCTGCAATAGTAAACCCCCAGCACTCCACCTAGATCTCCATGGCTTCTCACAGCTTGTACAATCCCCAACCAGGATAAATAAAACCCCCAATATTCATACCATTCTTGATTGGGCCCTAGTCAACAAAGATCCTCACTCTTACCTGGCAAGCTCTTTACCTGACTCCCTAAGTGACCACTCCCCAACCTTCCTACTAAAACACCACATAAATAGCAGCAAACCCGTTGTCCACCGACACATTCGCTACAAAGCTAAATTCAACTCCAGCTCCTTCACCACCTCCCTACAAAAATAAACTGGTCACCCCTAAAATACCTCAACCTAGATGAAGCAGTCCACTACTTTAACAGCACTTTCCTCAACATCCTTAACTCCCATGCCCCCCAAAGATGCACCAAAATCCAAACTAAAAATATCCCTGGCTACAAAAAAACACCAAAGACCTTATGAAATCCAGGGATAAAATATGGGAACAATGGCGCACAACCAAAAACCACTCAGATAGGCAACTATTCCTTGAACTACGTAACAGTCAAAAAGCAAGTAAAAGCAGACAAAGCCCTTTTCTATCAAACATCCCTAAACTCCTCCCAAAACAACCCAAAGCAATTCTGGTCCACAATTAACTCTATCCTCTGCCCAAGGAAAGGTAAACACCCCTCTCTCTACCCGTAGCATAGCTGACTCTTTCAACAAACATTTTACAGAGACCGTTCTATCCCTAACTAAAAAACACTTCCCTACATCAACACCCCCCACACCCAAACCAACTCCACCCCTCCCTCCCTTCTTCCTTTCCAAAGTACCCACCTCCAACATAAAATAAACTACTGTCAAAGCTTAAACCCACGACTAGCAGCTGACAACCTGCCCACATAATACCTAAAAATATCAGCTGATGTTTTAGCTTACCCCATCTCCATAGTAATCAGTTGCTCCATATCTGAGTCCTGTGTGTCAACCTTATGGAAAATATCCCTCAACATACCCCTACACAAAGGCAGCCCCTCAACAGACATCTCCAACTACCGCCCCATTGCCATCCTCTTGCTCTCTCCAAGATACTCAAAATGTATCAACTCACAGATCTCCAATTATCTCCTAGACAATAATCTCCTCTTCTACACACAGCATGGTTTCAGACCACACCATAACACCACAATTGCTCTGCTCTCCTTCATTAATACCATTCTCCGACATAAACAATGGCCTTTTCTTGTCTGCTGTATTTCTTGACCTATCAAAGGCTTTTAATATTGTATCACATGATCTTCTACTCTCTGCACTCTCCAACCTCTCCTTTTCCATACCTGCCATCAGTTGGTCCCACAGCTATGTACACGGCCGCCAGCAGTCAGTTGTCTGGCACAACGATCTATCCCCTCGCCTTCCTGTTACTCTCGGGGTTCCCAAGGCTCCATCCTTGGCCCCTTGCTTTTCTCCATTTTTACCAGTGACCGGCACACCACCAAACATGCCTCCCTCATACAATACGCAGATGACGTCACTCTCGTCTGCTCAGCTCCAACTCTAACAGAACTACAACAGATCACTCAAGCATCTTTCTCTTCTGTTGAAAGTTGGCTATTAAATGCTCAACTCCTCCTCAACCCAAATAAGACCAAACTCCTCGTCTTTCAACCCTCAAAATCTACCCCGAACATCCCCCATTTCAACATACTTGCCTAAGACAACACTTCCGTCTCACCAACAGCCCACACTAAGCTACTCGGTGTACAGATTGGCAACAAACTCAAATCTGACACTCACATATCACTCACAATAAAAAAAAAAAAAAGTCCACAAAAAACTGGGTGCCTTGTATGGAAACCAACAATACCTAACCAAACCAGCCAGAACCTCTACCGCAGCTTTCCAACTAATCTCAACCCTACTCTATGCATCACCCATACTCACAAATCTTCGACAATCAGACCTAAAGAAACTCGAAGCCTGCTACAATAAAATTGCAAAATTTGCATCCAGGGGACTCCCACCGCAGTCACCACTGTGTCTCCCTTAGAAACCAACACTGGCTTGAGTTCCCTCAACTCCTACACCTAACCCAACTTACCTTTGCTCATAAACTTGTAAACCACCATATTAAAATTCCCTCACTTCATATACTTCTCCAACCCTACCAGTCCTCCAGACCCCTTCGCTCCTGCAACAAAAATCTACTCAAGTCACCAAACCCAACAACTCTGCAGGGGAAGCGCTATTCTCCTACTCCATATCCAACATTTGGAACTCACTTCCCACTGCCATAACTACCCTCCCTTCCAGCAGTCTCTTCAAAAATGCTCTTAAAACACACCTAAAATCTCACTGGCTATATCCTTGTCCATACCCCAACTAACCCCCCCCCCTTTCTCCTGTACCACTAATTAGCTGCCAGCTCTACTATTAGCTGTCAACAGGTTGTCAGTATTTCATATCCTTTAACTAGCAGATGATTGCAGTACGATGTTTACTCTTTTCTCTATGTGAGAAATTAATACTACTAAGCAAATGTATTGCACCTTATATTGTTATTATACTCTGACATGTCATTACCTGTCAGACTGTGTCTTTGCTATAAATACAATGTTTTTTTTTTCCTCTGAAATGCTAGATTATATTCATATTATGTGGAATTTTGCTTGTCTGAATATATGGAGCCTTCCTTGTGATATTATACACTGACATATAGGTGATTTCTCCTGTTGAACTGTGTCTTTACTATAATTATACGGTTTCTTATTTTCATCTGATATGCTAGATTGTACTCTTATATTATGTAAATCTCATATGTCTGAATATATGGAGCTTTTCTCCCTGGGCCTCCTCTGAAAATGGGCATATACCCAGTCGGACTTTCCCGGTCAACAAATGTAAAATAAATAAAAATAATTCACTCCCAAAAAGACTTGTATCATCATCATCTTTGTCTCTGCATACTTTGCCCTCCTCCCACTCTGTGCCAGACAGTGGGATGGTCTCTGTTGGCTAATATTGCCTTCACCTGGGCACCTTATTTAAGACCACATACATAGTTCTGCCTTACCTCAAAGGCAATCCCTTTAATGTCAGAGGCTGCAGTCACCATGCACCCTTTTGTGTCCTTACACAGTGTTTAACCTCCTTTACTTCCTGCCCATTGCCACCATACTTCTCCTGTCCTCAGCCTTCCCTCTCATTTGCACTGCTTCCAGCCATTTCTGCCAGCCTCCTGTTGCCTCTCCTCCACTCCCTCATTACCCGTTCTCTCATTATTATCAGGTCCACTTTAGATTTGTAGCTCCTGCGTTCTCCCCTGAAGTTCTCCCGGTTTCTGCAGGTATCACATCCTTTGCACCCTTTAATTCTCTGAGCCATGTTGCTACCCCAACTGCTGAGCACATCACCAATCTCTCATTTTCTCTCTGCATCTCTGCCACCCCATTCATGACCAGTCTGTTTTATTCCTTTCTTGAAATCCTATTTTTAAATTATTATTTTTATGTGTACAGCTTTTAGGTATTTTCTTGGAAGGCTTTTCTTAACTTTGATGTACCCCTGTGTGACTTGCTAAGCAAATTCCAATCAGGTGACAAGTTAGTGAACAAGTAAGTGCCACAAATGTACAGTTACCACTTGGTTACTTACCAGGGACATAGAGAAGTTATGCACCGGCAGCTAAAGTCTGAGGCTAATTTCCAGGTTTTTAGAAATGATCAGTTCACATTGAAGTCTCTTCAGATACCACACATGCTAAGCTACTTTTCCTTCCTTAAGCTTGTCATTAAGTATGTTAGAAATGAAATCATGAAGAAAAAAAGGCTGATAAAATGAAAAGAGAAAGATCAGTGTGTAAGGTTCCTGTTCTGCAGTGGACAGTAAGGTTACTTCTTACATTTAAGTCACTTCACCTGTTGGAGTATCAGTCCTTAGAGACAGTACACTGTTAATGCTATTTTTTATCCTCTTTGGTCAGGATACTCTAGCTATCCAGGAGTACTTCTAGGACTGGAGAAGTATCGTATTCACTATTGTTGGGCCCACGTATTCCACTCTCTGCCACTATGCCACGAGGACCCTCTGATTTAACGAGCCTGGGTTCTCCCTTGTTGCCCTGATTGGACACCTGCTCTTCCTTGTGGACGTGGCAGCGGACTCCTTTGGGGCCTCCACTGTGGTAGCCACTGAAAGTGCATCCACCACCTCCGGCACAGTCTCCAGGCCTACACCAGCCTCAGGAACAACGATGGGAAGAGAGGGCACAGCTGAGCGTTCAGGCTGCAATTTTTTTTTACCTTCTTCAGTACAGGCTCATCCGTATGACCCAACGTCACATCCATTTCGCATGCAAGGAGCTTAATCCACTGATTTTCTAAATATAATTTTAGAAAGGCTAGCCGACTCCTGAGGGTCTTGGGGACAAAGGATTTGCAAATGATACACTCGGATGTGGTCGTGGTCTGGGCCTAGATAAAAGAGTCAGAGACCATGGGCATCTGTATGTGGACTCTGCCTTCCACATTGACACTTGCCCTTCCTAGCTGACATGAATCCAACAAAACAAGCAGCAGCAAAAATTTTTAGAAGAAAAAAACCTCAACGGGGACTTATCTGAAAACTGGAACACAACTGTTCTGGTAGGCGAATGTCTGGAGCAGGTGATCGGACAGGTGACAGAAAAGTTTTGAGGTAGGTGTGTGCTGATGTCCGCTTTATACTCAGCATTTCTTTATGGGTGATGTACGCGTTGTGTGGTGCAGTGTAGCATGTACCTTGCAGTAGCATTAAGGCTTTTGTATACTGGCCGGATGTACGAGTCAACTGGAGGCGGACTCAGTTAAGTTATGAGTACTGCAGCATATAGAAGAGAAGGGCATCTATGGATGTTCATCGTGTTTCACTGTTGCAGTCATGACTGTAGGGTTCTCCCCTGCCGGCAGGCAGCCCTCGGTCGGCCAGAATCCCAAAGTCTGGGTCCGGCGTCGGCTGTTCAACCATGCTCCCTGACGTCAGAGCGCCAGGAGTACAAAGCTGACAGCCGACGCCATCTTCTCCAGTCTTTCTTGCCATGCGGTGATAGCAGTTCGCAAGTGCCGGTCGGCTGACTCCTGACGAATTTTTCTGATATACTTCGGTCCGAAGACTTTCTTCTCCACTCAAAGCTAAGTACCCCGTTGGGGAAACTTTTTTCTTGCTCCACTCCGATGTCAGAAAGTTAATAATTGTATTTTCATGTGGGAAGCAAATACCTCATAAGGATTTTCATTCTTACTGTATTCCTTGCTTAGGCCCTGACCATGACGTAGCTAGTTGTCGGTTTTGTGCTAGATTCAATCAACGTACAATTAAGCGAAGGTACGATTTTGCTTTTCATTACTTCGGTAGGCGCTTTAACTACAAAATGTCGTCTGATACGGTCCCGGCTACCGGAGTTCACAAACGTCGCAAGGATAAAGACAGGCCTGCGAGGTCCAAATCTGATGATAGCGTACAAGCGGAGTCAGCTTCAGGTTCGGCCGTCATCAGTGAGGTGCTTTTGCAGCCCCTGTCGTCGGCCATTTCAGAACCGATGGCCGAAACGGACTCTCATGAGGAGCCAACCAGGCCTTTAAATATTTCTGTTGCAGGACCTTCGGGCAATGCTCCTTCAGATGGGTTCGGAGCCGCTGTGCAGGTCCCGGCTTCCGAAGGGGTTTTCAGGCCTACTCAGCTACTAGTAAAGGCAAAGCCAAAGACAAAGGCAAAGACTCCTTCTAAATCAAAGACTTCAACACAGGTCTCTTCTGAACCAGCTCCCAAGTCGCAGAAACAGTTACTCAAGATGGCGGAGGATTTACTTACTATGATTAGGGGTTCACATCCTCCTCCAGACAAAAGGCCAAGGCAGGATGTTTATTATGATTCCTCTGATCAGGCTTCTGATGTTCTTCGTTCCCCATTGCTGCAGTCCTTACTATTGGGGTATAGTCCGCCGTCCAGTCGGCCCGAATACCAGAGTATAAGGCTGACGTCGGTCAGGGCGCATTAGACTGACGTCAGTACGTCAGGGTACTAATGCGCATGACCGACGTCATATCCTCAGTCTTTTTTGCCGCATGGTCCGATGCAGAAGCAGTTTTGCGAGTGCAGGTTGGCGTTCTGAAATATTTCCGAAACCGGAGTTTCAGACCGAAACAGAGTTGGCTAAGTACCCGTTGGGAACATTTTGGTTTTTCTTGCCTCAGTATTTAACCGGATGTCAGAAAAAGTGAATAACTGTATTTCTTGTGGGAAACAGATACCTCATAGGGATTACCATACCTTGTGTATACCTTGTTTAGGGCCTGAGCACGACGTTGTTGGTTGCCGCTCTTGTGCTAGGTTTAACAAACGCACTATTAAGAGGAGGTTAGACTGTGCCAGGTTAGTGTTTGGGAAGCGTTGCAATTATAAAATGCCGCCGGATACTCCGGCCGCTTCGTCAAGAAGCGCAAGGACAAAACAGTGAAGCCTAGGGTTGATGAACCGGCAGTCCCGGACGTCGGTTCTTTAGAAGGCTCAGTGGAGCCAGAGGTTTTGCCAGGAGTTTCCATGGAGTCTCAGGCAGAAACTTTACTGTTACAGGATGTGCCTTCTCAGGAGGTAGGCCAGGCTGAGGGGCTTCTCAGGTAACTGTTCTTCCCTCTCTTCCCAAGGTAGTTAGAGCCTCTCCTTCTGTTGCCAAAACTTCTTTGAGAGGTAGGCCAAGTTCAGCTTCAGTGGGGGCTTCTCCTAGCATTTCGGGTTCTGTACCTAAGAAACATATGCTTAAAATGGCAGAAGATTTGATTACTATGATTAGAGGTTCTATGCCCCCTCCTGATAAGAGGCCTAGGGTGGAACTGGAGTTTGATAGTTTTGAACAGTGTTCAGAGGCTTCAGAGTCTTCTGCGGAAGACTTGCAGGAGTATCCTACTTATTCTGATTCTGATGTGGATGATTCCACTCCTACGGCTTCTCCTCCTGAGGATTTCTCATTTTCAGAGACTCTGCATTCCATGAGGGAGCACTTTAAATGGGAAGGCCAGGATTCCTCTGATTCCAGGAAAAGGCTTAGGGAATTCTTGTTTTTACCCCAGCATAGGCCCTTAGCTATTCCTCCTGTGTTGAATGTGGTGGAAGATGTTTTTGCAGAGGCTTCCCTGAACCCTGACTCTTTGCCTCCTGCTCCTGTTAAGCCTGATAGGTATTATAGGGTGCCCGAAGCTCATAAGTATTTGTTTAAGAGTCCTAGGGCGGACCCAGAAACTATTTCTCAAGGGCCTAAAGGTGTTAAGGCTTCTGTGGTTAAAAATCCTGTTCCCACTGATAAAGAAGCAAGGGCTTTGGATAGGTGGGGAAAGAAAGTGTATACTTCTTCCACTCTAGCCATGAGAGCGTTGAATTGTCAGTTTCACATGCTAAAATATCAGAATTATCTCCTTTCACAATTAAAATCTAAGGTGGATGCTTTGGCGGAAGGTATTGAGTGTAAAGAGTTGCTGGATTTGGTTCATGTGTCTGAACAAGTGGGTAAGCATTCTTTGCAATGTGGTTTTGATGCTGTACAGGCCTCTTCGAGGGTGGCTGCTACTAGTTCTGTTCTTCGCAGGCATGCCTGGTTGAGGGATCAGAATTTAGCTGAGCATGTTAAGACAAGGATTTTGGATGCTCCTTTACAGTCTGATGTGTTGTTTGGAACGCCTGTGGAAGCAGTTTTAAAGAAAATGGAGGACAAAGCTAAGTCTATGCAAACTGTTAAAGATTTTTTGCAGGTGCAGCCACCGAAGTTTAGTAGAAATTGGCCTGCTAAGGGGTGGACATATCCTGCTTATGATTCCCAGTCTAGGGGTAGGTCTAGACGTGGTAGGGGCAGGGCTCAAGGTTCTTTTAGGCCTAGAACATGAGTTCACCTGCTCAGACTTCTGGTGAGGGCAGGAGTCAGTCCTTTCGTAAACAGACCCAATGACCTGTCTTTTCAGCTGCCAGTAGATTCTCGTCTGGCAGCTCCTTTGGGAGGAAGACTGTCTCTTTTCAAAGAAAATTGGGATTTAATTACTCAAGACAAATGGGTGTTGGATATCATTCACCACGGTTACAGATTTTATTTCCATACAATGCCGCCTTTCAAACGCATGCCAGACGTTCCTCCTCCACAAAGAAAAGAGGCTCACAAGCAAGTTTCTCAGTTACTCCAGATGGGGCGCATTCAGCCAGTCCCTGTATCAGAAAGGGGCCTAGGATTTTATTCTCGCCTGTTCCTAGTACCAAAGAAGGGGAACACGTGGAGACCAATTTTGGATTTATCTCTCCTCAACACTTTTCTGGACATTCCCAAGTTCAAGATGTTGACGTTACAACAGCTTTTACCTCTGCTGGGCAAAGATCACTGGATGGTAACTTTAGATCTCAAGGAAGCTTACCTTCATGTGCCTATAAGGCTAAGTTGCAGGAAGTATCTGCGGTTTCGAGCTGGAAATTCTCATTATCAGTTCTCTGCATTGCCCTTTGGCTTATCTACTGCCCAGAGTATTCACAAAGGTTCTGGCTCCAGTGATAGCTTACTTCAGGCTTCAAGGAATTCAAATCTATCCTTACTTGGACGACTGCCTGATTCTGGCTCAAGAAAAGGAAGACCTTCTACAGCATCTGGAATATGTTATAGCAGTGCTAAGATGCCTAGGGTATTCTGTGAGCGAAATAAAGTCCAGTCTAGTACCCTCTCAAGACATGTGCTTTCTGGGTGTGAGACTGAATACAGCAGCCCAGATGGCCTTTTAACCCCGGACAAACAAAAGAGTCTATCACTTTACTTCCATCAACTATCTCATCAGTCCGTGCTGACTGCAAGGACAGTCCTTCAAGCATTAGGGTTCATGGCATCTTGTATTCTGGTGCTTCCCAATGCCAAACTGCATATGAGGAAGCTGCAATGGTATCTCAAAATGTATGGACACAGCACTGCCAGGATTTGGACACTGTCATTCAAATAATACCTTGCCTTCAAAAAGAATTTTTGTGGTGGGCTCAGGAATGTCACCTAAACAAGGGACTCTCTGTGACCCGGCCAGAGGCGAGTCAGATTTTAACGACAGATGCCTCGGACATTGCTTGGGAGCTCATCTAAATGGAAAGTGGATACAAGACAAGTGGCCTGCCAGACTACAGCATCTACATATCAACATGAAGGAGATGTTAGCAGTCCAGTTTGCATTAATGGCTTTCAAGGAGTTACTTCTTCCAGGGCAGGTGTTGATTCTAACAGACAACACAACTGTCATGTGGTACATCAACAAGCAAGGGGGAACACATTCTTATCCTCTATGCAGGCAAGCGATGATTTTATGGGAGACTGCGCTAAGCTTGCAACTTACTCTTCAGGCAAGGTTTCTGCCAGGAGCACAGAACTCCTTAGCAGATGTGTTAAGCAGACAAATCATGGATCCCCACAGTGGAAACTGGATCTTCATGTATTTCAGAGATTGACAGTGTCATGGGGAACTCCAGACATAGATCTGTTCGCTTCTCCACTAAACCACCAGCTGCCAAAGTATTGCACAAAGGGGTTTCATCACACAGCTTGGAAAGTGGATGCTCTGTCTTTCAGTTGGAAAAACCTTCATGTGTATGCCTTTCCACCTCTACCTCTTCTTCCAAAGGTACTATTAAAGGTCAGACAAGACAGGCCAAGGATGATTTTGATAGCTCCAGATTGGCCTCGGCAACACTGGTACCCACTACTACGGAGTCTAGTAAAGAAGCCTCCATGGCCTTTACCTCTGATTCCTCATCTGTTATCTCAGAAGGACGGTCATCTGCTCAATGTCAAGCTTCACTCTCTTCATCTAACAGCCTGGCATATTCTGTGTTGAAACACAGCAGGTCTCAACTTCCTCAACAAGTTTTAAATGTGATTATGGAAGCTAGAAGACCTAGTACAAGGAAAGTGTACGAGAAAAATGGAAGAGATTTTTATTTTGGAGTACAGCAAAGAATTTGGAGATTTCTGAGCCTAATTTGAGTGTGGCTCTTCAATATCTTACTGAGTTATTGGACAAAGGTTTGTCCTTCTCTTCCATTAAGGTTCATGCTGCAGCAATTTCAGCTCACTATGATTGTGACCCACCATTGTTTTCGCATCCTTTGTTCAAGCAGTTTCTTAGAGGGGCAAAGAATATGAGACCCCACGTGGGGCTCCTACTCCTGCTTGGGATCTCAATTTTGTGTTGGAAAAACTTACTCTACAACCTTTTGAGCCTGCGGCTACTGCTGAATTGAAATACTTGTCATGGAAGACTGCTTTTCTGTTGGCTATTACTTCTGCAAGAAGGGTGTCTGAGTTGCAGGCCCTTATGGCAGTAGAGCCCTTTTGATTTTCCATAAGGATAGGGTATCATTACGTACTAATCCTTCCTTTATGCCTAAGGTGGTTTCTAGTGTGGCTTTAAACCAAACTATTCATTTGCCTACTTTTATGCAGACCCCCAAAATAAAGGGGAAAAGATTTTGCACACTTTAGATGTACACAGGCAATTCGTTATTATTTAAGCAGGACTAAGGATTTCAGGCAGTCTCAGCAGTTGTTTGTTTCTTTTGCTTTGAGTTCACAGGGCAAGCCTGTGTCAAAACAAACTATTTCTAGGTGGATTGGCTTTTGCATTGCATTTTGTTATTCCCATCATGGCAAGGAGATTCCAGCTGGGATTAGGCCTCATTCCACTAGGGCTACTGCCACTTCAACAGCATTTCTAAGGGGGTGGCAACTAAGGATATTTTGGAAGCAGCTACTTGGAGTTCAGTGCATACTTTCTCTAAGCATTATCACCTTCCTATCTACTCTAAGTCTAGGGCTGGTTTTGCCACAGCTGTTTTGCAAGGCATGTTGTCAGCTCCTGCTTCTTTATGATTTGCCAGCCTCCCTTACCTCTGCTTTGGGATTCTACCCAATAGTAAGGACTGCAGCAATGGGGAACGAAGAACATAGTACAGTTTTGTACCTACCATAAATGTAGATGTTCGAGGATCCCCATTGCTGCAGTCCAATCCTCCCTCCTTCCCCTCTGTGTTTAGGGGTGGTTGTGTAGGTGAGGTTACATGCTTATATTTTTGTATATATTCTTGTATATATTGTACATATTTTTGGTGCAGGTATTTTGGGCCTTGTCTTTTTAGGGTCTTCTGACATCTGGGGCAAGAAAAGACTGAGGATATGACGTCGGTCATGCGCATTAGTACCCTGACGTACTGACGTCAGTCTAATGCGCCCTGACCGACGTCAGCCTTATACTCTGGTATTCGGGCCGACTGGACGGCGGACTATACCCCAATAGTAAGGACTGCAGCAATGGGGATCCTCGAACATCTACATTTATGGTAGGTACAAAACTGTACTTTTCCTCAGTTTCTTCTTCTGATCAGGAATATTCTTTCCCTCCTTATGAGGATCCTGATGCTGAAGAATCCATTCCTTCAGCTTCTCCCCCTGAGGATTTCTCTTTTGGGGAAACTTTGCATGAAATGAGGGAACACTTCCACTCGGAAGGACAGGAGTATTCGGAATCCAAGAAAAGACTGAGGGATTTTCTTCTTCTTCCCCAACATAGACCCCTGGCTATTCCTCCTGCTTTGGATATTGTGGATGATGCCTTTTCGGAGGCTAACTTAACCCCTGACTCTTTTCCTCCTGCTCCTGTTAAGCCTGATAGATATTACAGGGTTCCTGATTCCCATCAGTTTTTATATAAGAACCCTTCTGCTGACCCTAAAACCATTTCTCAGGGTCCTAAAGGAGTTAAGGCCGCTTCTGCCAAAAATCCCATTCCTACTGAAAAGGAGTCTCGATCCTTAGAAAGATGGGGCAAAAAGGTGTACACTTCTGCTACTTTGTCCATTAGGGCTTTAAACTGTCAGTTTCATATGCTTAAATACCAGCAATTTCTCTTGTCTGTCTTAAAACAAAAGCTTACTTCGATTTCTGCCTGTGCAGATGATAAGGAATTACATGACTTATTGCATGCCACTGAACAGGTTGGGAAGCATGGTTTACACTGTGGATTTGATGCCTTGGAGGCTTCTTGTAGGGCTGCGGCCTCTGGCATAGTCATTAGAAGGCATGCATGACTAAAGGAACAAAATTTACCTGAACAAGTAAAGACTGAATTATTGGATGCTCCTGTTCAGCATAATGTTTTGTTTGGATCAAAAGCTGTAGAGGTGATTAAAAAGATGGAGGATAAGGCGAAATCCATGCAAACAGTTAAAGATTTCTTACAAGTACAGCCACCTAGATTTAGCAGGAATTGGCCTTCAAAAAATTGGTCCTTTCCCACTTCAGACAGGCCTCAGAGGGGGGGGTAGATATAGACGCTCCAGAGGGAGGCCTCAAACACAAGCTGCTTATAGACCAAGACAGTGGAATGCTTCCACCCCTAGGGGAGGAGAGGACAGGTCACAATCTCAAAGGAAACAAACTCAATGACTCCCTCTGTTGGGCTACAGGAACTTCTTGCCTGGAAGCCCCTCTCAGAGGAAAACTCTCTTTTTTATCAAAATTGGACTCAAATAACCCAAGACAAATGGGTTTTGGATGTGGTTTTAAGAGGTTACAAATTCCATTTTCATACCTTGCCAAGGCCAAGCGGATGGCCAGACCTTCCAAAACATCAATGGATGGAGGCCTTAAACCAGGTGGAAGCTCTTTTGGCTATGAATGCCATAGAACTGGTTCCTCTTTCAGAGATGGGAAAAGGTTTTTACTCAAGGCTCTTTCTAGTCCCAAGGAAGCAAAACTCATGGAGACCCATTCTGGATCTGTCGGTCTTGAACACCTTTCTATAGATTCCAAAATTCAAGATGCTTATTCTACAGTAGCTACTTCCAATGCTGTCCATATATGCATGGATGGTAACTTTGGATTTAAAGGAGGCATATTTACACATTCCCATCAGGCAGGATCGCAGAAAATACCTCAGGTTCAAGGCCGGATCGAGGCACTTTCAATTCTCTGCGCTACCCTTTGGATTGTCTACTGCACCCAGGGTCTTCACCAAATGCCTGGCTCCAGTAGTAGCTTACTGCAGACTCAAGGGAATTCAAATTTACCCTTATCTGGACGATTGTCTAATTCAGGCAGACAGCAAGGATGTCTTACTCCAGCATCTAGAATTTGTACAGAACCTCCTCAAGTTCCTGGGATTCTCTGTAAACATAAAAAAGTCAAATTTGACCCCATCACAACAGATAACTTTTCTGGGTGCACTTCTAAACACCACAACCCAGATGGCATTTCTGACATCCGAAAAACAATTACAGCTGGCTTCAACTTTCAGAACCTTGGCAACTCTAACTCAACTATCTGCAAGGAAATTCCTGCAGGCTTTGGGTTACATGGCCTCCTGCATCCTTCTCGTACCATATGCAAGACTACACATGAGGAAAATACAGTGGTACCTAAAAAGTGTATGGTCTCAGCATTGCCACAGTTTAGACATACTGATCTCTGTCCTTCCTTGCCTTCAAAAGGAATTTCTTTGGTGGTCCAGGGCATGTGCTCTAAACAAAGGGAAACCCTTCCGTCTGCCTCCTGCCACTCAGATTCTAACCACGGACGCCTCGGATTATGCTTGGGGAGCCCATTTTCAGGGCAATTGTTTGCAGGGCCTTTGGACAAAGGATCAGAAGCACCTGCATATCAATTTAAAGGAAATGTTAGCTGTTCAGAAAGCTCTATTGGCCTTCAGGAATCTTTTACAACCAGGACAACTGCTAATACGGACAGGCAACACCACAGTTATGTGGTACATAAACAAGCAAGGGGGATCTCATTCCTACCACCTTTGCAGACTTGCCATGGATCTATGGAACACAGCTCTAGCTTGCAATCTGGATCTTCAAGCTCAGTTTCTACCAGGGAAACAAAACTTCCTGGCAGACAGTCTGAGCAGAAACCTTTCGGATCCACACGAGTGGATGCTGGACACCAAAATTTTCAGGATGATAACAGCTGTCTGGGGATGTCCTCACATAGACCTCTTTGCATCCCATCTCAATCATCAACTACAGAATTTTTGCACTAGGACTTTCCACAGAGAAGCTTTGAAAGTGGACGCCCTGTCATTCAGTTGGAGGAACCTCTTGGGATATGCCTTTCCGCCTCTTCCTCTTCTTCCACGGGTTTTATTGAAGATAAAACAGGACAAGCCCAAGATGATAATCTTGCTGGCTCCAAATTGGCCTCGGCAGTTTTGGTATCCAACTCTAAAAAACCTATGCCTGGAGCCCCCTTGGGTTTTACCTCAGTCTCCGAACCTTCTGTCCCAACATCAGGGTCAGGTTCTACACTCTCATGTCAGAACTCTCAGCCTGGTGGCCTGGTTAATCCAGGGCCTTTGATTTCTTCTTTACTGCCCAAGCAGGTTATGGATGTCATACTTTTTCGAAGCACTACAATCTACCTCTACTCTAAGTCTAGGGCAGGCTTTGCCTCTGCAGTCTTGCAGGGCCTTTTAGCCATCCCTTCCTCTTTATGACCACCTCCCTTTCTTTCAGCTTTGGGATTCTACCCTACAGTCATGACTGCAACAGTGAAACACGATGAACATAGTACAGTTGTGTACACCTACCATAAATGTAGATGTTCGAGCGTCTTCACTGTTGCAGTCTAGGTTTCCCTCCCTCCTGTCCCCTCTTATTTTTACTTTTGTGTATTTCCTTTTCTCACCATTTTTCTGAGGTGTATTTGCAAAGGTTATGGGACCTTTTTCATTTTGGGACTCCTGACATCTGGGGCAAGAAAAACTGGAGAAGATGGCGTCGGCTGTCAGCTTTGTACTCCTGGTGCTCTGACGTCAGGGAGCATGGTTGTGAACAGCTGACGCCGGACCCAGACTTTGGGATTCTGGCCGACTGAGGGCTGCCTGCTGGCAGGGGAGAACCCTACAGTCATGACTGCAACAGTGAAGACACTCGAACATCTACATTTATGGCAGGTGTGCACAACTGTACTTTCTGGTAACATTTTACATAACTATTCTTTCTCTTGAATTACAGTAAATTCAATGCTAATTGGGGCACAACCATCTTTGATATAGTTGTGCATTCCTAAAGCTTCATGTTTCATTATCGATATGAAATTTGGTTCTTGCTTGCCTGATTAGTAGCAGTAAAGTTGGAAGTCAATGACTCCTATTGTTCTGAATTACTTCTGTGCTGAATAGATTTCTGTCATCTCATGTCACTGCCCCTTTTCCCAAAAAAAAAATTTTTCCCAATGGGTCTAGACCATACAGCTTTGCAAATGCTTGGTGCTTCCTTGGTTGCAGGGCTCATCTTTGCTCCTGTGTGATATGTAGGAGTGTAGGAGTTATCTGTTAATCTAGCATGTGCTGTAAATGTTGTAATGTTCAAAAATTGATGACGTACACTAATATATATATATATATATATATATATATATATATATATATATATATATATATATATATTTTTTTTTTTTTTTAATTCCTGCTTTATCTTTTCCATTTGCAGATTATCAAAGGCAGAAAGAAAGGACCATGCACTAGGTGAAGATTGGAGACTAGGGCCAATAATTTCACCAGCAGCCTGCCTTTTGATGAACCACTCCACTGTGCTGGTAGCACAACTGCATTAATAATCGTTTGTGCAACTTTTACAAAACTGATTATTCAGTTTGTGTTTCTTCAGCAATTTCCATTTGGGAAGACCTTTCGTTCCCCCAGGTTTAACAAGATGACTAATGCTTTGGTTTTTGTTACTCATTTTGCAGCTGTTTTATAGATTATTTAGCTAATTTGCTTTTGATATTTTACCTTCCACCAAAACCAGAACCTATGCTGTATTGATACAGTTAAACAAGCATCTTTGAGAACTGAAGACCATTATCCAATCATCAGGGAAATAAACAAGGCTTGTAGTTTATAAGATGAACAAAGACTTTTTTGTGGAGGTGTTACACAGAAAGTTGACTTAAGATATGCAGTAACTGGCTCACCTATAGTTTTTTTGGTTGCCATTGACCAGTTAGCATTTTATATGAGCTTTTAATGGGTGGATTTTAACTGTAGTTAACTAGTAGCTTTTATTGCACTACCCTTCTACTAGAATACTTAAATGCAAGCAAAACTCAAATGTGTCTTTATTAATGTAAAGAACAACTATGCCTCATGATTTTGTGGTACAAACTTTCTCTCAAACCAAGTGAGTGATGCATTTGTGGGCATCTAAACTGTCTGCCCACCAGAAATGACGGGCCTCCATAGCAGTACATCTTCCATACGCCTTTGAGCCTGTGACCAGTTAAGCAGGCCGGACCTTGCTAATCATGCTGTTTTATTGTTTGGCAGTGCTGTGTCTTGCTAAACTTTTTGGTGGGTCATGCGGAGGTGCATGAGTGGTGAAAGGAGCTCATGACCCATGATGCATGTGACATGATGTGAATTATTGCACACCTTCGGTCACATAATCTCTCATGTGCTTTAGTATTCAGATACAAGTCTGATTTTTCTTTAATCTAAGAGAGAATGTGATTAGTTAGTACCAATCAGGTTTTAACTAGCAAGCTCATGTTTGGGCCTTAGAGACAGATAGATATCCTTCTGCTTTGAGCAAGATGCCTTTGATTGGAAGTGGGCAGAGTCGCAGCAAGGACTGAAATAATGGTAATAAACATTTCCAGGGCTGCTGGAAGAAGCTTTTTAGTTATTAGGGCAAATGGTGCAAGTAGATTGTGAGTGAGTACAATAAATTTACAAGCAAACTAACATTTGTGCTTATTTTTAAGCACATCTTGGGAGGTTACTTGACAGCAAATGGGCTGTATAGTACAGGGTACTGCAGAGTCATTGCATCAAAGATAAACATGTTGTAAAGAGCAGTACGTAGTTAAGTTGAGTGGAACAGACAAAGTGAAAATCATAACTGACTTTAGTGTTTTATACCGAATCCCAGAGCATAGCTGTTGGATGTTGTACACTATATTTGGGTCTAACATTTTCCCTCCTTACCATATAAGCATCACTGCCTCTGTTCCTAGAAATAACAGACTGCTATAGGATTGTTAGTTGTACAAAGTTTTTGCCTAACCAACCATGTTTATATTGTTTTGCTTAACACATTTTATTTACAAGAATAAAGATACACATATATGTTAGTATTTGCACTGAAATGTCCTTGATAAATGTTTTCCTAAAATATTCTTTTAGCCTGGCATCAGGTTGTATTGTTTGGAGTAAGGGGAAACCTAAACTGAACTTGCAGCTGAATGAGACATTTTAAAACCTATTTATTACATTGATACTGTAATATGACATGAGTAAGTAGCACTTTTTGTGAACATTAAAACATTCTGATTGTATTGTGTCACTTTCAAATTTCTATGTTACTGGCATTTTTCATTTGGGGTTTTGAGGCACTGTGATTGTGTGAAGTTTTAAACAGTAGAACACAGTCTAAGCTTTTACTCTCATCTGTCATGTTATGACGCAGCTGAACAAAACTGAGCAATTGTACCACCAACATAAAGTATTTACAACTAAGTTATTTGAAATGCCCAAGTTATATAAAAATGTTATTTTTTGTGGTTGGTAATCATGCTGTCATGGTACAGAGCTGCAATGGAAGACTATAGGTCTGTAGTGGAGAGGCCAGCTGAGTGATTCATATTGGTAAATGATGCACTTTGACCTGTTGCATGCTAAAAGTATATATGATTCAGTGTCGTTGAAGGGAAGTAAGAATATACATCAGAGCTGAGAAGAAAGCTCAACCACTTTTATTCTCTTCATTGAACTGTTCAGAAAACTGATTTGCTTGCCTAAATAGTTAATTGATGATACCACATCTACATTGATTTCAGTGCATCCCTTCTGATGACACCACATCTGCAATCATTTCAGTATTTCCCTTCATTTCATCCTGTGTTCTGCCCAGAGACCGATTGAACATGGGAGCCACAAAACCACACTTATATGCAACTTTTTTCACCTTGGTGTCTCAGCTTACTTGGTGGGTGGGTGGATAAAATGAAAGTACCTGCTCTAAAGGAGTGTAGTTATTTTTTTGCCTCCAAAAGATATTTTGATTATGAATGTATTTTAATCAGTGTGTGAGATAATTGTTTGTGGAATTCAACGTGTGTTCTGCACATTTAGTCAAAGGAAAAATGGCAAGCAATGATATATTTGAAGAATGTTAAAATTGCATATGCAATAAAAGCAGGGAAGGGGGAATGATATCATGAACAGTATGGATTAAATAAGCATGTGTTAGTACTTGAGGTGGGAGGTTGGTGTAATAGTTAAGGTGTTTACCTTACAGACACAAGGTGCGGGGTTTGATTCTCACATGGGGTAATTGACTAGGCTTAAAATGGCCCACAAGGGCAGTTAAACCTAGTACTACTCTGTGAAACTATGAACAAATTGATTCAGATTGTCAGTTTAAATGATGAATTATATGAATCACTTTTGAGAAGGTACAACACTTGGCTTTTTGACTGAAAAAGATGTGGAAATGTTTTATGTACCAAAGCCAAAGAAGACAGTATTTTATATCCCAAAAATGTATAAATCTGTTAACTACCCACCTGGTCAACCAAGAGTATCTAGAATATGTTTTTTTTTCAGCAAAATGTATGTATTTTATTAGGCAACAACAATATTGTCATTTGTGATCAGTTTTGAATTTTTAGCAAAAAATGCAGGGGAAGAGATAGATACATTTAAGTATGGGGTAAATGGCTTTTATTGGATGGTGGTGGATGTTAAAGATTTATTTGTAGCAACAGAACATTGATTTGGGATTACTGTTGTTGCTAATTGTTTGGGGAAAGGTCCTAATGCCTGTTTTTTCCTTCCTTTTTTGTTTTTGTGTAGCAATAATTGGTTTATTTAAAAGAAAGGGACAGCAGTGGGAATCCTTAAGCCCCCCCCCATGCTGACATATTTATAATTTGAGTTTGCTTTAGGACCCCTTATCAGCAAACATGGAAAACAGACATTATGTCCTTTCATTGGAAGGCGAAGGTTCCTAAGTGCCTCCCCTCCAATTCCAAAATATCCAGAGAGACAAACTAAAGATGCTACTGGTGACTCCTTGTTGGCCAAGGCAGCATTAGTTACCCCTTCTCCACCACCTAGCCTCGGTCATCACCACAAGTTACCTCACAAAGTGAACTTTCTCAAACAACAGAAGGGCTCCCTTCTTCATCACAATCTGTCTTCTTTCAACCTGACATTATGGATGATTAGGCTTCTGATCCCTTTCAGACACTGAAAATGTGCTTCAGGTTCTTCGGGAGGCAAGGAAACCTAATACATTGAAATCTTACATGCCTAAATGAAAAAGATTTTTTATTTGGTGCCATACTAATAATCAAGATCCTATATGTCCTGTCTTATTTGTGTTGGCTCTTAAAAGCTGGCATAACATACTCCTTAATCAAGGCATACCTCTCAGCCATTTCTGCTTGATTTATACCTCGACCCTCCTGTTCTGTCTAGACTAGAGGTAAAGCAGTTTCTGAAGGATGTACTTCACCTAAAACCTCCTAGGTAAGCCATTCTGCCTTCATGGAACTTAACCTTGTTCTGGGCAAACTCACCCTTCCACTTATTATGCTAGCAACCTCTGCCTCCCTCAAATTCTGTACTTGGAAGGCTATGCTTCTAGTTGCCCTTACTTCAGCTACCCAAGTCTTTGAGCTACAGGCATTATGGTATTCCCTCCCTTCCTTATTTTCTATAAGAACAGTGCGTCTTTGAGGACCAATCCTTCTTTTATGCCTAAAAGTGGTAAATGAACTGTCCCTCAGTCAGGCAAGGAGTCTTCCTTCCTTCTTTTTTCCTAACCCACAAAATAAGCGAAAGAGAATCCTGCACTTTCTGCATGTGCATACACCTCTCAGAATCTACTTAAACAAGATAGTCACTCCACAAGGCTAACCGGCTGCTGTCTTCTTCCAGAAAACCAAGCTTGGCAGCCTAGTTTCAAAACAAACTATTCGTAATTGGATTTCAAAATTCATCTCCTTTTATTACACTCACCATGGCAAATTTTTGCCTTCACCAGCAAAGGCACATTTTACCAGAGCAGTGGCTTCTGCTGGAGCCTTTTACAAGGAGGTAGACTCGAGAGCTGTCCTACAGGCAGGTACTTCGTCTCTGGTGCATACCTTTACCAACTATTACAGAGTTGATGCAGTTTCCAAATCCAGAGCTATTTTTGCCAGGATAGTTCTCTCTGGATTACTTGACAGCTCTCATATGTCTCCTCCAACCAAACTTTATGCCAGTTGAGCTTTGAGAATTACCCTACTCTTTGGCATATTGCAGCAGTGATCTAAGGAAGGACATGGTACAGTTGGTGACAAATTACCATAACAGTTGTCCTACTGATCACTTGCAGTATTCCTTCCCACCCTGTCAGCCAGCTTGCTCTACATTTCTTTACCTATTTCAGGGAATGAGAAGGAATCATTTTCTGTCATATCTTCTCTTAGCTGACCTACTACTCTTGTTTCTGCAGGTGTCTACAGGCTTCCTGAAGTTGTAGGTTGTCTGAAGTTTTATGCTTCTGCTTCCTGTTATGTACCTTTCCATCCATGGGCTTCGATTGGACGCATGGCCCTATGGAAAGTTTTGGCTTTCATACCCCACCCGGACATCCAGGTTATCTGGGGAGATAACTCAACCATTTGGAATACTGCAACAGTGATTTAAGGAAGGACATCTTCTCTTATGAAGTTCTTACACACCTGTACTTTTCCACAACCTGTTAGCCTGACTTCAATTTCACTATGGCCATTACCTCTGCTCAAGTGGTTGCTAACCCAACACCACAGCAAATTATCCAAATCCCAATCTGTAAACTTTGAATTTATCAGTGTAGAGGATAGCATCTTGATTCTTAATGGCAGGTATTTTTCACAGTTTTTTAGGCTAAAATGCCTAATGCAAGAATATCTTACTGAAGTAGAACAGATTTATTTCCTGGCATGTAGCAGAAGTTATAGATAATTTATGCTCCCAAGATTCTGGAACCTGTCCTCCAGCTGTCCCTCAGATAGCAATTCATCCTTTTCCCAAGGCCTTTCTCACTTAGGACATCCAAGAAGATGTATATCTTCTCTTTAAGATTTGAACTTTATGCTGAAGAAGATAACTGAAGAAGATGACTGCCTTTGTCTTCAACCAGTAGAGATAGTATGCCTCTCATGAAAGAGATTTTCTTTTGCTGTTACTTTTAACTCTGAAATGTTTCAGCCAGAAATATCTCGTGTAAACTGCCTCACTTGATGTTTTTTAATGAATGGTTGTTGAAGTCTGAAACATCTTTCATGCCAGAAAAAGTCGTTTCTGTAATGATTATTTGAGACCAGTGTACTTTACAAAATATCAGAATGAAGGAGAACACTGCTTACAGCTGTTAGATGTTTGCAGGCAGCTGAGATATTGTAGAAGGGCTAATAATTAAAAAAGTCATATGTATCTGTCCTTCAAAAACCTGAGGACCAACTGGTCAGTTAATTTTCTAAATAGCTGGTACACACTGTTTTGTTTTGCAATGACATATACATTAAACATCTGCATATTTGGAGCAAATTCTACAAGGGGTCACAGGTACACACTGTTGTCTTACGCAATGACATACATTAAACATCTGCATATTTGGAATGCATTTTATAAGGGATGGTTGGTACACAGTTGTCTTTTGCAATGACATGTACATTAAACATGCATATTTGGAGCACATTCTACAAGGGACAGCAGCTACATCAGCGCTTATTTCAGGAATGTGTCTGCACAAGACATTTTAATAGCTGTGAAATAGTCTCCTGCCCATGCCTTCATGAACCATTGTAAGGTGGATGTACAGTGTTTCAGGGGATTCAGTTGCTGTCCTTGTGGGTATACTACTACTTGGGAAGCTACCCACATAGTATAATTAATTGTTAATGCTGATAACGTCCCTGAAGAAGGTAGCACATAAACCATACTTATAACAGTAAGTCTTAAAGGAGAGGTAACATTATCCTTTCTCCATCTTCCCTCTAAAAGTGTTTTTTTTTTTATTTATATTTTGTGTAACTATATATATATATATATTTATTTGTAGCTGCATTTAGTTTTTTTAAAAAAAAATAGTCCACTACAACTACAAATCTCTAAGGGACTTTTTGGAGCTTGAAGAACTGAAAAAAGTTCTAGGACATCTCACTTTCTATGAAAGCTTAGTGCCTATAGTTCAAGTGATTATTGGAATGATAGCAGTGGTCTGCATTGGAACTGTGGTACACCCAGTAACATTTCTGACCAGGAACTAAAGAAAGTGAATAAACCCCAAATGTTATGATTTGCAGTAGCCTGTCCTTAAAGATCTAGTGTTAAGTATTCTTATATGCAGCTATACCGTGTGTGGTTAACACATGAAAATGTGTAACTAGTTTTTTTAAGAGGAAGACAACTGTTAAAGTACGATTAAGGAAATCCTTCCTCTGTCTAGAGCTGGTGTCTTTAATAATAAATTAGTTACCCAGAGAATGTCATGTAGAAGGAAGGCAGGTTCCCAGCATAAAAGGCTGCCTTGCCTGCCTGTATGGATTATCTAAGCCAGGGCATTCATTAGGTTTGTTCTGTTTCTAGCTTGTTGTATAGTTAGGGTTTATCAAACAGGGAATACCTCTGTGTTTTTGTGATATAAAATTCACATGCTGGTAATCAAAAGCAGTGTGCAGAGGAGGACAAATGTCTACTTGTTGAAATGTCACACAGGTTCACAGGTTGGTACTAGGCTATCGGCCCTAGGGCCTATATAAGCCTAACCATAATTCTCTGGCTATTTCTTCCCACAATATTTACTTCCCTGCCCCCTGTCTAGCAGGGCAACTGATGTGATGCCTGGGGTGAATTTCCTATTTCCCATCCAGTTGTCAAGGTTCCTTTTGAAAAGGCCAAAGAGGTGCTCCGCTTGACGTGTATGGGGAGTCTATTCCCGAGTCTGGGGAGTCTCTGGGTCAGGATCTTATCCCTCCAACATGTTTTGTTTATTGTGATGAGGTTTAGATCCCTGGAGCATGTGGCTCTGAGGCATTGGGATTTCTTTAAGTGTAGCATGTCCAACAGCTCAGGGTTTTACATGGCCTTGTATGTTAAGCAGAGATTGCCTCTGAGTAGACAATATGCCACAGAGTATAGCTGGAGTTTTTATTTAGATGGTCAGCATAGGGCATCTGCTTTAGGCCTGTGATTCTTTTAGTGCTGAGTACCAACATGCCAAAAAAAAAACATGAAAATGCACAAAAAGAGCAAATGTCAAACATCACTCTTCTCCTTTAAACTTCTTTTTGTGCAGGGTGGGCAAGCCCCCCTGCACACCACTCAAGATAGCTTATATATACCAACTCCAAGATCACCATACCTTAGAGAAAAGTGGGTATTCCAAGAAATGCAATCTCAGACTTGGTATATGTAAGATAATTTTTTCATCCAGTCAGTCTTCGCATTAAAGGACTCACTAAAGCAGGTCCCAACATTTTAAATGATTACCATAAAAATGCTGTACACTGTCTTATATGCAGCTCTTCTAAATTACAGTTCAAGTTATGGTCCATAGTGTTAGTCTACAAATGTACCCCATTATTTTATGAATTGCTGAGGGGAGAGCAGTGTATACATTTGTATTCAAAGTGTGCATGTGCCTAATTCATTCCCATTCCCGTGCTACCCAGCAGTTGCTATACTGTGCTGTGTTGCATAACAGCACAGCAGAGGACATCCATGTACAAAAATTATAATTTATAAACAGATATCCTTTCGTATGGACTGCTTTTCTATCATGTGTGACTGTGACTCATAAAGATATTATAGTTAATATGCATGATGGCAGCTCTAGGTTTATTGCCATAATATATTATTAATGGCATCTGGTGCTATGTGAGCTTCCATTCATGGAAAGTCATCAACATCGCTGTGTGGAGCTGGGACAGTATGGATGAGGCACCAGGTTTGTCTGCACTGTAGAGAACTCTACTACCAGTAAGAATTTTCCTTTCCTGCAGTGAAGGTGTTGGGTTTTTCTTTGGATTTGTCAGCTCTAATATGTTGTTCATCATTGTATGCTAAAATACCCACAGAACACAGACAGCAGAAAGTAAAATCTACAGATTTATCCTTTTAGAAGACCCCTTGATGCAACACTGTCAGTTGCCTGAAAAACCTAAATTACTATCAATAACTTATGGACCACTGTTTCTACTAGTACACTGATCTTTAAAGTGCTAAAACAAAGCTACTTGCCCACCTCTTAAAAAGAAACATCTCATTCAAGATTTTTAACTGTGTACTCAAAAGAATCTAAGACAACAGTCTCATTCTGACACTTCCTGCTTATAAAATTACTGCAGAGGAACAAGCATTATTATCTTAAGTATTCTATTATTACAATGCATATGTATTTGTAATTACATGTACTGTGTTAAATTGTGCTATAAAATGTTAACCGTTGATAGTAATGCAAATCTGATATTGTATAGATATAACAAAACATATTGCTTATTTCTGCCCTTTTGTTTCTTTGCTCATTAAGCCTTGGTGCTGACTGAAAAGGGTCAGTAGACCAGACCACCTACCCTGGTTAGCAAATAGTAAAGGAAATGAAATAAAATAAAATATGTTGATCAGCATTTTATTTAACAGGAAAATGGGATTGTTGCACTACCAAGTGCACCACTGATGTGTTGTGTGGCTGCCATCCCATAGGTTTGCTGTAGGGACAAGCTGGTACTCCAATGGTCCTGCCTTGCTGAATCACTTAGGATTTGGTGGAGGGTGTTTGCATATGTACTCCTGCATGGAGGACAGTGCTACACAATGGGGTAAGACAACTCGTATAATCTTTCCCTATGGTGTGTAAATTTTTATGAGTTACCTAATTTCTTAGGTGTACAGGTGGACCAGGCCTGCTCCACTGTGTGCCTTTAATGAACAAAGCCAACTGACTGAAGGAAAAGTAGATAAAGTCCTCCTTCAAGTGTAGTAAACTGTTTTTGTGAGCACCATAGGAGCTGCCTCCCCATTTGTGTTTTTGTATGTCTGTCTGTGTTTGGCTTTGTCTGACTCATCCCCTTCTGTTCTTCCTATCATTTCCCTGAACACTGGTGTACTCTAGTTTGACCCATGCTAGGAGGGTGTCCCTGCTGAGAGTGACCTTAACATGGGAGTCACCAGTGCCTGTGTGCAGGTTCTAGGGATGTGAGTAGTCATTCTCTGAGCAGTGTGGGGCTGAGTAAGATGCTCTCACTCAGCTTCCTGACATTGCCAGGCTCTATGAGTAATGGGAAATAGTCTGTGTGTAGGCAGTCACTCTTTTTTCCTACTCCCACCATGAATTTTAAGAAGTCCTGTAGTGAAGGGCCTTGCAGTATTTGGTTTTAACAGCAACGTCTGCACACTGCACTGTGAATGTAGAGGTTTGGATCCTGTTCAAGGACTCACATACTTGTACATATTAACTGGATCAACCAGAAGAGAAATATTTAAATAAAGGACTCCAAATGATGTCACCAGTCAGGCTTATCCTACAGTAAAGACATTACATACAATAATTTTAGGAACAAAACAATAAAAGTAGAATAAGAACAGTGCTAATCAGAAAATATCAAGTGTAATGTGTCTTTGCAAATACCAATGGTACTATAATTTGTTGTTATGAAGAGCCAGTGTTTGAGTCCAGAATAGTGGAGGTGATAGCACATTTAACTACTTTAAGTATTGCAACAAAGCTCAGATTCATGGTAGCGTGTTTATAAATGGCAAAAGAACAACTTTACCTTCTCTATGAGAGCATGTCTTGTACAACAAATGCATGCTCAGATGTTGATAGAAAAGCTGAAAAAATTATTTGAAATCAAATAAAAATATACAGGTGATACATATATGTTTTGAAAGACAAACATAAACCTTAGTGTATCATTACACAGGTAAAGAATCTTATTTGTCATTTTGCCCCAGAAGTTAAGATGCAGATAATTCAAAAGAGCATGTCAGGAAAAGTGAAAATGTATGATTTGCTAGAGCAAGCTTTCATGGTGTAGGGAATGTTTGATATTTTTCACAAGATAAATTGAATTTTGAGATACTGGCAAAAACATGGAAATGGGTAAAAATAAAGCTTGTTAATTGTGGCATAATCAGTGGTTTGAAATAGGACTATAGAAAGTTGTGATGTAGCAACATAAAAATGATATGAAAATGACAGAGATCAGAATAATTCATAGGTTCATAGGTTGGTACTAGGCTATCAGCCCTAGGGCCTATACAAGCCTAGCCATAACAATTCCCTGGCTATTTCTTCCCCCATTATTTATTGTTATGCAAATATTGTGGGGAATCATTCACAAATAGTGTGTGCACAGTGAAGGAAATTTTTGTTGTATAATAACTCATTTTGCTAAAGTACAAAGCAGCAGGGTAGTCTAAGAAATCCTTATCAACCACAAACACTACATAAAATACAAAGATATTCTGCTTTTTTTTTAATAAAAAACATCTTTATTAAATTATCACATATGACATAGGCAATCATATGTTTATATAAGTGAAAACAAACCATATTGACATAATTTTAATTGCAAACTTTATACATCACTTCTAAACAGTGTCAGTCAGACATTACATAGCTCATTCGAATCTTGCCTTCTTTTAAACCTCATTCCACCTCTGCATGTGTTGTTCCTACAATTCCCATTTTTCCTGTGTAATTTGCTCTTACCCTTTTCTAAAGATCCCAATTCCATTTTTTCTATCTTTGTTACTATATTCACTACTTCTAGTACAGTTGGTTTAGACTTTGATTTCTGTTTTCTAGTAGTTGCTTTTTGGCAGCCACCATGATTAGACTTCTCAAGGCCTTACTATTTATAGGCAATTCCTATTCTGTGGAATGGCTCAAATAAATAATTTCCTTAGTTACATCAAGTTGCTCACCCAGTATCTCTGACAGAGCAGTCTGCAGGGAATCTTTAAAGCCTGCCAACTCATTACATTCCCAGAAAATATGTTGCCAGTTACCTCTTTCTTCCCCATCACACCTCCAACATTTGCTGTCTACGTGAGGAAAAAATTATTTGGAGTTTACTTGGGGTATAAAAATACCTATGTAAACACTTCCAAGCAAAGATCCTAAATCTTCTAGACTTTGTTGCATGTTTGGGAGACATACATATATCCCTCCATTTTTTATGAATTGTTTATCTAATCTCTTCTGCCAATCCTTTCTAGCTTCCTCTGATTGATTCTTGTAGTTATCATGTAATATTTTGTATGGTCTACTAATTATTCCTTTTTTAACAGCAGCTTCTGTTCTAGATTCTACTAAAAACTGTACTGGTGCTGGCCTTTCACTTAGGATCCAGTTTCTTTCTCTTTGCCTATACTCTATCCTGCAGTCCAAATAAATTCTTGGACTCTTCCCATTCTATTACCTTTCCCTCTCTAATTATTTGCTCCCAGTACCTTGGTTCTTTAACCAGTTTTCTCCAATAAATTCCAGCCCCCTCTTGCCTATTGTCTGTATCCCTAATTGCAGTCATCCCTATCTGCAGAATCTCCTTTCTCCATTTCTGTGTTGGCTTAGCACTTAGAATAATGTTTGCTACTTTATGAATGTAATATTCTGCATGGTTATTTTTCTTAAGGATCTGCATCCAAAATCCCATTCTCCCCTTGTTTCTTGAGCTTTCCCCTGTTTCATCATCATTCATTTCCACTTTTAATTATAGGTTTCTGCCTGTGCTATGTGTAGGAGCCTTAACTGTGTAGCTCTGAAATACCCCTTCAGATCAGGTAATCCTAAACCACCTTGTTCAGTTGGAGGAATCAGCTTATCCCACTTGACTCTTGCTTTCTTCTCTTCCCAGATGAAATCCTTGAGCTCTTTATTAATTGCTATCAGCAACTTCTTCTCTGGTTAATAAAAATATGCCTGACGTGTGTATAAAACTATTCACTATCTGTATCAATATAACCGAGCTTCCAGTTGTTGTTTTATCTTTTGCTTAGTCTCTTCCCACATATCTTTAGGTGTCACATCAGAATCTTTTTAATCCATACTTTCATTTTATAATGTCCCCATAAATATGGATGTTGCTGAACCAATTTGTGTGTGGGTACATAATTTACAACTACTGCCTTTGTCTTAGCTTCATTAATTTTGTGCCCTGCTAAGATATGAAACTGCCTCAAAATGTTCCACAACACTGAAATGTCCTTTTCTGGTTTTATAAGGTATAAAATGGTATCCTCTACAAATTGAGCCAGCTTTTCTAGACTACCACACCAATTATATCCTTCAATTTCTGAGTCTCTTATTTTCTTTACCAGCTGTAGTACTCGTTTTAACAAACCGGTCACTTAATAGAGTGAAATCAAATCACACACAGCAAATGGTGTTACTTCAGAAAACATTTATACATATATGTATGTATAAGAAGTGCATGACAATAACATACAAACTATGCCAGAAGTAAAAGTAAATTGAATAAACTTATACATGCTGGTGTTAATTCAGGTGCATCTATCAATACAGTGAACACATTTACAGTCAAGTGCAGCCATAGACCTCTGCTGACATAGGTGTTTATGTATAAGCTGAGGGCGGCTCTGCAAATTTTGGAAATTTCTCATCAGATAACATGAAAAATGTCAGTAGCATAACACAGTTTAACACACTTGAAAGGGGCCATTCATCATTAGCTGTCCAGCAGTAAATTAATTTGGTATAATTCTCATATTAAAAAAAAGATATAAAAAGCAAAGATAAATTACTTAACTGCAGCAGCAAACCAAAAGGATATCTTAAAAATTAAAATAAAAATATTATAGGCATGTTTTTATTAGATTGTGTATTTTTTATAATGTTTTTATTTAATTTCTATATTTATGAATGTCTGTTTAAAGATTTGATTACTTAATTGATGAACAGGAAATTACTAAGGGTATGTAAAGAGCTGATGTGATTGTACTTGTTATCTGAATAAATCTCTTTGTTGAGATGAAAGTGCTTATCCTGGTTGGTGTTATTTTAAATAAATTGTTGGAGCTGTTTGATTGCGGCTGGAATACTTAATTTACTGCATTTCTTGGTCTGGATTATTTTTACTTCGATTCTAGATGTTCTTCGTTCCCCATTGCTGCAGTCCTTACTATTGGGGTATAGTCCGCGTCCAGTCGGCCCGAATACCAGAGTATAAGGCTGACGTCGGTCAGGGCGCATTAGACTGACGTCAGTACGTCAGGGTACTAATGCGCATGACCGACGTCATATCCTCAGTCTTTTTTGCCGCATGGTCCGATGCAGAAGCAGTTTTGCGAGTGCAGGTTGGCGTTCTGAAATATTTCCGAAACCGGAGTTTCAGACCGAAACAGAGTTGGCTAAGTACCCCGTTGGGGAACATTTTGTTATTTTCTTGCCTCAGTATTTAACCGGATGTCAGAAAAAGTGAATAACTGTATTTCTTGTGGGAAACAGATACCTCATAGGGATTACCATACCTTGTGTATACCTTGTTTAGGGCCTGAGCACGACGTTGTTGGTTGCCGCTCTTGTGCTAGGTTTAACAAACGCACTATTAAGAGGAGGTTAGACTGTGCCAGGTTAGTGTTTGGGAAGCGTTGCAATTATAAAATGCCGTCGGATGTTCAGACGCCCGCTTCGTCCAAGAAGCGCAAGGACAAAACAGCGAAGCCTAGGGTTGATGAACCGGCAGTCCCGGACGTCGGTTCTTTTGAAGGCTCAGTGGAGCCAGAGGTTTTGCCAGGAGTTTCCATGGAGTCTCAGGCAGAAACTTTTCTGTTACAGGATGTGCCTTCTCAGGAGGTAGGCCAGGCTGAGGGGGCTTCTCAGGTAACTGTTCTTCCCTCTCTTCCCAAGGTAGTTAGAGCCTCTCCTTCTGTTGCCAAAACTTCTTTGAGAGGTCGGCCTAGTTCAGCTTCAGTGGGGGCTTCTCCTAGCATTTCGGGTTCTGTACCTAAGAAACATATGCTTAAAATGGCAGAAGATTTGATTACTATGATTAGAGGTTCTATGCCCCGCCTGATAAGAGGCCTAGGGTGGAACCGAGTTTGATAGTTTTGAACAGTGTTCAGAGGCTTCAGAGTCTTCTGGAAGACTTGCAGGAGTATCCTACTTATTCTGATTCTGATGTGGATGATTCCACTCCTACAGCTTCTCCTCCTGAGGATTTCTCATTTTCAGAAACTCTGCATTCCATGAGGGAGCACTTTAAATGGGAAGGCCAGGATTACTCTGATTCCAGGAAAAGGCTTAGGGAATTCTTGTTTTTACCCCAGCATAGGCCCTTAGCTATTCCTCCTGTGTTGAATGTGGTGGAAGATGTTTTTGCAGAGGCTTCCCTGAACCCTGACTCTTTGCCTCCTGCTCCTGTTAAGCCTGATAGGTATTATAGGGTGCCCGACGCTCATAAGTATTTGTTTAAGAGTCCTAGGGCGGACCCAGAAACTATTTCTCAAGGGCCTAAAGGTGTTAAGGCTTCTGTGGTTAAAAATCCTGTTCCCACTGATAAAGAGGCAAGGGCTTTGGATAGGTGGGGAAAGAAAGTGTATACTTCTTCCACTCTAGCCATGAGAGCGTTGAATTGTCAGTTTCACATGCTAAAATATCAGAATTATCTCCTTTCACAATTAAAATCTAAGGTGGATGCTTTGGCGGAAGGTATTGAGTGTAAAGAGTTGCTGGATTTGGTTCATGTGTCTGAACAAGTGGGTAAGCATTCTTTGCAATGTGGTTTTGATGCTGTACAGGCCTCCTCGAGGGTGGCTGCTACTAGTTCTGTTCTTCGCAGGCATGCCTGGTTGAAGGATCAGAATTTAGCTGAGCATGTTAAGACAAGGATTTTGGATGCTCCTTTACAGTCTGATGTGTTGTTTGGATCGCCTGTGGAAGCAGTTTTAAAGAAAATGGAGGACAAAGCTAAGTCTATGCAAACTGTTAAAGATTTTTGCAGGTGCAGCCGAAGTTTAGTAGAAATTGGCCTGCTAAGGGGTGGACATATCCTGCTTATGATTCCCAGTCTAGGGGTAGGTCTAGACGTGGTAGGGGCAGGGCTCAAGGTTCTTTTAGGCCTAGAACAGGGAGTTCACCTGCTCAGACTTCTGGTGAGGGCAGGGGTCAGTCCTTTCGTAAACAGACCCAATGACCTGTCTTTTCAGCTGCCAGTAGATTCTCGTCTGGCAGCTCCTTTGGGAGGAAGACTGTCTCTTTTCAAAGAAAATTGGGATTTAATTACTCAAGACAAATGGGTGTTGGATATCATTCACCACGGTTACAGATTTTATTTCCATACAATGCCCCTTTCAAAGGCATGCCAGACGTTCCTCCTCCACAAAGAAAAGAGGCTCACAAGCAAGTTTCTCAGTTACTCCAGTTGGGGGCCATTCAGCCAGTCCCTGTATCAGAAAGGGGCCTAGGATTTTATTCTCGCCTGTTCCTAGTACCAAAGAAGGGGAACACGTGGAGACCAATTTTGGATTTATCTCTCCTCAACACTTTTCTGGACATTCCCAAGTTCAAGATCTTGGCGTTACAACAGCTTTTACCTCTGCTGGGCAAAGATCACTGGATGGTAACTTTAGATCTCAAGGAAGCTTACCTTCATGTGCCTATAAGGCTAAGTTGCAGGAAGTATCTGCGGTTTCGAGCTGGAAATTCTCATTATCAGTTCTCTGCATTGCCCTTTGGCTTATCTACTGCCAGAGTATTCACAAAGGTTCTGGCTCCAGTGATAGCTTACTTCAGGCTTCAAGGAATTCAAATCTATCCTTACTTGGTCGACTGCCTGATTCTGGCTCAAGAAAAGGAAGACCTTCTACAGCATCTGGAATATGTTATAGCAGTGCTAAGATGCCTAGGGTATTCTGTGAACGAAATAAAGTCCAGTCTAGTACCCTCTCAAGACATGTGCTTTCTGGGTGTGAGACTGAATACAGCAGCCCAGATGGCCTTTTTAACCCCGGACAAACAAAAGAGTCTATCACTTTACTTCCATCAGCTATCTCATCAGTCCGTGCTGACTGCAAGGACAGTCCTTCAAGCATTAGGGTTCATGGCATCTTGTATTCTGGTGCTTCCCAATGCCAAACTGCATATGAGGACGCTACAATGGTATCTCAAAAATGTATGGACACAGCACTGCCAGGATTTGGACACTGTCATTCAAATAATACCTTGCCTTCAGAAAGAATTTTTGTGGTGGGCTCAGGAATGTCACCTAAACAAGGGACTCTCTGTGACCCGGCCAGAGGCGAGTCAGATTTTAACGACAGATGCCTCGGACATTGCTTGGGGAGCTCATCTAAATGGAAAGTGGATACAAGACAAGTGGCCTGCCAGACTACAGCATCTACATATCAACATGAAGGAGATGTTAGCAGTCCAGTTTGCATTAATGGCTTTCAAGGAGTTACTTCTTCCAGGGCAGGTGTTGATTCTAACAGACAACACAACTGTCATGTGGTACATCAACAAGCAAGGGGGAACACATTCTTATCCTCTATGCAGGCAAGCAATGATTTTATGGGAGACTGCGCTAAGCTTGCAACTAACTCTTCAGGCAAGGTTTCTGCCGGGAGCACAGAACTCCTTAGCAGATGTGTTAAGCAGACAAATCATGGATCCCCACGAGTGGAAACTGGATCTTCATGTATTTCAAAAATTGACAGTGTCATGGGGAACTCCAGACATAGATCTGTTCGCTTCTTCACTAAACCACCAGCTGCCACAGTTTTGCACAAAGGGGTTTCATCACACAGCTTGGAAAGTGGATGCTCTGTCTTTCAGTTGGAAAAATCTTCATGTGTATGCCTTTCCTCCTCTGCCTCTTCTTCCAAAGGTATTATTAAAGGTCAGACAAGACAGGCCAAGGATGATTTTGATAGCTCCAGATTGGCCTCGGCAACACTGGTACCCACTACTACGGAGTCTGGTAAGGAAGCCTCCATGGCCTTTACCTCTGATTCCTCATCTGTTATCTCAGAAGGATGGTCATCTGCTCAATGTCAAGCTTCACTCTCTTCATCTAACAGCCTGGCATATTCTGTGTTGAAACACAGCAGGTCTCAACTTCCTCAACAAGTTTTAAATGTGATTATGGAAGCTAGAAGACCTAGTACAAGGAAAGTGTACGCAGAAAAATGGAAGAGATTTTTATTTTGGAGTACAGCAAAGAATTTGCAGGTTTCTGAGCCTAATTTGAGTGTGGCTCTTCAATATCTTACTGAGTTATTGGACAAAGGTTTGTCCTTCTCTTCCATTAAGATTCATGCTGCAGCAATTTCAGCTCACTATGATTGTGACCCACCATTGTTTTCGCATCCTTTGTTCAAGCAGTTTCTAAGAGGGGCAAAGAATATAAGACCCCCACGTAGAGCTCCTACTCCTGCTTGGGATCTCAATTTTGTGTTGGAAAAACTTACTCTACAACCTTTTGAGCCTGCGGCTACTGCTGAATTGAAATACTTGTCATGGAAGACTGCTTTTCTGTTGGCTATTACTTCTGCAAGAAGGGTGTCTGAGTTGCAGGCCCTTATGGCAGTAGAGCCATGTTTGATTTTCCATAAGGATAGGGTATCATTACGTACTAATCCTTCCTTTATGCCTAAGGTGGTTTCTAGTGTGGCTTTAAACCAAACTATTCATTTGCCTACTTTTTATGCAGACCCCAAAATAAAGGGGAAAAGATTTTGCACACTTTAGATGTACACAGGCAATTGCGTTATTATTTAAGCAGGACTAAGGATTTCAGGCAGTCTCAGCAGTTGTTTGTTTCTTTTGCTTTGAGTTCACAGGGCAAGCCTGTGTCAAAACAAACTATTTCTAGGTGGATTGGCTTTTGCATTGCATTTTGTTATTCCCATCATGGCAAGGAGATTCCAGCTGGGATTAGGCCTCATTCCACTAGGGCTACTGCCACTTCAACAGCATTTCTAAGGGGTGGCAACTAAGGATATTTTGGAAGCAGCTACTTGGAGTTCAGTGCATACTTTCTCTAAGCATTATCACCTTCCTATCTACTCTAAGTCTAGGGCTGGTTTTGCCACAGCTGTTTTGCAAGGCATGTTGTCAGCTCCTGCTTCTTTATGATTTGCCAGCCTCCCTTACCTCTGCTTTGGGATTCTACCCAATAGTAAGGACTGCAGCAATGGGGAACGAAGAACATAGTACAGTTTTGTACCTACCATAAATGTAGATGTTCGAGGATCCCCATTGCTGCAGTCCAATTTACCCTCCCTCCTTCCCCTCTGTGTTTAGGGGTGGTTGTGTAGGTGAGGTTACATGCTTATATTTTTGTATATATTCTTGTATATATTGTACATATGTTTGGTGCAGGTATTTTGGGCCTTGTCTTTTTAGGGTCTTCTGACATCTGGGGCAAGAAAAGACTGAGGATATGGCGTCGGTCATGCGCATTAGTACCCTGACGTACTGACGTCAGTCTAATGCGCCCTGACCGACGTCAGCCTTATACTCTGGTATTCGGGCCGACTGGACGCGGACTATACCCCAATAGTAAGGACTGCAGCAATGGGGATCCTCGAACATCTACATTTATGGTAGGTACAAAACTGTACTTTGTGTTGTAGTGTGAGTTCTGCAGCTGAAATATTTCAGAATGTAATGCAGGGAATTCTAAGCAATACAAATTATAGCAATGATATACTAACCTGTATCAAAAATTATGGTAATGCAATAAAACTGATCCTTTGACATTGAACAGGCCTAATGTGAAGCTGACAAAGATGTATTAGAATCTTTTTTTCTTTAACAAGTGGGTTGCCACCTACCAGAAATAAAGTTAAGGAATTGCACATTATCTAACCTCACAGAAATGACAACGAATTAAGGAGTTTATTAGGAATGGCAAACTGAAATTCATTGTTTTAGAACAATGGCCACCACAGAGAATTAATGAAAATGGATAGCTTATCTGAATAGACAAATAGACGACAATCTACATTTCAGAAATTAAACAAGATCAGATAGTTCACTGATTATAACTCTTATGACTTCTGTCACACAAGGCTAATGTCTGGCCCTTCTTCCAGACCTTGCCACCCTTTTCCATCAAAACCAGACAAACTCCATTCCCACCTTGATATCAGAATATCAGTGGTGTAAAAGAAACATATGCCCATGCCATTTTTGATTCTTTCTTTCTTGCTTAAGTTCATTGCTTTGAAAGCACTGTCAGTCCACTGATTAGAGCTGGCTTCCCGAACTGAAAGATAAGTAACCCATCAGGGAACACTTCTTTCCTGATTTTTTTTTTGTGTGCGTCTAAGTTGCATGCTGGGTAGAAGTAACTTTTGAGCATCAGGGCTAAATGTCAGGTACTGAAAAAATAAATAACTGCATTGTGTGTAGGAAGGGGATTTCCCCATAAACAACTTTCACAACAATTTTTTTTTTTTGGTTTGGGCCCTGAGTAAAAAAGTTGTAAATTACACCATTCTGCAAGGTCTAGTCAAAAGACAGGCAGGCAGAAGGCAGTGCCTCTTTAGGACCAAATTCAACAAAGAAAATTGTGTACCTTTGACTACCACATCCTCACCCACATCATTCAGAATAGACAACTAAACAACAACCTACATTTGAGAAATTAATGAGTAGTCTGAGTTTAGATATACTAATTTATTATTTTGATCCAAAATGTGAGACTGTTTGTTTTAGATGCAAAAAGTAATCCAGTAGTCATGGATGCCACAGTAAGTCAAAAGCAAGGACATGAAAACAAATCATAGCTTGTGCAAGTAGATCCTTAACAGACATGGAAGAGTGAGATTACTAAATTAAACAAGAGGTACTTTCTATTGCCTTTTCTTGTGAACATTTTCATATTCAGCTTTAAGGAAGCCCTTTTACGTTGTTGACAATCCCTAAGCCATTAAACTGCATTTTAACAATATCTTGTCAAAACTGCCACTATGTACAGTGAAATGGGCTGAGAGGTTTTACCTATACAATTTAACAAAGAAGAAGGAAAAAAAAACACTGCTGATTACTTTCTAGACATGCAGAGTTATCAAAGGGGTAAAGATATTAAATAGTATCAATGGATTTTACCATTTTATCAGTGTTCACCTCAGATTAGAAGAGACTGGAGCAGAAACTGGAAAAAGATTATTGCAGAAAATTGAATGGCTGTATATGTCATACAGTTAACCCAGACTTGTATAACTGCAGCTGATGAAAATTCACAGTTCATGTAGTGGAACCAGTAAATTAAGCAACTGCAAAGACTGCTCTTCCACAATTATTTGCTGTGTTTAGAGACCCACTCCAGTTCTGTATTTTATTGGACCACTGCTGTATACTTTTAAAGATACATTGGAAAACAGACACCTCAAAACAGAGTGGTGGCATGTTTCGTGTTTAATTTTGTCACTTGCAACTATGAGGGTAATGTCTATTGAAGGCTACAGATGCAGTGTGCATGGCCATGCATTCAAGTATGTTCAATTATTTTTAACAATATTTCTTTTGTACAAACAAAGCCAAAACTTTGAGGTTATCCAGAAGATATACTGTATAAAAAAATGAAGACATACATGGATAAGAAAAGTCAGGCCACAGTGCATGGTTTTAACAGGAACAATTTTACTGCATTATTGTAAATTCAAGGTAATGATTTTTCAATCTATAATCCAAACCCTCATCTTACTAAAATAAAAAGATTCCTTAATTACAGATACTAATAAAGATATATACATAACTGGACATAGTTCACATTGCATCCTGCAAACATTGCAGTACAATTGTGCACAGTTAGGGTGTGTTAAAAACATGAGTTGAAGCTAAAAATTAAGACAATTTGTAAAAAAAGCAAGAAATAAATAATCTATCTGAATGGTAGGGAGCTAGAATGAAGGGAAAAAGACAGGAGGGGTACAGGGGAAGTGCTTTGGGGGCTAGTGTGCAACGGGGACCCCATGTCCTTTGTTTACAGGTCATTTTTACTTAAGGATATACTTGCTGAGTGCAGACATGTGAGATGTATATAGTCCGTAAAGTGGATATAATGAGTCTGTTATATAGTGAGGCATTTTGTTGGTGATACTTTGTTGTTTGGTCACAGGTAGTGATTATTGACCTGCTGTAATAGAGCCCCAATCCATTTCTGCTAACCACTCCTATTTAATTGCTTCTTGCAGAACCCCCTCCCCCCCGCCTTGCTTTGAGGTCACTAGCTGCCACTCATTGCTACTTGTATGTTGGTCATGTTGTGTGGTTTTCTATATAGCTGATAGCTTCAAAACACACATGAGAGAGATTCAGAAAATTGTGTGCCAGGGTAAATCAAGCCTAAAAATTGGGACATACCTTCAAAAAGTAAGTACATCATGTGCAGGGGTAAATTGGGCCTGAAAGTGGGAATATTCCTTGAAAGTAGGGACATTTGAGAGGTCTGGTTTCCTTTGATGTCACTTAAGTGACCGCAGTAGATGTTGCAGTAGTGTGATAAGTAGAAATGCTGTGTCAGAGAAAGAGGTCCTCTGGCTCAATTCTCAACTAGGGTGCTTTCTGTTTGGAGCTTGTGTGTCCTCCCTGTATCCTTGTGGGTTTTCCCTGAGTGCTTTAGTTTCCTTTTATCCTCTCTTCCCCCAAAAGACATGCAGTAGATGAACTGTTATTTTTCAAGGTGCCAGTAAGTGGTGCTTGTAGAATGCGAGTGAGATTGTCTGTTCTGCAATAGACTGGCACCCTAGGCATCATGGGGTTAAGTGGCTTGCTGGGATAGGCTCTTTGTCTCTGTGACCCTGTAAGGTGTAAAGCATGTTATCAAGAAATGAATATATGAACCTATATAATATTTTTATTTCTTTTCATATCTGATTTGGCATGTGAGTGTTTAATTAAATTGTCAGAGTAGAGTAAAGGTATTACTAACAGCTGATGCATAAAAATAATACATATACATACATATATATAGTCTGTATTGAATAAGAGGATGTCATTTAATCAAAGGCTCTTAAAATAGAGAGAATATTATCTCATGGTTAATATTGTTCTGCAAAGCTAGGTATGTTTATTTGATTTCTTATGTGTTTGTAATATGCTAGGTATAGGGATGGTATTGCAGGTTTAGAGGTGTGCTATTTGAGGAGGTTTGTATGGGTTTGTACTTTGTTGAAGACCAAGTACAGTTCAGATATGCTCTAATCAACAGCAGAGCATTACAAACATGCTGCAAGAAAAGGTATTCCCTTATGTGGTATTTGCCCTTTCACCACTGTTGTGCAATCATGGAGTCAGGGCTGTCAGGGTCAGCAGGCATACGCTATGTACACCATAGCGTACGCTTGGCTAGCTGAGGGGGGTAGCAAAACTGTCAGGGAAAAAGGTCCTTAAAATTACTCCTCTGTCCCCTCCCCGCCCACAAAACTTGCCTCAGCTGGCTTGCAAGCATGGGGGGAGGGTGGTGGTGACCTGACCGGACTTCATTATCATTGGCTGTAGGTGTATTTGGCGGGCTGCTTAATTCCTGTTACATGCAGATCAATCAATTGTTCTTCCCTTTTTTATTTACCTTGTTGCTAACTGTGTACCTGTGCTGAGTACTAAGGTGGACGGGTGATATTGCTGGCTAGTGAAGATGTCTAGTCATAACCAGAGTTCTCTGGCCTGGAATTGTACTACAAATTGTGGTATTTTGTCTGTCTGTGCACCATGTAGAGTAAGTCCATTCCTGTATTCTGAAATTCAATTGGTGCATTTCTGCCATCACATATGGTTGCACATCATGTTGCCTGGCAAACTAACCTGGTCAGATTCGGACGAGCCAAGGACAAATGACAGAGGGACAGTGAGCCAAGAGGAGTTCTTTGTGAGGCGAGCAACATGGACTAATCAGTGGTTTTGTGTTTCAGCTTGGGACATAGTTGAGAGTAGATAAGAGTGTGTGTGTGAGAAAAAATGAGAGTGAATGGGCTTAAAAGTATGGACAAATTTTGCAGTGTGTCTGTGTCTACATGGGTGCAGGTCTGTAGAGGCAAGAATGAAGCAGGGTGGTGTGTTTGTCTGCGAGTCATACCTCTCAACTGTACAGATTTTTGCAGAATGTCCAGATTTTTGGACTGTCCCTCATAAAACACGTGGTTTTTTGGCTAATCACTGAATAATAAATTTCAGACTTCTTATCCATCAGAAAATGCACGGTAACACAAATCCTGTTCTAGCAGCTTTCTAAGTTTGAGTGCAACATTTAAAGTGTGACCCTATTTGGGGTCCTTTGTCCCCCTATTATTTTAGGCTTTGTTCAGATTTCTTGCACTAAGAGGGTGAGACATTTTGTTTTGAGTGTCTCTCTCTGCCTGGCTTCCTGCACTATGGAGAATTAGGGATTTTTGAGTCTAGATGTGTGCATGCATGCATGTGAGTGTGAGTGAGAAATCATGTGTGTGAGTAAATGGGTGAGTGTGTCCATAATTCTTTGAGGGGGTTGCTTGATTATATCTGGTGTGTTTATGTGTGAGAATGAGATAAAGGGTTAAAAGTGTAGACAGATTTTAAATATTGCACTTATAAAACTTAAAATTTGCTGGACCGGGTGTATGTTAGTATGCCGTGTCTGTGAGAGAGAGAGATGACGGGCTAAAAATTGCTCTTATAAAGATAAAAAGTTGCTGAACTGTTATGTTAGTATGCAGTGTATGTGTGCATGAGAGATCTGAGCTAAAAAGTAGGGGCAAATTTTAAATACTGCTGTTATAAAATTAAAAAGTTGCAGTAATATGTTAGCATGCATTTTGTGTGTGTGTGGTGTGAATGGACCCTTGAGAATGGCTACCTTGATATGGTACAGAGGCTTGTTGCAGTGAATCACTGCTACTAAATACCAATTAAGAGTGACTTTGGACTTTTCAGAAGAATAAATGTTGGCAGGGCAGCATGGATGCATGGGGAATGGGGGGGGGGGTAGCAGTACCAGCCCTTAGAGTACAAATTGAAAAAAAAAATGTCTACACCTCTGGAGTGGAGTTAGCATATTTAAAAAGGGACTACATGGGATCTTTGTCCTTAAGCATCCTGCCAACAACTCTTGCTTCATTTTTTTCTGCTTGATAATGTAACTGGCATAATCATGCTTTTGCTTCAAAGTTGTTGAACACAATGGAATCTTATTTACAGTTCATCTAAATCTGAATTGTCACACATGAACATATAACCACTGTAATTATCAATTGTTTAAAACTGTGATTTTACAGTACTGAAACTACAGCAACTGACAGTTTTTTGCAGAATGGTTGTGCTCACTGCTGACTCCATATCAGTGTGGTGGTTTTATTTCCACATTTTCAGTCTCGAAGCATGCCAACTCTTAGATAATACAGCCTCAGGAATAAAAAAAAAGGAACAGTTGATTTTATTTTACAGATTGTATTTTCCCTTCAGTCTAAGATACTAACGTGTTTAGAGATTGGAAAGTGTGGAGGCAAAACCTCCATATTGGGAGTGCAGGGATGCAGCCTGCAGCAAAAAGCACACATTTAAATTAAATATGTTATATTCAATACAACATATATCATTGTTTTCATTTCTTAGTAGAATGGCAATTCACTGTTTCAATTTCAGTAGTTTAGGTTTTAATGAAGAAAAAAAGGATTCTTTCCCTATGTATGCAAAAATATGTAAATGTACCTCACACATCAGCTCTTGTTCTGCTAAAAATAAAGTACACCAGCCATCATGAATAACATGGCACATGATTGGAGATCTGGTGTAATAAAGATCAGATTGACTCTCCTTTGTACTGTGTGAAACCTGCAAGCACTGAAATTGGTTTAAAAGTAAGCCAGCTTGCTGCAGACTTTGGAAATATGTGTGCAGTAACGGGATGCAAAAAATTGATCTGATAAGCTATAATTTAACAGAAAAAGTTAATGCTAGGTCCTTTCCATAACAATAAATCTAGCATGTGGACCACTTCATGAGTATGGTGTTTCCACTACATTTGATTGTCTTTGTACACATTCCAAAAGAAAGTAAAATGCTGTATACAAAGAGAAGTTCTTTGGGGCATGACCAAGATGGTGAGCTGTTAGCAGCACTGAATTTTTGCTCTGCTTCTTTTAAAACATTCTGACAGGATATTATATCAAAAGCTCAATTAATATCTTATGACAGTCCTAATATTTAAGTATTTTTACACAAGTATTTTAAAGAAAAATGAAGTTTTGTGACTTTTCTGTATCATTTTCCTGTCAGAAGAATATCTAATTTCATTGCTAAAATGAGTCACACTAAAGCAAATTCTCAAGAAAATATAATGAAGAAAGAATTGCAATCTATTTTAAATAGCATCCAGGATCTTTCATTGAAAATGGATAAACTGGTGACAAAAATGGACAATATAAAAGAATGTAAGAAACAAATGGATTTATTGAACAAAATCATTAAACAAGAGTCATTACAGATTTCAACAATATAAGAAGCAGTTAATGATTTGGATGGGAGAGTGGCAGAAAATGAAAACCAGATAGAATCTGGTCTCATAGAAAATACTTTACTTTTGGAAAAAGCAGAAGACATAGAGAAAATGTCTACAAAGAATAACATCAGGATATATGGAATACCAGAGAAGGAAGGAAGAGACAATATGGTATTGTTTTTAAACAACTGGTTGCATAAAACTCTGAACTTACCAGAAGCAGTTTCTTTTGGTATAGAGACAGCACATAGATTGCTTTCAAACTGTTCTTTAAAAACAATCCACCATTTCCAAGGTCTGTAATTGTCAGATTTCTCTCCAGTCAGGATAAGGATTTGGTTTTGAAGACAGCTTTGGACAATTTTCCTATATAAATAAAAGAACATACCATCAGATTTGATAATGATTATTCCTCCTCTATTATGACAAAAGGAAGGTTTGCATCCCATTTATAAAAAGTCTAAAGAAACAGAAGATTCAGTTGCAGCTTGTTTTTCCTGGAAAGTTATGATTTTTTTTACCTGATAGACAAAAGACTTTTAACACCTTAGGAGATGCCTTGGAATTTACACAGAAGAAAAATGAACTTTTAGATAAATCTGAAGAAACTGATTGGCACTTAACAAGTTTGAAAAGACAAGCCACTAGAAAGGCATGGAGAGTAAAGGAAAAAATAGTAAGCAAAAAAAAAAAAACTCTGAGGACAAGTGCCTATATATTTGTAATTGGTTTATTTTTATTTTCTTAATTATACAAATATTTTACTGAACATCTTCACATGAGTATCATCCACCATAAATGGAGATCTGGTATAATAAAGATCTCCTTAGCTTTCTTTTATAATAAAGGTTATTTTTTTCTGGTTACAAAAATATAGTGGGGAATAATTTTAATACAAAAGTTATACTTTTGTTTATACTATTAATAATTGAGGTTAATGGTATTAGCTTTGTATAACTGAACATTATTTATTTCACCACTACAGGGACTATTAATATGGTATTAGCATAATGATTGCAGAATGGCAATTGAAGTAAATCGGGTGTTTTATTAATATCAGTACATCTATAGAGTGGTTTTATTCGATAATATAATTGTTTAATTTGATTATTTCAGCTTTGTATAACTGAACATTATTTATTTCACCACTACAGGGACTATTAATATGGTATTAGCATGATTGCAGAATGGCAATTGAAGTAAATCGGGTGTTTTATTAATATTAGTACATCTATAGAGTGGTTTTATTCGATAATATAATTGTTTAATTTGATTATTTAAACGAAAAAATATTTAATATAACTAATTAGGATTTATATAGTTTCCTATCAGGTGTGTATTATAATGCTAGCGATATCTTTATTGCATACTGACGTGTTCATTTTCTTAATACCTTAAACATTTTAAGTATTGCTTGTCTGATATGGTCGCAAGCTACTTTCATTTAAACTGTTTATAGTAAAGGTATGTTTTACCGCTCAAAGCTCTCTAAATAGAAAATTTGCAGTTTAAAGTTGGCATGAAGTAGTTTTACTTAGATTAGTAGCTAGTTTACATTTTCCAATCAGCTCCTGCTAGAGGATGATGTCACTGACCCTTGACATTAGTTCAAAAAGGAAGTGTTTCAAATGGAATGCTGAAATAAGTGGAAAATTAGCCTGATGAGTCAAAAAGAAGCATTGTCCTGGTGTGTTAAACATTTAATGAAAACTACTAGCATTTTAGAATGAAGTTTGTGTTGGTATTAAGGAACAAAATGAAAAAAAAAAAAAAGAATGCCACAAATCTGTTATGGAAATGATACAAAAGACAGGGCATTTTTTTATTTGTTTACCAGGAAGTCCAACTGGGACAGAGTCCATTTTCAGTGGAGGCCCAGGGAGAAATGCTTCAGATGCATGTCTTTGGAATGTGAGAGGAAATTGGAGCACCCAGAGGAAAGCAGAGAGGACATGCAGACTCTGCACAGAAGGCACCTCAGCTAAGAATCAAACTGAAAAACTTCTTGCTGTGAGGAGACAATGCTCACTGTGCCACCCATAATGAAAAAACAAAAAGTTCAAGGGAAACTAAGATAAGTGATGTGCTTTTCTATTCAAACCATTTAATAGAAACACCTACACATTTTGATATTTCAAATGTTTTCTGAATTAAATACATGCAAATATACATTTAAGAGATCCAATTATATTGATCAAGAATTTTGTTTTAAATAATACTGTCTGTATAGTAATGAAGCTGCTTAAAAAACATTTTAATTAATACAATGTTAAGTCCAAGATCATCTTCTTGTATTTTTTAAGTTTCACAGACTTCATTGTATATATATATTTTACAAGTTATCCGCTGATTTGGAGTGGACTGCAGTTTGAATAGTGTACATTTATTTATAATATTTGTTAAATTACGCTAAGTATGGACTTTTGTTTAAGTTTATTCATTTTAAAGTTTTTTTACAAGTGACCATATTTTTGATAGATGTGGTCAATTTTCAGGTGTTGTTCTATTTAGGTAAATGTTTGGATTGGATATTTAAGGTTTCATTTGAAATAGTTGTAAGTTAAATAATGTGGTTTGTTGCAATGTATGTTTTTTGTTGTTGTTTTTCTCTCTCTCTCCTTCTTTCTGATAAAGTGCCTCATGTATGTTTATTATTTTATCTAGTTGACTGAACTATTGGTTTATGTAATGCATGTAAAGTAATGACTTGTCATTGAAATATATATATTATAATACATCATATATGAATTATTGCATATATCATGGTATATTAAAGTTATAGTTTGTAATGTTACTTAATCATTCAAGAAATATTAATATAGTTAAATGTAAGATAGTGCTTTAAATAAATACAACACTATTTAAATATTGGAGTTAAACTTTTATAATGAGATATTGTATGATGTAGACTTATGCATATTATGGTAAACTGTTGATAAAAGTTTTAATAGAGTGATTCAAGCTTAGTTTTATATTTCGGATTGTCTGTTATATTTTAATACACTAATCTGATTTAATATATGTGATTTAATAGAATATTAATAAGAGATTAATATATTGATCTTTGAATATTTTATTTTGCAAATATAAATGTTAGTGTAGTTAAAGAAATATGAATGATATGTATTTTATGTTGTGGGAAGCATAAACCCTTTCATCTCTAAGTAAGGGTTTATTTGACGTTGCATAAAGTTATTCTGTGGATTTGTACTGATATTAAACAATACATGTTACTGATTATTTTAGTTGATTTATTAAATATGAAGTTTATATAATTTATTGTATACATACATGATTTGTAAGACACTAAGTTATTTTATTAATTAATGTTATATATCAGCTTAGTGTTAGCATGTAATGTTTGTTAGCTAAAATATTGTAGAGAAATTGTAATAACCTCTTGATGGGTTATATTTTAGGAGTAAGATTGTTAGACATGCAGTGTTCTTTAAATATGTATAGTATAAATGTGGGCTTTATTTTATTATAATTTTTTTTTAGTTTATTATTAAGAAGTAGTAGCAATGGTTTGAGTTTAGTTAGTTCAATGGAGTTATGCGGAGATAGTTTGGTGATTATATCATCAAACTAGGAATGTATTATTCCATGTTAGGATGTATATATAATTTCACTTTTAATGTATGTGTCCACAACTAGTTGTATGAAAGTATAGTTATTATTAGTTTTATGAAACCATCACATATTAATGTCTAAAGTATTGTATTTTATAAATGTCCTGCTACAAATGTATACCATTGGATATTAATGGACTAAATAATACATTAAAGAGAGGTAGTTTTCTTACAATAAATACAGTTGCTTACTAATTATTTAAATAGATTGCTTTTAATGGACTATTCAGTTTTAGGGGTCTATATCAGTGTATCGAATGCTGAAAACACCAAATGCAATTTAATCGAACTGAAATGTTCGAAATCTCAAAAGAGCAAATTGATGGAACATCGATTTCTTTCCCAGGGAAAGAAATCGGTGTTCCATGCAAAAAAAAAAAAAAATTCAATACTTTAAACACTGACAGAAGTGGGGGCTTTGCCTCCCACACCCCCAACATGGGCGGCTGTGCCCCCCACACCCCGTACTTAAATATACCAACTCCTAGACCGCACCACAGTGGAGGAAATAGCAAACTCTGATAACAGCCCACCAATTTCTTTCCCTGGGAAAGAAATTGATGTTCTGCCAGTTCGCTCTTCTGAGATTCTGAACATTTCAGTTCGATTAAATTAAATTTGGCGTTTTCAACATTCGAAGTGCTGATAGGAACCCGATTTTAGCTGGTTCTCATTTTGGATCAAAAAGAAGAGGCACTCTTATAGAAAAATTCATCAGTTATGCCAAAAGTGATTGATACTGACTTATTCTGATAAGAATTGTATGTTAGGATTGATAGTAGTCAAAATAAATAGAAAAATACTATACTTTTTCAAATATTTATTGTATTCCTGGGTTTGGAGCTAACATTTCTAAATATATTTTAATTGCTAAATAAAATCAAAGAATTGGTAATAATAAATCTGCCTGACCACAATACTTGAGTGAAGATTTTAAATTCTGTCCAAAAAGGAGATATTATTTTAAGTCTAACACCATGTCAAAGTTTTACCACATCTCTAACAATTAACATATTGTAATTATTCTATAAAAATAAGAATGTACTTTTGTCAGATGTAATAAAAATTAACATTAACATATGCAAGTAAATTTACATCTTCGGTGGACTGGAAATTATTCACTTGGAAGTATTTATAAAGAGCTTTTATAACCCCACACAAGGTTACATTAATGTATAAATTAACAAATATTAATTGCTGTAGATGTGTTGAAACTTTGAATGCAGGTTGGGTTCGCATGGTGTTAGAGTTTAAAATAATATATCCTTTTTGGACAGAGTTTAAAAATTTCACTCAAGCATTGTGGTCAGGCAGATGTATTATTAGCAATTCTTTGATTTTATTTAATGTTCCAATTCTGATGTTATACCAAAATCACAAGTGCCTCTTCTATGGTCTATTTTAGCAACAGCTTTGAAAGTAATCACAAAAAATGGAAAAGCAAAACTATTCCATTATTTATAGAATTTATATATTTAGCTAGGAGTATATGTAAAAGTGAATTGTCAACTATCAAGATGAGTAGAGCCTCTAATGTTCACATTTATATATATCTTGGAAAAATTGATTTTTCTTAAAATATTAATGGTTTGATTATTTTATACGGAAAATCTTGTTATGGACTATTGAAAATAGTTATATTTTAATATCTTATTTTTTATTGTTAAACTTTAATAAAACGTTCTTTAAATGTACAATCGGAAGTAATGTAAAGTTCTAAAGTGACAGGATGTACAGTGCAGTTCTCCTGTTTATTCTTTTTTACAGTGAATAGTATATTAATTTAGGAAGCAGTATTGCTATGTTATCATTTGGTAACATAATTATACTGCTGCTATATTGATGAGCCTCGTGTATATTTTTCTTCCTGTTGTTCAACTGAACTGTATGCATTTTGGCCAAACTCCTTATTACTTTCAACATACACATGACAACATAGGTGTATAATACAGATAAGTCGCATGGCATTTACTAGAAGATAAGCAAAGGATTTTTTGCAGCATTCTAGACAGATTCCCCACAACCTGTACAAATAACTTTAAAATAGGCTGGATGCCTAGTGGGATCAACTCTGATGACAGGAGGTATGTAAACTGAGTTAACAATTACAGAATTAGATCATGATAATACAAAGGAAACAGTGCATGTATATGTGGGGGATCTTTGTTACTGAGTGAGTACTCCACACTGTTTGATCATTTGTGAGTCAGACAGGGTATTATATTAGTGTGACACATTCTTCACTACAAAGTAATGAGCCTGACATCAATAGCTGTAGACGTCTAATGTGATAGGCCCCCGAAATCACTGTGTTCTTCACGCACAAATCAGATACTTAAAACAGGGCACTGAATTATCAAAATCTGATCCAAATTAAATAGTAAGTGGGATTAAATGCCTAGAAGCCAAATCCAGATTTATCTTACACTGATAAGTACTAAATGTATAATTCAACCTTAACTGCAGGGTTTACGTATAATTACTGTAATCATGTAGAGTTTCTGTGGTTGACATCTGATCATATAGTCAGAAAAACAATTGCCATAAATTCTGTGGTACAAATACAGGAATAAGAAAGGAATGCTTTTACCTGGAAGTTTAACAAGGCACAAAAAACAACTCTACCAGCTGCCCAAGTAGTGTACAACTGAGATTCAATAGTACCAGTCAAAGGGAAGGAACAGATCTGTGTTAAATTACTGTTGAAAGTGAAAGATGGAATGTGGAATAGCCTAACATAGTCACAAAGGTCCTGTCTGTTGTGTCATATTACAGTGATGGTTACCCAGACTGTAATTAACTGTGATTAACCCACAATGTGGAGACTGCATTATTTTATTTGTATTTTTGTTAGTTTATTTTGCTTTTGTTAACTGAGGTAGTCTGTAAGTCATAAACTGCTTGTAAGCAGGGGCTCATGGAGAAAAGCTCCATAAAATATAATGATAAAGTCAATATGAACATAAGAACAGAGAGCAATGCAATTCAAAACTTTGGGCAAAGAACATGGTTATAAGTTAAACCATAATAGCATTCTTAATTGTGTAAATGCTTTCAGTTTTCCATCTTTTCTAAGAAAGAGTTCAGATAGGACAGCAGTATGAATGTTCACTGAGTATTTGATATTCTGGAATTTATATACTGAATAAACCAAAGTTAAGAAGCTACATCAACAATTCTGCAGTGATATGGTTAATGAGTGTAAACTAATACAGCCCTGTGTGGGAACAGGAGAAATTCTAGCTCTATTTCATTATGGGATAACTTTATGATATTGAGATAAGCTAATACAGAATTATAAGCCTCATTTTTAGTAATCATTTTCTAGTCTTGGCAAAGCAGCTTGCTCAGAATTTTATTTAGAAGTATTTATATGGTTACATGGGTCTGACTTTTTTTATGAGAGTGGCTGTGCTGTGTAATAGCACAGAGAGAGAAACTGAGAGACAGTATTGCATGGCTGGCCTTACCAGTTGTGTGCCTTAATTTAAACCAGTTTGGTGGGGCGCATTACCCCCCATCTACCACCCCACTTGCTTACTCCCTCAGCTTGCTGGCTTCTTTAACTTAAAACTATTTCTTATTAGATATTGGGAATGCATGGTATTACTGTGTATTAAAATACAACATTTTATTTATTTATAAGCTTATATTTTGTCATAAGACATCTTAAACAGAAGTAAACCAATTGACTCTTGGATTATACCCAAGAAACCTGTAGTTCCTCTCTTGTCTGCTTATGATTGTGGTCATTTATACTAGATACCATCCTGACCTATATGTCTCGGCACATTTGCTCTTACATTACCACAGTTGCATTGATATTGATTAAAGTTTATTGTTTATTTGGTTGTTTGCCATTGCACTACTTTTTTAACACTTTCAGCAAAGTGAGTCATTTTTCTATCCACCACTGCCTCCCACCACTCAGCACATATACCTCCCACTTCTATGGGATTGTTTGTCTCCTTTCCATGACTGCAGAAAGTTTTTCCCTGCCATCTTGCTGAACTGGTAACCTTCTTTCACATCACAGTATCGGTATTATTTTATGTTTAGTAGTGTTTGCTTTCTTGTTTGATACTGACTGTTCCATAGTTACTTCTTGTAACTTTAATCATTAAGCAAGCAATAATGCCTGACACCGTGTGTTATTATGTAAATAGTGTCCACCCAGGGGTGCCTCTATACCCCTGGAAAGGCATTATTTACACAATAACACAAACCCTGAAACAGTAGCATAGCTAGGGTGAGGCAAGGAGGGCAACTATCCCAGGCACACACTGTTGGGCAGAGCAATCGCCCAATCCTGATCGCTCTTTAATATAATACTGGCTTTTAAAAGCTGGTATCACATTCATGGTCAGCTCTGTAGCACTCCGTGTGTAGTCTAAAGTATAGCAGTTGCTTGCTACATTGCAGCAAACAGTTTGCTATAGTTTAAAAGTTATTTTTTTTAACTAAAACCTGAGTGCTGTAGCATTCTGTATAAGTAGGGTATAAACTGTAACAACTGTTTGCTACACTTTAAAAAAAAATATTTTAAACTAAAACAGGAGTGCATAAGTGCTTCATGCAGGCAGGTATAAAATAAACTGTAGCAACATTACAGTGAAGTACTTTACATATTTTTTTTTTCCCTTCACTTGAAGAATTTAGGGTGTAAGCAAATTGAACCAGATACGCTTCTGCCCTAGAGGGTATTATTTAACTTATAGAATGGGCTGTCTGTTAAATTGTTTTGCATTTGTTTGTTTTTTTTAATTACTGTCTATCTATCTTTCTATAGAGCTATATATTCATATTTTTGATGTAAAATAGTTCCTCTTCCTAAAGATTCAAAGTTGCTGTAGTATATGTAGCTATTGTTGGAGGATGTATTTCACATTCAGAATATGTCTGGTAAGTATTTAATGTCTAGACACTCTCTGTCTCTCTCACACACATGTATATACATGCGCGCGCGCGCACACACACACACACACACACACACACACACACACACACACACACACACACACACACACACACGTGCCTTTAAAAACTTACATGATTGCACTCATTTGATAATGCCAGTCATTACAAGTTTCTTACCTGCACACCTGTCAAATTTTTGCCTCATTTTTTTATCTGTTCCTCGCTGTGGTTTGATGGCAAATCATTGAGGGTTGAAGCTACTAAACAATGAGTTACATTCAGTGGCGGCTGGTGACGTCAAATCAAAGGAGGGCTGCAGGAGACAGCTGAATGGGTGGGGTCAATGGGAAGGGGTGTGGCCAACTAGAAAGGGGAGCAGCTATGCTCAAAACCACTAAAACTAACTACATACACTGCCTTAGGTGCCAAACCGTCATTATGAGAGTCCAATCAAGACAAAATGAAGTGTAGAAGAATAAAAATATTTCAATGCATTGGCTGCATGACAGCTTACTTAATATCTAGATGGAAACAAAAAGGTTGTGAGGCATGAAAAAATAAATTACTTTGTAAATACATTAATGGAATGCCAGTCATAATCAAGTACAAGAAAAACAAGCAGCACTCAACTCAAAGACCTGTTGCCTGACAACTTTCTACTTGTTTCATGGGGAAAAAATGATCAAAGTAAAAAATGAAAAGCAAACAAGAAATAAGCTCAAGATACATTGCTTAAAAGGATTACTGTACAGGTTATGGACCACACGATTGGCATTCTGTTTAGTTTATGGGTAAAGCCTGCAGAGATGACTGGAAGTCTCCAAGTGTAATGAGCTTCTTAAAATTATGTAATCCTGTCCTTTATTACAAATACTGTCATATACATTAGGCTTATACATTATCTAGTTAAGTTGACACATGGCAACAACAGAAAGGCTTTCAATGTTGGCAATTCTTTAAGAGTATGCTTATTAAAGCTTACTTGCATCTTATGATCTCAGCCAAGCTTACCTGATGGTCATTAAAGTATTGCTACTTAAACACAGAGCAACAGGCACTTTGAGTAATAAGCATAAATCAACAGTACAAAAAATATGACAGAAACCAGACCATTCTGCAAAAATCAAGGACAGATGAAAAGCCACTCTAGTACTTGTGTCTACCTTGGATGGGGGCTATACTCTGCACATTTACACTGCATAACTACTCCTTGCCTTGCTTCGACACATCCAGAGTCACTACATGGGGGAGTGGGGTGCAACAAGTATGTCACAATTTGAAATGTCTCTGGCTGACTATGATGGCCCTGACACATTTGTCATACCTCTCAACCTCAGAGCAAGAAATCTGGACAAAGCCATACAAAGAAGTGGGATAAAGGCCCAAAAATAAGGACAATTTTTAAAATATTGCTCTTATAAACTTAGAAAGATAATAGAATAGGTCTTGCATTAGTATGAATTTTCTGAATGGTATGAAATCTGAAACTCAAATGTCTGTCATTATTTTGTAACTTCAGTCTTTAATGATTTGTCACTAATTTGCCAAAAAAAAACACAATTTTATGAAAAATGGACCAAAAATGTGATGTAAAAATATAAAATAGCCACACAATACAGCTGGGAACCTGTCAAAGAAGGGACACTTTAATATTAGTACTGCTAACTTGAGCAGCTGACAAAATAAAAGAATCTACATGCATTTCTGAAATAAAAGTAATCTATAACTCTGATTATTACAGTTATTTCTTAATTGTAAACCCTCCATGTTTTCTTCCAAAATTGCTATTTTCCAGAGGGATTATTAGGGGGAAGAGCAACATTTTGAGCCAAAATCAGGGACAGTTAAGAGATTTGGCTATGCCTAATTCTATAAAGCAATTTATTTGCATGTACCTCTCAACCTGCTAATGCAATAAATCTGGACAAGGCCAAATATATTGGGGGAACATATAAACAGTACTAAAAATTGCTCGTGTATAAACTGAGACAGTTGATAGAACAACAGGTCTTACTTTAACATGCATTTTTCTGAAGGTTATGAAGTCTGAAACTCAGTGTGTCATTATTTAGTGACTTAATTCCTAAATGATTTGCCAGGAAACCACAAATTTTATGAGGAACAAACCAAAAATAAGAAGCAAAATTATATTCATTCTTTGAAAATCTGGACAGTTGGGAGGTATAGTTCAGCTGGGGCTGTTGCCGCCCTTCCCCCTCACAAAATCATGGTCGAATGGAGCCTCCCCCTGCAGCCATTCCAATGATCCATTACTTGGCTATTTCACTCCATTTACCATAAACACTAATGTGCATACTGATTTACTTCTATGATGATTTGGACTTCATTTGAAAGTTTTATTTTGCATTTTACAGCACAAACACAAAGACATCTGCTAAACAAACTTAGCATTAAAATTTCTCTGCCCTTGAAACAGCATTGAAACCCACATTCAAAGAAAATACATTTTACCAGTGGCAGATAAAGATTAATTCTGGGCTGTTTTCAAATCATAGGCCCCTTGCGTATGAAACATACATGTGCTCTTTGATACACCTTCCTATTGTTTTGAACATTTTTCCAGTAAACAATACGCATGCACCAATAATGACAAAACTGCCCAATTCAGAACATCTTTTCAGTAAACAATGAAACAAAATGCATGCACCCATAATGACAAAACTGCCCAGTTCAGAACATTTCCATCATAAAAGTCTACTCAAACATCTACAGTCCACCATTATCAATAAATATGCACAATCTCTGAAGAAGTAAAAAGGTCATCTAAATAATTCCACATTAAATAAGTCTGTAACCAATGAAGAGGTTGCTGCTAGCAAACACCTTTATATTTCATCGAAAAATAAAGTGTCTGATGCCCCTGAGGAATAAATTGCTTATATTACATTAAAAATAATAAGCTAGTAATATTGCAATAGGAAATGGATGGCAAACTGATAACAGGCTCAGTTAGTATCTTAACTTTTTCAGTACGGCAGCATTCACCCCTTGTGGGAGTAGAACCAACAACCTTCTGCATCAAAAGCAAGTACACAACCTGTTGTGCTATTAACAATGCAAGCTGACTTAGCATAAGCAGCACTGAACTTCTCTTCCCCTGCAGCTCTCTGCTCCTTGTAAAATCTACTCAATACTCAACTGCATCTCAACTTCACAGCACAAGAAATCTGGAAAAAGCCAAATTTATTGGGGGGGGGGGGTCAAAAGGCCAAAAACCAGGGACACATTAAACATTGCTTGTATAATCTTGGAAAGTTGCTAGAATAAAATGCTGTGTTACCACTATACATTTTACTGCCAAGGTCGCTGTGTAAAAGAGTCAGAGCAACATACCACTATGCCAAATCAGCTGCTTTGTGAAAGAAAAATGCTGTGTTACCACCATACATTTTACTGCCAAGGTCCCTGTGCAAAACAGTCAGAGCAACATACCACTACGCCAAATCAGCTGCTTTGTGAAAGAGAGGAAGACTGAAACTTAAATGGCTATCATTTAATGAATTCAGTTCTCACCATAGCTGTCAACCTCTTAGCACAAAACACCTGGACAAACCCAGTAATGAGGGAATACAGCCCTCAAACATATTCAGTGAATTCAGTTCTTGCCATAGCTGTCAACCTTAGCACAAAAAAACTGGACAAAGCCAATAATGGGGTAATACAGTCCCAAAAATAAGGACAAATTTCAAGTATTCATCTTATAAACTTAGAAAATTGCTAGAACAAAAGGTGTTACTATGTATTTTCTGAAGAATATGAAGTCTGAAATTCAAATGCCTGTCAATTTTACTTCTGACGGAACAAAAACAATTTTCAGCAGAGGCCCAGGGAGAAATACTGCAGACACATGTCTTTGTAAAATGGCAGGACACCAGAGCAAATCCACATAAACACAGGGATGAGATGCAGACTCCACACAGAAGGCACCCCAGCCAAGAATCAATCCAGAAAACCTATAGCTGTGAGGCAACAATGCTACCACTGCACCATCAAATATGTAAGGAATTAAACATTCAGAAACCTGAAGTCTGAAATTCAAATGCCTGTCAATTTTATTTAACATTTGTTAATCAGGACAATCTGACTTGGAACAAAAAAACAATTTTCAGCAGAGGCCCAGGAAGAAATAATGCAGACATGTCTTTGTAACATGGGAGGACACAAAAGCAAACCCACACAAACACAGGGAGAAGATGCAGACCCCACACAGAAGGCACTCCAGCCAAGAATCAAACCTGAGAACCTGCAGTTGTGAGGCAACAATGCTACCACTGCACCATCAAATATCAAGCATTGCAATATTTAGAAACCACAGATATTATGAGGAACAGATCAAATCAAATATGAGGCAAATATCCGCAATTTCTTTTACAAATGGTGGTGGGTAGGGAATTCAGGTCCTTAACACCTGCATACAAGGTACAGGGCTCAAGCCTGAGTATCTCTACTCATCACCATTTGTTCTCTTTAGCCACCAGAATATAGTAACTGGGGCATTTCACACACACACACACACATTTTGTTCTGCAGTATAAACGCCAGCGATATAAAGTCTTCACCTACCAGACCGAACGAACACCTGTCCAGCGAACGAAGCAAGAAGCCCACAATCCAAACACCTACCTGAAGCCTTTGTCCAGCAGTAATCCATGAAGCCCGCACACTGACAGTCCTGCGAGAGTAGCTCAGTCCTCCTCATTGGTTCTGACTGCGGCTGAAGCAGTCCGGAGCTACTCTGTTCTGTGTGGTCGTCACCGTACAGATTCCTGGTATCTCACAGCAGTGATTGCTGGGTACCTCTTTCTCCATATCCAGACTGCTGATAAAGGCAGTCTGAGTTGTCCGCACATGCACAGAGGATCGGGACTCGTGAATTATTTTTTCTTTTGTTTTACAGATTTTTTTTTGTTTTTTTCTAGGTGGGAGGGCTGCAGTCTGGCAGTCCGATAGGACGAGCTGCCCCTGGTTACATTTCAGTTTCAGATTTTCATATGCCTCAGAAAATGCATGTTAACATAATTCCTCTTATTATAGCAACTTTCTAATTTTATAAGGGCAATATTTAAAATCTGTCCCTAGTTTTGAGCCTTTGCCCCACACTATTTTAGCCTTTGTCCAGATTTCTTGAGATAAATAACTCTCATCCACTACTCAATCTCTCTCTCATTCACACACACACACATCCTCTTTCATGCATGCAAGCACTCATACACACACAAACATATATATATGTATATATATATATATATATATATATATATATATACATACATATATCAATACACACACACACTTTTGTATTTCTTTTATTTATGTAGTTGTTTTAATTTTGCACCAATTAAACAGCAAAAACACTGCTTAGGGAGTGTAAAATAATGTCAGTCAATCTCACTCACTTTCATGCACTCATACACTCATTCTCATTCCGTCACACAGATATACACACATTTTTCTTTTTTTTGTTTGTTTGTTTTAATTTTACACTCGCTAAACAGCAAAAGAGCTGCTTAGCGCATGTAAAATAATGGTGGACATTAGCTCCTTTACACTCCAATCTCCACGACAGCCTAATACGTCATGAAGCATTGGACTCATTTTTCAGTGTGCATTAACTGTATATTACCACCCTGCTGGAGCACATTCATTCTCTAATCAGAGTGATGATGTACAGGTTGCTTATTTTGTAACAATCATTCATACACCCTATACCAGCAAGAAAATTAAAAGACAACAGTACCTCTCTGTCAGTCTTCAAAATAAGCCTGGTCCTATCTTCTGATACAGTAAATGGAGTAGTACACAAAAGCAGATGGTTAATCCAACCAGTTTTGGGTTGAAAACCCTGTTAAGCATTCAGTAACAGGAACTAACTCCTATAAGAGTACAAGAGGCATGAAGCTGTAATTACTAGTAATAAGGTGCCTAGTAATAATGGACTTGTCAGTAATACGAGAGCAAAACTACAGTAGGAATATGTCTTACACTTTGCTGAAGTGTCTCTTAGGTGAATGTCTGGGTCATGTAAAGCATACTTACCCTGTCATACCCTAGTAGGGGTCCCTGGCCATGGGGTGGCCTGTATTAGGTCAAATTAGTCCATCTAGCTTACAGCCGGCTCTGATGTAATGCATCTAGAATCTCACTTACACAGTCCTAGTTCTGGAATTTTTTGAATAGTTTTTATGAATACTCTGATTACAATGCATCAGTAGATATTTCATCTTTGTGGAGGGCAGGATATCCACTCACATCACCAACAAATCAGGCTTCATGAGTGGCTTTAGTTCTGATAACCAGCTGAAAGGGAAGGAGGGAATGAGCAGCTGATGGTCAGTTTGCCTTTTTGGCAACCCTAAAATATTAAATAAATATATATATGTATATGTATGTGTGTATATATATATATATATATATATATATATATATATATATATATATATATATATATATATATGGGTCTACTTCATTTCTCTGAAAACTCATTTCACTGAAACTCAGTTGCCTGTGCACAATTCACTGAAAGCTCATTTCACTGAAAACTCATTTGACAAACTCATTTCGTTGAAAGTTATATATGGCCTTTTCCCCAATGTAGTGTGATCCCGGAGTTAGTATATAAAGTAAGGGGGTGTGGGGGGGCACAGCCCCCACCTATTTTAAATGTTTAAAACCATAGATATGGATACTTACAAGTCCAATGAATAACTCTTTCCAAAAGACAATATATATAACCAAACTATATGGGGGGGCTACACCCCCCTTACTTTATATACTAACTCCAGGATCACCCCCCCAGTGGGGAAAAGGCCATATATAACTTTCAATGAAATGAGTTTCAGTCAAATGAGTTTTCAGTGAAATGAGCTTTCAGTGAATTGTGCGCAGGCAGCTGAGTTTCAGTCAAATGAGCTTCCAGTGAAATGAAGTAGACCCATATATATATATATATATACATATATATATATATATATATATATATATATATATATATATATATAGATAGATAGATATAACAGAGCAATGTCATATGTGCTGCTCACTGCATGTACAAGCTGGAAAGTTCCTGCAGACAGGGACGTCGGGAGGCATACGCACTGTACTGATTTCAGTACAACTTATTTAGAAGGGGGGTAGGTTTTTAAAGTTTCACTTGTTTTTTTTTTCGCGCTTTACTGCATAGGTTCATAGGCTCATACTAGGCTATCTGCCCTAGGGCATTTATAAGCCTACCAGAGTGTGTTTGGCTTTCGCCACCCATTTTAAATTAATTTTGCTATGCCTTTTTTTGAGGTTAGTATACTGTGCCTCTGTCTAACAGTGACACAGAAGTGATAGCCGGGGTAAACCTACGATCTCCCATCCACTCATCAAGATTCCTCTTGAAGAGAGCCAATGTGGCACTCTGCCTAACCTGGACTGGGATTTTATTCCAGAGTGAAGGGAGCCTCTGGGTTATGAATCTGTCCCTCCAGCATGTCCTATTTATTTCAGTGCTGAGGTTCAAGTCTCTCGAGCGCGTAGCTCGATGGGATTTGGATTTTCTGAGGTGCAGCATGTCCATTAATTCCGGGTTGGACATGGCTTTATACATCAGGCACAGATCGCCTCTGAGCAGGCGGTATGCCACTGAGTAGAGCTGGAGTTTCTTTAACCGGGCAGCATATGGCATCTGTTTGAGCCCTTTGATCCTCTTGGTGAGGTACTTTTGGGGTCTTTCCAGTTGCTGCAGGTGTCTGGTAAGGTACATCCCAAAAGGGGGATTGTACTCAATTATGGGCCTGATGAGGGATGAGTAAAGAGGTACGATGACCTCCCCTGATCTAGATGTGAATCCCTTCATGATTAGATGGGCTATATAAAATGTTTTTCTAACCACTTTGGCCACGTGGTTGTCAAATGAGAGATTGCTATCAACTTGGGTCCCCAGGTCCCTAATGACTTCTTCTGTATTTAATGGATTACCACCTATGTGGTAATTTGTGGGCACTTTGTTTTTGCCAAAGGGGATGACTATACACTTTTTGGCGTTTAGCTTGAGGCCATGGCTCTGGCACCAGTTGTCTGTTTCTATGAGGCCCTTTTGGAGGATGCTTGTGTCGGCTGGAGAGTTGATTATGATGCCCAGTTTGCAGTCATTTGCGAACTTGGTCAGCCACAGTCCTTCCGTGTTGGCCTGTACCGAGAAATATATACCGAACAAGAGAGGTCCCAGGACTGAGCCTTGTGGGACGCCACTTGTAACTGGTTTGGAGTCTGACATGGCTCCAGCAATTCTAACCATGTGGGTTCTGTCCTTGAGCCAGTTTGCAACCCATCTAGTGACATAAGGGTTTATATTTAAGCTGGTGAGCTTATCTATAATGCCCGAGTGGGGTATTGTATCGAAGGCTTTTGCGAGGTCCAGGTAGGCTGTGTGGACCACCTTCCCCTCATCAATGGCCTTGGTGACTGTTTCAAAGAAATCAACCAGGTTTAAGAGGCAGGATCTGCCCTTAACAAAGCCAAACTGGGTAGGATCCAGTGTCTGTAGGTCCCCAATATCTTTATTTATGAGGCCCATGATGATCCTTTCCATAGCTTTGCAGACCAAGCTAGTCAGGCTTATGGGGCGATAGTTTCCAGGATCCGTTGAGGCACCACCTTTGTGGAGAGGGACCACTGTTGCTGCACGCCACTCTTTGGGTACATATCCTGTAGTAAGGCTAAGATTGAACAGTAGTTTTATGTTTGGGTTTAGCTCTTCTTGGAGTTCATGTAGGACGCAGCCCGGGACACCATCTGGTCCCATTGATGCTGTGTTTTTGCTTTGGAGAGGGCGTCTCTTACCTGAGCATCTGAGATGTCAGGGGGGCAGCACTCTGTTGGGATAGATATTTGCCCTTTTGGTGGGGAGAGGGGGGAGAAGTTTGCACTGAACCTGTCAGCTAGGATGTTGGCAATGTCTGTGGGCTCGGTGTATTTTTTGTCATTTTGGACTAATTCTGAGCATATCTGGGAATTCCCACCCAGGTTCCTAACATAACTAAAGAAAGCCTTGTGATTATCCTTAGTGTCCTGTGCAATTTTTCTCTCGAAGCTGGCCTTAGACGATTTTATGAGTGCCCGTAGTTTTTTGCTAATACTGATCAGAGATGCCTTCCCTTTTTGGGATTTTGCATCTATCATGTTGTAGCTTCCTCCTTCTGTTGTATAGTTTGTTTATGGCTGGGGTCCACCAGACAGGACGTCTGCCTTTGGGGGACTGGGTCTTGGTTTTATTTGGGATTGCATGATCCATGCATTCCTGAAAGTGTTAATAGAATGCGTTTATAAAGGATTCTGCGGTCTGGGCCGTATTTTCCACAGGCCCGGGGGCTTTGAAGGATTTCGCCTCGGTTTTGAGGCGTGTGAAATTTGCTTTAGAGAAGTTTTTCACTGTGGTTTTCTGAATATCCAGTGAGATTAGTTTATGGTCTGATCTTACCAGTGAGGGATACACCTCTGGTCTGGAGCATAGTGTCCCCATGTTGATGATGATCAGGTCCAGTATGTTTTCCCCTCTTGTGGGAGTGATAACAAGTTGTTCCATAGCATTTGAGTTTATAAATTCTAGGAACCTTTGGGCTAGGGTGTTGGAGCTAGAGTAATGCTCCCAGTCTATGTTTGGGTAGTTGAAGTCGCCCAATATAATGGTGTTTGGAGAGACCTTCATATTTTCCAGTATTCTCAGGAAGGCCAAGTGGGGTTCCTGTGTTTGGGAGGGTGGTCTGTAGCAGGCTATAAACTGGAAGGCAGTTTTACCCACAGTTAGTTGCACATGGATAGTCTCTGATGCTTCGTGCTGTGCCACCAACCTGGAGGTGTGGGTATCTTTGTGAATATTGATACTCCCTCCTTTTATAGTTCGGTCCAGGTTTTGGGGCTGAAAAGCATGGTATGAGGTATAACCTGGTAGTGCTGGGGTGCTCTCAGGAGCCTTGAACCAGGTTTCTGTTACTGCACAGATATCGATGTTCTCCATGCTAAGGAGAGTTTTGAGTGCATGCATCTTGAGGTTTAGACTTCTGGCGTTGAGTAGCATTACTCTTAGTTTCTTATCCCTTGTGATATCTATGGAGGTGGGTTTGTCTTTTGAGCCTTGCCTAAAAAAGGCACTATGGGGGTAGCAAGAGCCTTTGCCAATATCCGAAAGCCCAGGAGTGACAGGTGCAAGCCGTCCCTAGCGAAGCATCGTGGCTTTTCGAGCATGTAGGCTGACAGCCATTGGATCCCCTTTGAATGACACCAACACTTAAGCCAATTGTTGAAATTGATCATCTTGTCTTCATATTGTGGCATCATTCTTGGTGAGGGTAAGATGCTACTCAAGGTCAGGGACATACCGGCCTGGGCTACATGCTCAGAGAGCTCCTCTATGTCTCTTTTCATGTAGTCCAGGGAGGTACGTCTCAGGTCATTCACACCAGCATGGACAATGACTGAGTCATATTTGTACTTGCCTTGGAGTGACCTGAGTGCTTGTGTTATGTGGCGGATCCTAGCGCCCGACAGGCAGCTCACCGTGACCTTCTCCTTGTTCAGCCTGGTGAGCGGGACGTCAGTGTGCCTGGCGATAGAGTCACCTATTACAAGTGTATCAGGTGTGTTGTTTAGCCTTAAGGGCTGTGACTGTTCGCACACTGGCTTTGTGAGCTATGTGTTGCACGTGTTTTGTTTTGGGGTAGCGGTTGCTTGGGTGTCTGCTTTGGAGGTCTCTGCTGCTTAGGCAGATTTTTATTTAGAGCCTCAGAGTATGTTTTGTGTGTTTATGTGTTTGGTTTGTTGTCGTGGTAGGTCTATGTGAGACTGGAATTGTAGTGAGTGTGGTTTCCTTCTCCTCCTGACTGGTTACGCCAGTACTGAGTTGAGAGAGCTTAGCCTCCAGTTTGGCTATATGGTTGCATCTCTCACATGTGTTGGAATTTGTTGGGAGGAGGAGAGGGTTGTCTGTGTACATGAGGCAGTTGTAACATTGCCTCAAGATTCCCAGATTCACCAGCTGGACCGGAGAGGAGATTGACAACTGACTTTTGGACATGCTAGAATAGTATTGGGAATTCCTTTATAATTGAAAAAAGGGCCAATGGGGAACAAGGTACTCAAGGTGAGTTTGTGAGGGTGTAGTGCTTTTAATTTTTTAGAGCTGACTTATATAATTGCTTTAGTGAGCAAGTGCCAGGTAACTTAAATGCAATGTGTTACAGGTAACTTAAATGCAAAACGACAAACAGTAACTTTCTTTCAAGTGAAACAAGGAAATAAGTACAGTAAGCAATGCAGATATCACTAGGGATCCACAGAAGTGCTAAAAGGCCACGTTTTAGGTGGAATTAGCGTTTCAGGGAAATAAACAAACAACAAGCATACAAATAAAGCTAGATTCAGCAGGCCTGGATCTAATCTATGCTACAGCAAACAAGGTGTACCAATTTCAGTAAGAAACAGTTAGAATATGCAGGCACTATAAGCCTCTAACCAGAAATTCCCTGCTCAGAAGGGCAGAGTCCAGCCTCTCCTCCCACAAGAGTGCAGACCGCAATCCTTCTTAACGTAAAATAACTGGCCTGAAGCCCAAGTGCTTAAACCAGAACTAATACACTTTTAGAATAACAGACACTGAGCTCTCAATCAGCAGTTCCCAACTTAGAAGGATGTAAGCTACCTGTCCTGCCACCACAGTGCAGGCCACAAACCTTCCTAATGTAAAACAACTGGTCTGAAGCCCAAGTGCTTAATCCAAAAGACTTAGAAATGATAGCTACACTTTAATCAAGTTACTACCAGCAGTAATAAATACAACTGAATACTTTAAAGAATGCCTGGATTAGTGCTCAAGTTATACAAACAAAGCTAGATTCAGCAGGCCTGGATCTAGTCTATGCTACAGCAAACGAGGTGTACCAATTTCAGTAAGAAGCAGTTCAAATATGCAGGCACTATAAGCTTTAACCAGAAATTCCCAGCTCAGAAGGACAGAGTCCAGCCTCTCCTCCCACAAGAGTGCAGAACACGAACCCTCTTAATGTAAAATAACTGGCCTCAAGCCCAAGTGCTTAAACCAGAATTAATACACTTTTAGAATAACAGACACTGAGCCCTCAATCAGCAGTTCCCAACTTAGAAGGATGTAAGCTACCTGTTCTGCCACTACAGTGCAGACCACAAACCTTCCTAATGTAAAACTGGTCTGAAGCCCAGGTGCTTAAACTAAAAGGCTTACAATGAGTTACACCAAGCAGTAATAGATACAATTGAGTACTTTTAAGATGATGCAAAAGCAAAATAAAGTAGAAAAAAACACAAATACAGTAAAAGCAGATACATTTTTTTTTTTTTTTTTTTTTTTTTTTTTTTTGGAAAGAGGGAAAGGAAAGAGAGAAAGGAGTAGCAGAAACTAAGCTGATTGGCCTTCTCAAATGCTCTCCCTGTACTGGGTAGATGACGTCAGCTCATCCAGTCGGAATGGAGCTCACCGCGCATGTATTTCCGGCCAGTTCAAATGCTTTTCGAGCGGGAGGACGTTATGTTGGTCGAGCAGGAGGATGTACACATTATGTTGGCTGAGCGGGAGGATTTACACGTTATGTTGGCCTCACTTCAAGGACTTTATTGGTCTTGCAACCGAGGGTTGGTGAGTAATATGAAGTAAGTGTGTGTGTGTGAAAATGCCCCAGGTGGGATGTACTGGTGATTACTCATGGTGGTGTGGTAGGGAATACCTCAGGCTTGAACCCTGTACCTTGTATGCAGGTGTTAAAGACCTGAATTCCCTACCCACCACCATTTGTAAAAAAATTGCAGATTTTTGCCTCATATTTGATCTGATCTATTCCTCATATCTGTGGTTTTTAAATATTGCAATGCTTGAAATTTGATGGTGCAGTGGTAGCAACGTAGCATTGATGCCTCACAGCTGTAGGTTCTTGGGTTTGGTTCTTGGCTGGGGTGCCTTCTTTGTGGGGGGGGGGTCTGTATCTTCTCCCTGTGTTTGTGTGGGTTTGCTTTTGTGTCCTCCCATGTTACAGAGACATGTCTGCATTATTTTTTCCTGGGCCTCTGCTGAGAATTGCTTTTTTTTTTTTTTGTTCCAAGTTAGACTGTCCTGATTAACAAATTGACAGGCATTTAAATTTCAGACTTCAGGTTTCTGAATGTTTACTTCCTTACATATTTGATGATGCAGTGGCAGTATTGTTGCCTCACAGCTATAGGTTTTCTGGTTTGATTCCTGGCTGGGGTGCCTTCTGTGTGGAGTCTGCATCTTATCCCTGTGTTTGTGTGGATTTGCTCTGGTGTCCTGCCATTTTACAAAGAGATGTGTCTACAGTATTTCTCCCTGGGCCTCTGCTGAAAATTGTTTCTGTTTCGTCAGAAGTAAAATTGACAGGCATTTGAATTTCAGACTTCATATTCTTCAGAAAATACATAGTAAAACAACTTTTTACTCTAGCAATAAGTATATAGCAACACAACCTTTTTTTATAGCAATTTTTTTAAGTTTATGACTATTTGAAATTTGTCCTTATTTTTGGGACTGTAATACCCTGTTATTGGCTTTGTCCAGGGTTTTTTGTGCTAAGGTTGACAGCTATGGCAAGAACTGAATTCACTGAATATGTTTGAGGGCTGTATTCCCTCATTACTGGGTTTGTCCAGGTGTTTTGTGCTAAGAGGTTGACAGCTATGGTGAGAACTGAATTCATTAAATGATAGCCATTTAAGTTTCAGTCTTCCTCTCTTTCACAAAGCAGGTGATTTGGCATAGTGGTATGTTGTTCTGACTATTTTGCACAGTGACCTTGGCAGTAAAATGTATGATGCTAACACAGCATTTTATTCTAGCAGCTTTCCAAGATTATATAAGCAATGTTTAATGTGTTCCTGTTTTTTGCCCTTTTGACCCACCCCAATAAATTTGGCTTTTTCCAGACTTCTTGTGCTGCGAAGTTGAGATGTAGTTGAGTATTGCGTAGATTTTACAAGGAGCTGAGAGCTGCAGGGGAAGAGAAGTTTAGTGCTGATTATGCTAAGTCGGCTCACATTGCTAGTAGCACAAAATGTTGTGTACTTGCTTTTAATGCAGAAGGTTATTGGTTCTACTCCCATAAGGGGTGAATGCTGCTGTACTGAAAGTTAAGACACTAACTATGAGCCTGTTATCAGTTTGCCATCCATTTCCTATTGCAATATTACTAGCTTATTATTAATGTAATTTAGGCAATTTATTCCTCAGGGGCATCAGACACTTTATTTTTCGGTGAAGTCATGAAATATAAAGGTGATTGCTAGCAGCAACCTCTTCATTAGTTAGATTTATTTAACGTGGAATTATTTAGATGACTTTTTTTACTACTTCAGAGATTGTGCATATTATTTACTGATAATGGTGGACTGTAGAAGTTTGACTAGACTTTTATGATGGAAATGTTCTGAATTGGGCAGTTTTGTTTCATTGTTTACTGGAAAAATGTTCAAAGCAATAGGAAGGTGTATCAAAGAGCACATGTATGTTTCATATGCAAGGGGCCTATGATTTAAAAGCAGCTCAGAATTCATTTTTATCTGCCACGAGTAAAATGTATTTTTCTTTGAATGTGGGTTTTAATGTTGTTTCAATGAATGTGAGTTTCAAGGGCAGAGAAGTTTTAATGCCAAGTTTATTTAGCATATGTCTTAGTGTTTGTGCTGTTAAATGCAAAATAAAACTTTCAAGTGAAGTTCAAATCATCATAGAAGTAAATCAGTATGCACATTAGTGTTTATGGTAAATGGAGTGAAATAGCAAAGTAATGGATCATTTGGAATGGCTGCAGGGGGAGGCTCCATTTGACCATGGTTTTGTGAGGGGGAAGGCGGCAAACTTAGACAGCCCCAGCTGAACTATACCTCCCAACTGTCCAGATTTTCAAAGAATGAATAGATTCTTTTGCTTCTTATTTTTGGTTTGTTCCTCAATTTGTGGTTTTCTGGCAAATGATTTAGGAATTAAGTCACTAAATAATGACACACTAGTTTCAGACTTTATAACCTTCAGAAAAATGCATGCTAAAATAAGACCTGTTCTATCAACTGTCCCAGTTTATACAAGAGCAATTATTAGTACTGTTTATATGTTCCCTCAATATATTTGACCTTGTCCAGATTTATTGCATTAACAGGTTGAGAGGTACATGCAAATAAATTGCTTTATAGAATTAGGCATAGCCAAACCTCAACTGTCCCTGATTTTGGCTCAAAATGTTGCTCTTCCCCTAATGATCCCTCCACAAAATAGCAATTTTGGAAGAAAACATGGAGGGTTTACTTCACTTTTATAAATAACTGTAATGATCAGAGTTATACATTACTTTTATTTCAGAAATGCATGTAGATTCTCTAATTTTGTCAGCTGCTCTAAGTTAACTGTGCTCATATTAAAATGGTGTCCCTCCTTTGACAGGTTCCCAGCTGTATTGTCTGGCAATTTTATATTTTTGCATCACATTTTTGGTCCATTTTTCATAAAATTGCAGTTTTCTGGCAAATTAGTGGCAAATTGTTAAAGACTGAAGTTAGAAAATAATGCAGACATTTCAGTTTCAGATTTCATACCTTTCAGAAAATTCGTACTGATGCAAGACCTACTACTATTCTATTATCTTTCTAAGTTTATAAGAGCAATATTAAAAAAAATGTCCTTATTTTTGGGCCTTTACCTCAGTTTTATTTATGTGTTTGTTGCTGTAAGAGGTTGAGAGGTTGTGTGTGTGTGTGTGTGTGTGTGTGTGTGTGTGTATGTGTGTGGTAGGTAGCATGCCTCTCAGCTGTCCACATTTTGCAGAATGTCCAGATTTTTGCCCCATATTTTTTGTCTGTTCCTCATAAATTTTGTGATTTTCTAGAAAATCATTGAAGGCTGAAGTTGCTAAATAATGACAGACATTTGAGTTTCAGACTTCATGTCCTTTAGAAAAATTCATACTAGCACAAATCCTGTTATTCTAGCAACTTTCTAAGTTCACGAGAACATTATTTAATATCTGTCCCTGTTTATTTTAGGCTTTGTCCATATTTCTTGCACTAAGAGGTAGGTAGGTGTGTGTGTGTAAATGAAACATCCTAGTTAGTGGTAGCAGGTGGTTAGCAATTTACTCAAGCTTAAAACCTGTACCTTAGTTACAGAAAACAAAAGCATAAAGTCTCTACCCCAACTACCATGCTGCATTTTTCAAAGAACTGACATTTCAGGTTAATTTTCAATTCAAGGAACCGAGTTTGAGTGAATTTATATTATATTACTGAAGAGGCATTACAGCGAATGCCTCTTCATCGACACTAAAAGAGCGAACCGTGAATTACGAGAATGGCCATAGCTTGGCTGGGGAGGGGGGTAGCAGTTTGAGAGCTGTCAGTACAAATTTGAAAATCCTAGCTACACCCCTGCCTGCAGATACTGCATAACTGGGCTTGTGGGGGATGTAGATGCAGTGATAGACCAAGTAAAAGGCCAGCCACTGCAGTATGACATTCCAAGAGTCCCAATGCCATGAATGGAGGATGGTGACCTGATAAAAATGTGGACCACTGTTTATTGTGTCTCTATTTCGGCTAATAGTTGGATCTGGAAGAATTGATATGAAATGTAAATAGTTCTGTTCATTTATCTAGATCTGTTCTTGAAATTAAGGTAATTTTTGAAAGGATGGTGCCACTTTTTTTTCTGCTGTGTATCTCATTAATTCTGCATTTCCACCAAAGCAGTTTTCTTTTGAATTACCTATTTATTTCTGACTGACCAATATGTGTTTAGTAATGTGGAAGTTAATATCATTGAACTCCATTGACAGTATCATCCGTAGATGTACTTAAGTCATTGAGGGTAATACCCAATCTGTTTTCACAAATATTGCAAGTACTACATCATAGACAGGGAACAGAGCACAAAGGCAGCACTGGTTGCTTTCCAGCTGTGCAGAGTTCACCGTGATGGGGAACAGAACACGAAGGCAGATAATGTACCATATGCACATAGACTGCAAGACATGCTACAAAGTAAATGAGGCCTTTCCATACATAGTCCTGGTAGGCAGTAGCAAAATGAACAGTGCTTCACAGTGGTGCACTGGTTACTGTGGTTGCCCCACACAAAAGGTACTCTGATTCACTTCTAGGCTGAGGTCCCCTCTGTGTGTATTCTACAGGTGCTCCCTGTATTTATGTGGATTTTTGCTCCAGATATGCTGTTTTTCTCTCAATTCCCAAAGACATGCAGTAGGTTGACTGATGACTATAAACTCTCTCTAGATGTGTGCAGTGTGTGTGAGTAATAAATAAGAAAGATCTAGCAGTCTATTTCCATTCCCCACTTGCTTGTAAACTTCATGGATGGCACAGTTTGTTAAGAGGGTAGCTATAGAAAATGGCTACAACTATTGATCATGGGTGGTGATGTGGCCACCATGCAGAGATAGTGATGATGCAAAGAGGTCTGTAAATGGCACCTCTGCATGCACACAATGATCTACATGTTTATCCCACAGATCTACACATCTTGTCATTGGACTGTGAGTATAGTAACTTCTGAAAAAAATCAAGACAGGTGTTACTGCAGACCCTATGCACACCTGGCATACATATACTTGACAAGGTTGAGATGTGGCAGGGTGTGGTGCAGGACATCTGTGCTGTGGGTGGCCATAGTAAGACAGTGGTACAGGGATATTTCTGGATCACCAAAGTTATACTGCATGCCAAGACCAAGGCATGGGATATTGCCAAAGATAGATACAACACAAGACATGGACAACCAACACAAAAGTGTATCACAGAGATGAATAAATTCCTGGTAATTGTATCTGGGGCAGGTGAGAGAACACACAAACCTTGTATTGGCTTGAATGTGAGAAATAGGCTGGTGACTGTAGAGTAGGAGGGTGTGCAGTAGGTTAGTTCTTTCACATTTTCTTACTTTTGCACACCAACACATACATATGACTGGGTTATCCATCTGCACACACACATGTATCTCTGTTTTCCTGGTACATCAGGAGTGAAACAGTAACAACCTACAATACAAGGTATGTATGTTCCCCCATGCTGTGCTACCAATTGGTATGTACCAGTATGTGTACCACATGTTTGGGTAAGTGACGCATATGATCTAACACTGATATAGGTTTGTTTTCTTTATGCTTTTGCAAGTTCCAGTGGTGGGGAGGGTCCAGCACAACACGTCAGCACATACCTGATATCAGTAGGTCACCTGTGACTGATGATGGTGGCACCATTCACATGGCACAGTCTCATGACACAGTGGCCATATCAGCAATGTTAACATTGGAAGGCATGAGATGGCAGTGGAGGGGCAGGAAGAACTGCCAGTATCATCTGTGTTTAAAGCTGGACATCTGTTCACATTAGTGATTCACAAGTTGCACTGACTCTTCACCACCACAGACAGTATGTGTGAGCTTCTGTGCATCTGAGATGAATGCATCCAGCAGGGGACAGGCATGTAGGGGGCCATCATAGTCATGAATCCAGGTCATTCCCTAAGCTGGGTACCCTTGGTATCAATCTGTAGGTGTGATGATCAGTGTACCAGGCACAGACAGCCACTACACAAATCATGGTAGAGATAGTGAGCATGATGTGTGGCCCACATAAGGATATGCAACAGCTGCATGGACTGTGGGATTACCTGTAGCACATGAAGAGTGGCATGGCACAAAGACTTAAGACATACTTGTTCAGGATAGTTAAGCCCACATAGCATGTACTGATCATCCATAAGGAATCTACCTGACATTCTTCTGTAAGTGTGGTGGACAATCACAGATCAGGTTTCATACACTAGTTCAGGTGCTGCAATGTTGTCATCCCAGTCATGGTCACCTCTGCTCCTAAGTACTGGCACCCCTTTGTTAAGGACAGTCTGTCACTGGCTGCACTTGCAAGGGCATTACATCAGAACTGCCACTCTGGATACCAGAATACCACACCATAATGATAACCCATTCACCCACTGGGAGCTATCCCTAGCTGTGACAATTCACAGGGTCATCGATACCATCCAGCTATTGCCTCTCAATAATGGGGCTACAGTGAGATCCCATACATGTTCCTAAAGTACTGTGCTATCCTTTGTAAATAATGCCTCCAGTCCGAATATTGTTGGGATGTACAGTACATCTGGCCAGGATTCAGAGCATGGAAGTCACTCCATCATTGGAAGATATGATCCTTGAGTCTCCCCAACCTCTTACCCACATCAGTGTCTATCATAGTCTGGGTTACTGCTGCAATCAGTTCCTTGAACAGCACCTCAGATGGCTTCTCCTCCACTATGGCCAAAGATCTCTCGGGCAGTACTGCAGTGTTCCCATATTTTATGTGCTTGCAATTCTCCATTTTGTGTAACATGGGACAGACCATAAAAATCTTTCTACAGGTCCCAGGTGCATAATGTAGGGCACCACAATTTGTATCTATGCAGTGGAAGTGAGCCTTTAGAAGTCTAAGCACACTCAATGAGCAATCTCTCTGCCAATGGTCTTGGGGCTGTGGATGGGGGTGGTGGTCATCAGCCACAGTTCCAAAACATATCCTGCATCATCTGCAACATGCAGCAGAAAACACCATTATGAGTGACTGGTGCCTACAGACATAGGATTCCATGGCTGGTAGTGTGTGCACCTACCAATTAGTTAACCCTGTAGAAAGTTACCCTTCAGGAAATGTCAGAGATTATATGTATGACCAATATGGGAATTATGGGAATTGCTAGGGTGGTACATAGACACATTGTGTATAACATAATGTGCATTACACACCACTGGGCAGTTAATGTAGTGAAATCCTTCTGGTTGCTATGCCAGATGCTATGTGGATCTGGTGGGGCCTTGATAGCAATATGGGTGCAGTTATGGCCCAAGGATCTCAGGGAAGTGGGCTATGTTTTAGAATACCTGCATAGTGCTGCATCATGTTAAAGTAAGTAGTGCCCATCTTTAGCATTTTTGGATAGATCATTTTCCCACAGTCTTGCCGCAAGAGAACTGTTTAGTTGCTCCAGTGTTTTTTTTGAAATTTGTCCAATTCCTGCATTCACTTACATTGTTTTCTTCAATCTCTTCCTCCTCAGAAGATGGCATGTTTATTAAATTCAAGAGTTCTTCAAAGTATTGTTCTCAACAATATGCTGAGTCAAGATCCACTGTTGCTGGAAGAGCCTGGATGGTATCACTCCCTCTTGAATCGGTGGGTAGTTGAAGAAACCTCTCCAAGACAACTCAAATATCATTCTCCATGGCTTCACAGAATACATTCCACTTCAAGTCAGTGACTGCCATAGCTGCTGCCTTCCTGGCTTGTTAGCACCTATCAGATTAATATGTAATACCCCTCCTAGTACTGGATGGAAGACCTCCTTTCTTTAACCTGATAGCTTCCTTCACTAGTGGTATCCATGATTAGGTCCTAAGATTACTTTTACAAAATTCACTGGTCAATATTTGCACACACATCCTTGTTGGTTATTCCACTACTGATGTCCTGAACAAGGTCTAATCAGAGCATTATCCCCAGTCTCCCTTGATACTTTGTAGAAGGTCTTCTGGAGGTGAGAATTGAACTAATTTCAAACAGAAGCAATAGATAGGCATTACCAGGATACTCTTACTATACCTTTGGGTTTCCCTGGTCCGTCCAGTCATCATTCCTACTATCTGACCTAATGCACCACCAAATCATGATCAGATGACATACAGCTTCAGTTTACATATGGCCTTAGATCTGATGACACAACTGCAACGCTAATCTTGGGCTTTTGTCCCAAGGTGCTTTGTTGCCAAGTGCACTTATGAGTATCCTTGTGTTTGAATGTATTTTTGGGATAACCTGTAGCACATGCAGAGAAATCCAAAAGGAACTCGCCACTTAGATTTTAGATCAAGTCAGCCATTACTACAAAGCACATTTCTCCAGTTATCCCCATCATTCCTCACATAAGCATTGAAGTCCTCCACTACAACTACAGAATCCACAAACGGTACCCTCTTGTGCACCACACTTGTGGTCTCTGAGAAAGGCAGATACTATGAATATTTTAGGTGCATGTGTATCAAATAATAGCGTTCTTCTTCTGCAGCTAATTGAGACACTGTGGTAACCCTCTTATTCACTAACACAGACTTCAACTGAACAGCACTTAGTCAGTTGTGAATATTTCCATAACCCAGCCAGGGGATTATGAGTATCCCCATATATGCCTAAGGCCTGTCCTAAAATCCATCTACTAAGAGAGAAAAAAGAAAACAGACCATCCATGCACTAATTCCAGAACTAGTACTGTGTAAAGAAGGGATACTAACTAAATCCTACTTGTACATGTTAACCCCTGAACAAACTCTCCTTCCCCAACAGTGAGGTGACATTCCATGTCCCAAAGGCTACATGTTCTTCGTGTTTCACTGTTGCAGTCATTACATTTGGGTTATCCCTGCCAGGGTAGCCCTTGGCTGGCCCGAATACCAGAGGCTTAGTATTTCTGCATCGTTTGCTGTCACATCAGTACTGATGTCAGGTCATCAGTAGTATAAAGTAAGGCAGCCAACGCCATTACATCACTCTTTCTTGTCGTGGAGCCCAAAGCAGAAGCAGTTCACATGAGTGCAGGTCTCGTCTACCAAATTCAAACAAGTCTTTTAAAGCTAAGTACCCCATTGGGGATCCTTTTTTCTTGCACTAACTGATGTCAGAAAAAGTTAATTGTCTCGCCTGTGGAAAGCAAATACCACACCGAGACTTTCATTCTTACTGCATCACTTGATTAGGCCCAGACCACGACGCCCCCCGCTGTTGCTTCTATGCTTTGTTCAACACCACAACTATCCATCATTGGGCCCTTATTGTAGCTAGATATTTTTGCTTACAGTCATCGAACACCATTGTGGCTTCAGTAAGCCATCCGAAGAAGATCTTCCAAAAAAGTGTAAAGATAAAGACAGAGACAGACTGCACAGCTCCAAACCTACCGATGTTGCTCTTGTTAAGCTAGTCGTCAGTTCTCTGGTCCTCAGTGAGGTGCTTTCTCAGTCCCTGATGCCCACTTCTGTGGATTCGCAGCCGTTACCGAGGCCCTTTCAGAGTCTGGTATGCCACTTGACTCTTCTTCGACTAAGGATCCTGCAGTTGTCTCTACCTTGGATGGATCCAAAGCCACTGAGCAGGCAACAGCTTCTGAAGAAGTCCTTCGCACTACCAGTTCTCGATACAAACAGATGACTTCTTTTGCGTCTACCATTTTTTCGAAAACAACCAAGTTTCTTAGGCCCAGGGTACGAACCACACCCAAGAAACCGACGACCCAATCTCAGGCACCTGCTTCCTTGCCTCAGACCCAAATGCCTAAAATGTCAGAAGACTTTATCATGCTGAACAGGGGAAGCCAGGCTACCCCCTCCAACCCCTCCAAAAGGAAGAGAGATCTGTCCCCTGTAGTTTTGTCTGAAGATGAGTCAGATGACTGTGATGCATCTGAATATGAAGACATGCAACCCCTCCCTACTTATGAGGATTCTGATGCAGAGGATTCCATTCATTCAGCCTGTCCCCCAGAGTATTTTTCCTTTGGGGAAACCCTTCATACCTTAAGGGAGCATTTCCAGTGGGAGAGTCAGGACTACCCTCTGTCTAAAAAGAGACTCAGGGAATTCTTAGATCTTCCACAGCACAGACCCTTAGCCATCCCCACAGTCATGGATGTTGTGGGAGATGTTTTCCTGGAATCCAGCTTGACTCCTGACACTGTCCGTCCTGCACCCAGAAAACCAGACAGGTACTACAGAGTCCCTGACTCACACAAATTTCTTTATAAAAATCCTACTGCTGATCCTGAGGTAATTTCTCAAGGGCCTAAAGGGATTAAATCAACCTCAGCTAAGAATGCCACCCCTCAGACAGGGATTCCTGAGCACTAGACAGATGGGGTAAATAAGTATACACCTCAGCTACCCTTGCTATCAGGGCACTAAATTGTCAGTTCCATATGCTAAAATTTCAGCAGCATACCCTGGAACTCCTCAAAGAATTTCTTCCTTTCCTGCTTGTGCAGAATCTAAAGAGTTACAAGCGTTAATGCATTCTGCAAGTCAAGTAACTAAACACACCTTGCACTGTGGTTTTGATGCCCTAGAATCTTCTTGCAGGGCAGCAGTCACCGGACCTGTCATTAGAAGGCATGCATGGCTTAAGGAACAGCTCTTGTCAGACCATGTCAAATCTAAATTGTTGGATGCCCGCTTGCACAAATACAACTTATTTGGCACTAAGGCAGAAGAGGTCTTAAAAAAGATGAAAGAAAAAGCAAAATCTATACAGACAGTTAAGGATTTCTTACAGGCTCAGCCACCCAGGTTCAGCAGGCATTGTCCCAGCAAACACTGGTCCTTTCCTGCTCCCACTAAGCCAGTTCAGGCCAGACCCAGGGGAACCAGACCACACCAACAGCAGCCACAGGGAATGCAGAGGTTTAAGTAGTGGACTACCTCTACTTCAAAACCAGGGAGTTCTAAGCCACCCCCTTATGGTAAAAACTCACAATGACTCACCTACCCCAACCCCTTCCTCTGCCCACCTTCACTTACCCCTAGGAGGAAAACGCTCCTTTCATGCAAGCACCTGGGCCACCATTACCAATGACCACTGGGTTCTCAACATAATGTCCCAGGGATACAAATTTTCTTTCCACACCCTTCCAACCCCAAAAGGGTTCTCAGATCTTCATCCAAACCAGTGGGCAGAGGCACTAAACAAGTCCTTTCCCTGCTCTCTATGAGGGCAGTAGAGCAGGTTCCTGCAGAACAGAAAGGCCAAGGTTTCTACACCAGACTTTTTCTAGTACCCAGAAAAGAGGGCACCTGGTGCCCCATCCTCAATCTATCTATTCTAAACACCTTCCTGGTGATCCCAAAACTCAAAATGCTCACCCTCCAGCAGCTGCTACCCATGCTCTCCAAGGATGCTTGGCTAGCCACCCTAGATCTAAAGGAGGCCTACTTCCACATTACTATCAGGGAAACATGCAGAAAATATCTCTGTTTCAGGGCAGGATCTCAAAACTTTCAGTTCTCTGCACTTCCCCTTTGCTTATCCACTGCTCCCACAGTTTTCACAAAATGTCTGGCTCCGGCCATTGCCTTTTGCAGACAAAGGAATATAAAAATTTACCCATACTTAGACGACTGCCTAATTCAGGCAAACAGCCAGGAAAAGTTGCTCAAGCACCTGGCCTTTGTAAAGTCCCTTCTAACCTCCCTAGGGTACACAACCAATGAAAAGAAATCCAAACTGGTGCTCACCCAAAGGATTATATTCCTGGGAGCAAGCCTGAACACAGCATCCCAGATGGCATTCCTTACACCAGAAAAGCAAATTTTTCTGACAGCCACCAGACCCCAGCTGTCTGCAAGGAAAATCCTGCAAGGTCTGGGGTTCATGGCATCTTGCATACTACTCATTCCATATGCCAGACTGCATATGAGGAAACTTCAGTGGTACCTAAAAAGCCTTTGGTGTCAACACTCTCAACACCTGCAGACTCTTATACCATAATTCCTTGCCTCAGAAAGGATTTTCTTTGGTGGGCAACAGCATGCTCCCACAACAAAGGAATACTTTTCTCACCACCCCATGCCACCCAGACCCTCACCACAGATGCATCAGACTATGCCTGGGGTGCACACCTGGACAGCAGGTGCATACAGGGCCAATGGAGCCCACAGCGAATCCCTCTGCACATCATCCAAAAAGTGATGATGGCTGTCCAGCACACCTTGATAGCTTTCAATCCCCTTCTCTCCCTAGGGGCTCTCCTCATCAAAACAGACACCACTGTAATGTGGTATATCAACAAGCAGGGAGGAACTCACTCCTACCCCCTATGCTGGCCATGACCTTTTGGCACACAGCCTCTGCCATGCAACTCCACCTGTTAGCACAATTCCTACCAGGTTCTCTCAACTCTCTGGCAGACCAATTAAGCAGAAATCTTCTGGACCCCCACGAGTGGCAGCTCAACAGAAGAACCTTCACCCTAATAACTCAGAAATGGGGCATCCAAGGGTCAACATATTTGCCTCCTACACCAACCTTCAGCTCAGCAAATTCAGCACCAGGGAGCATCACTGCATGGCTTGAAAAGTGGATGCCCTGTCCTTCCCCTGGGTCAGTCTATCGGTCTGTGCCTTTCCTCCACTTCCTCTCATCCCCAGGGTACTGCTCAAAATATGGCAGGAAAAACCAAGGACAATTCTTATAGTTCCAGACTGGCCTCACCAGCACTAGTACCCCTTGGTGTGCAGCCTGTTCCCACTGCCACCATGGCATCTTCCTCAGATTCCAAACCTCCTGACTCAGAGGGAAGGGGAATTCATGCATCCCCAATTGCAGAGCCTCAATTTGGCAGCTTGGCTTATTCTCCAAACCTCAATCAATCTGCCAATGTCAGTAAACGGTTTCTAGATATTATATGCGAGGCCAGATGCCCTTGCACTATAAAGTCTTATGCAGACAAATGGAAAAGGTTCTGCACCTGGATTCAGGCTAAGGGAGCCAATATGGCACAGCCCTCCCTCCCTCTTATCCTGGTTTACTTAGCTGACCTGCTACACACTGGCCTCTCTTTTTCCTCTATTAAAATTCATGCCTCTGCTATCTCTGCTCATTTTTCCACTGAGCAGCCCTTTTTCTCACATCCTTTGATCAAACAGTTCCTAAGAGGAGATAGCAACTTGAGGCCTCCTAGACGAGCACCATCCTCAGCTTGGGACCTTAACTTTGTGTTGGAAAAGCTCACCCTGCCCCCCTTTGAACCAGCCTCCTCTGCAGAGCTAAAATTTCTCTCCTGGAAGACAGCTTTCCTTCTGGCCATCACTTCAGCCAGAAGAGACTCCGAGCTGCAAGCACTCGTGGCTGTGGAACCCTTCATCATCTTCCATGCTGACAGGGTATCCCTCAGGACTAACCCATCCTTCATGCCCAAGGTGGTGTCCAGTGTGGCTCTCAACCAATCCATTCACTTGCCCACCTTTTTTCCAAATCCCCAGAACAAGGGGGAAAGGATCCTGCACTCTCTAGATGTGCTCAGACAGCTCAGATTCTATCTAGACAGGACTAAATCCTTTAGAAAGTCTGAACAATTGCTGCTTAGCTTTGCTACCAGGGCAGAAGGTAAAGCTATCTCCAAACAAACCATTTCCAAAAGGATAGCACACTGCATCCATTTCTGCTACAAACAACATGGAAAGCCTCCCCCTAAGGGGGTCATGACTCACTCCAGCAGAGCAGCCTCCACCTCTGCAGCTTTCCTCAGAGGAGTCCCCACCTAGACATCTGTTCAAACTTTTACCAAACACTAGCACCTGCCTCTCTTCTGCAAGTCCAGGGCAGGGTTTGCCTCTGCAGTCTTGCAGGGCATCCTATCCAGCCCCTAGTTTCCTTGACTACCTCCACCCTTTTCCTCAGCTTTGGGAGTCAACCCAAATGTGATGACTGCAGCAGTGAAATATGAAGAACATAGTACAATTGTGTACACTTACCATAAATGTAGATGTTCGACTGTATTCACTGTTGCAGTCCTGGTTTCCCTCCCTCCATCCCCCTCTTTTCTCTTCTCCTTCCTTACAAGGGACTTATAGGTTCATAGGTTAATAGGTTTATACTAGGCTATCTGCCCTAAGGCATTTATAAGCCTAGCCCAAATTATTGTGGCTTACGCCACCCCTTATATGAAAAAATACTGTGCCCATTAGTTTGTTGTGCCTCTGTCCAGCAGTGACCCAGAGATGATTCCCGGGGTAAACCTACGATCTCCCATCCACAGGTCTAGATTTCTCTTGAACAGAGTCAGCGAGGTGCTCTGCCTCACATGGACCGGGATTTTATTCCACAGCATAGGGAGTCTCTGAGTGATAAATCTATCCCTCCAGCACGTCCTATTTATATCCGTGCTAAGGTTTAAGTCGCTTGCTCTAGTGGTTTTGGTGGATTTGGATTTTTGAGGTGGAGCATGTCCATTAATTCCGGGTTGGACATGGCCTTGTATGTCAGGCACATGTCACCTCTGAGCAGGCGGTATGCGACTGAATAGAGCTGGAGTTTCTTCAATCTGGCAGCATATGACAGATTTTGGAGTCCCTTTATCCTTTTGGTGAGGAACTTTTGGGGTCTCTCCAATTGCTGCAGATGTCGGGTGAGATACATCCCGAATGGGGCATTGTACTCGATCATTGGTCTGATAAGTGAAGAGTACAGGGGAACAATGACCTCACTAGATCTGGATGTGAATCCCTTCATGATCAGGTGGGCAATGTAGAAGGTCTTTCTAACCACTTTAGCAATGTGAGTGTCAAAAGAAAGGCCACTGTCAACCTGGGTCCCCAGGTCCCTGATAACCTCTTCTGTGCTTAGTGGATTGCCACCTATATGGTAGCTTGGGGTTACCTTGTTTTTCCCGAAGGGTATGACTATACATTTTTGGCGTTTAACTTCAGGCCATGGCTCTGGCACCAGCTATCTGTTTCAGTGAGTCCCTTCTGAAGGATATCCGTGTCCGATGCACTTTCCACTATGGCCCAGTTTGCAGTCATCTGCAAACTTTGTCAGCCAAAGTCCTCCCATGTTGGCCTGTACTTCTGAGAAGTAGATGCCAAACAATAGGGGCCAAGGACCAAGCCCTGTGGGACACCACTTGTGACCGGCTTGGAGTCTGACACAGCGCCAGCAACTCTAACCCTGTGGGTTCTGTCCTTAAGCCAGTTTGCAACCCATCTTGTGACATATGGGTTTACATTTAAGCTGGTAAGTTTTTCTACAATACCGAGTGGGGTATTGTGTGAAAAGCCTTTGCAAGGTCAAGGTAGGCTGTATGGACTGCCTTTCCCTCATCAATGGCCTTGGTGACTATTTCGAAGAAGTCGACCAAGTTCAAAAGGCATGATCTTCCCTTGACAAAGCCAAACTGGGTCGGGTCCAATGTCTGCAAGTCCCCTATATCTTTGTTTATGAGCTCCATTATGATCCTCTCCATAGCTTTGCAGACTAGACTTGTTAAGCTTATGGGGCGGTAATTACCAGGGTCCGTAGAGGCGCCACCTTTGTGGAATGGGACCACAGTTGCCGTACGCCACTCCTTGGGCACGTATCCTGTGGTAAGGCTGAGATTAAACAGCTGCCTTATGTGCGGGTTATTGGTTATTGGTATTTACTTTCTACTGGTGGGGTTCTTCCACCAGAACCTGCCTCCTACTTGGGGGCTCCTGACAGGTTAGGGCAAGAAAAACTGATGTAATGGCATTGGCTGCCTTGCTTTATACTACTGATGACCTGACGTCAGTACTGAAGCGACAACAAACGATGCAAAAATACTAAGCCTCTGGTATTTGGGCTGGCCAAGGGCTACTCTGGCAGGGATAACCCAAATGTGATGACTGCAACAGTGAATACACTTGAACATCTACATTTATGGTAAGTGTACAGAACTGTACTTTCCACTGCCAGAACATAGACAGCATTAATCCATTTTCTCCTGCTTTCCATTTCACTCACATTGCATGTACTCCCCTCACTTCATCTTGAGGGTGATGGGATCATATTGCAGCTCCATGCAACTTTGCTACAGACAGAGGCTAGCCAGGCTATGTGGGTCACCTTGACATAAGATGCTTGTCTGTAAACACCACTATCAGGACTACTTCCATGCCATGGTTCCAGGTATCCCTGTTTTGGGTAAGGTTCTCAGATTCTTTAAAAAAATGAGCCATCATGGAGGAGCATTCTGGATTGCATATTGTCTATTTTTTTATTTCAAAGACCACTGTGTCAAATGTGTCCAGAAGCACAAAGTACCAAACAATATAGCCCTAAGGATGACAAGGCCATACAAACCACTCTACCACAATAAAGTCACAATCCCAGGAGAGATTTGCAATATATACAAGCATCCAGTGGCCTGACAGTTAAACTTAACTGTCTTTTGTTATTGTCTGTCAAAGTTGTTAAGTAACCACAAAGGCTGTCTTATGTTTCCAGATATCCTACTTATCCTTAAATGGCTACTCATTTCCAGCTTACTTCTTAGCACTCAACCACTACCAATCCTTTCTACCCCTGTGTCCCTTTTCATAGTTTCTCCTAGCAGGGTAAAGTCTACATTCTTGTAGGCCACATATGTTTAACATATAGTCTTCCCTACCATCATTTTCAAAGTTATGGCACAGATGATATCACTTTTTACGTTCCTTATCTATGTTCCATCCACTTCTCCTGTGTTAATGAGAACCATGTCAAGGATTTCTCCTTTTCTTTCCTTTTTGGGGTCATCAACATTTGAATGAAGTCTGTTTTTACCAGATCACCTACATTCACTTGTATGATCATTAGATGGGTATCTTTCATCAATGTGTTCTCCCATCACTCTTTGTCCATTATTTGGGTTTTATTTCGTAGTCATATTTTTTTCTTGTTTTGGCAATGTCTATATGTGTTTTTTGGTTAAAATAGTCTAGTTTCCCATTCTCCAGTCTTCAAACACTATTCATTATGTACTAAAAAAAAAGTTGGCTTACTCAGCTTACCTATCCAGGCATTCCCATGACATCTGCAAGTACTCACTGATAGTGAGTAAGGCAACTGAGCCATGTTACAGGTCCCACTGCCATTTCTGCTGGAGAGACAGAAATGACTCTTCAGTGGGGACTTGGTTAGGTTTCTGGACAAAGCAGTAAGTGGCCATTACCCATTGGCTCAGATAGTTGACTGGATGCTGTCTGACAACTTGACTGTGGATGATGTGTTTTTTTTAAATAAATAGTACTCCAGTGTGCTGTGTGATATGATCTTTTGCACTGATGATATTATTGGTATTCGTCTGCCAATCATACTGTAGAACAGTATGTGTTTATAATGTTAATATTCTTTATAGTGGGTGGGGAGATGCAATGGGCTGCACAGTATATGGTGGTTATTATTTATTCATTTGATCACAGTCAGACATCTAAAGGGTGTCTACATAGTCAGTGACCTGACTATAATCCATGGACATGTGTGTAGGGGGTTCAACAGGTGGATATATTACTGTGGTTATTATGTGTTCATTTGTGTGTTCACAGTCAGATATCTGAGATGTGCAGTCAATAAAGTGGCTGTAATTAGTGGAAATACATATGGGAGCTGCATTAGAATGCACTGTAAGTGTGTGACACCAATGAACAAAAATACATTACTGTGGACAATTTATTCATTCGCTCAATCACAGTAAAACATCTAATGCATACATGGTCACTAAAGTCAATTTAATTTTGGGACGTGTGTGTGATTGCAGTATGCTGAAATACAGTAATGTGGGCATTATGTATTCCTTAATACATTCTTTTGATCACAGACATCTGAGGTATATGCATTGAATAAAGAGGCTGTAATTTGTGGATGTTGCACTCGTGCATTTATCTGCATATGCTGGTAGGTTTCAATGAGTTATACTTTGAGAGCAACAATATGAAATACATTACTGTTATGATTTTGTAAGGCTTCTACTGGGGTCTGTCTAGCTATCTGTACTGAGGTCCAACACTGCCCCCATCCACATCAAACTCTTCCTTGTTGACTTTGCACCCCATATAGTTCTTCTTGTAACAAACTCCTTTAACATTGACACTACTATGAGTCACACAACAGAATCTTATGGCAATATTACTGTCTTGAGTTATTATGGATGGTGCAGTGGTGCAGTGATAGCATTGTTGCCTCAGAGCAAGAGGTTCTTTGGTTCAAGTCTCTTCTGGATTGCCTACTGTGTGGAGTCTGCATGTCCTCCCTGGGTTCATGTGGGTTTTCTCTGGGTACTTTGGTTTCCTCCCAGTTTGCAAATACATGCGTCTGGAGCATTTCTCTCCAGGCCTCCGCTGAAAACTGGCTTCATTCCAAGTCAGACTTTCCCGGTAAACAAATGTTAAAAAATAAAACAAAATGTCTCCTCCTTATTCCAGTTATTATGACTGCCCCTTTGTCTTACTTCCAACAATTCTGCTTAGAGGCTGTTTTCTGAATTTATGCTCCTTAAGTCCTTCAATTTCTAAACTTTGAGTATTCTCTTTTGTGTTATGGCTCCTGCTTAGTCCCCTCACTCACCATTGTCATCTTTATATTTCCCATTTCTGCTCTTTTCTTCTATTATCCACCAGTTACACCCTGGCTGCCTTGACCCTTTCTTTTTCCTGAATGTTTTACTGTGTTTACCTGACTGCCCTGTCCTTTCCGATTCCTGTCCCACTATGACTGCATTCCATTGCTGTCCCACAGAAAGTCAACTAGCATAGATCCTCCCATGTTGTTTGTACAAATTACCCTATGTGGCATGTGTTCCATTTCCACAGACATCTTGTGTGACACATTTTGTGATTTAGCACCATGGGAGACTCACCCTTTGTACTATGCATTTTCTTTCCTTTAGGTATCCCTACATGATGCCATTGGAAAGCAAAGTGATACTTTTACTTCTACTCAGACCTCCCAACCGTTCCGAATTACTCGTTTTTTACCGAGTTTTGGGGTCCAAATGAAGGGGTGCCACAATTCCCGAGTGGCACCCCTTCATTTCTGATTTTTTTGCTTTTTTTTTTAATTTTCACACTGTCGGAGCTGACATCGTCACGTGCATGATGACGTCAGCTCCGTCAGGCTACCAGCTAGTTGGAATTGAGCTCAAGGAGCTCACATCATCATTTCTGACTGACTGAATTGAATTGCAAGCTGGCAGGAATGGGGAATAGCAGAGGAACTTGTGTGCGAGCCAGGAAGCTGAAACGGCAGAGTTTGCGAGCAGTGGAACGGGAACTACTCAGTGCAGAGTTTGCGAGCAGAGCAGGGATTAATGGCAGGAAGCAACGACAGAGGAATGGGAACTACTCATTATTCAGGGTAAGCTTGGTGTGTTTTGAAGCTGGAACCACTCGTTATTCAGGATGAGGTGTGTGTGTGTGTATGTGTGTGTGTGTCTGTGTGCGTGTGTGTGAAAATGCCCCCATATAATACACTTGGTGGGTAGAGGTATTGGGGCTCAAACCCTGTATCTTTGGTACAGGGTAAAAAGAGCCTACTATCCCTAGCCACCACCATTTCTGAGTGAGTTGAGAGCTATGATGACAAGTCAGGACATTTTTTTTTCTGCTAAGAGTTGAACGTTATGCTCTGAGCTTTGTCCAGATTTTTTTATACTAAGAGTTGAGAGATCTATGATGAGAAGTAAGAACATTTTTTGTGCTAAGAGTTTAGAGCTATTATGAGAAGTGAGAACACAATTTGTATTCCCCCATTATTGTTTTTGTTCTAACAGTTCAGAGATATGGTGAGTGAGAAGTGAGAACTGAATTTGTATTCCCCCATTATTGGCTTTGTTGTTTGTCCATGTTTTTTGTGTTGATGTTAAGAGCTATGTTGAGAAGTGAGAATTGAATTCACTAAATGATGGCTGTTAAGTTTCAGTCTTCCTATTTTTCAGGCAGCTGCTGGTTTGGCATAGTGGTATGTTGTTCTGACTGTAGTGCATAGGGTCCTGCGTTCAAAACTTGCCAGTGAAATGCATGATGGTAACACATTTTATTCTAGCAACTTTACAAAATTATACAAGCAATGTTTAAAATGTGTCCCTGGTTTTTGACCTTTTGTCCCCCATCCCCAAAAAAATGAAATTGAAAATAAGTGTGAGACACTGTGCAAGATGCCTATGGCTTACACTACTGTCATTCTATTCATAGTGTGGGTGTGGAAGCAGACTTTTGTGATAGAAAAGTTCTGAATTGGGCAGTTTTGTCATTATTGGTTCATGTGTTTTGTGTCATTGCCTACAGTACAGATTACTGGTAAAATGTTCAAACAATAAATTTAAAATGCGCTGTAACATGTGTGTTGTATTATACAAGGAATACAATTTAATAAAGTCAGGAAGGTGTATAAAGAAAAGAACACATGTATGTTTCTTGTTTTGTGTGCAAGGGGCCACTGATTTGAAAACAGCCCAAAGGTAATCTTTATCCACCACTGGCCAGATGCATTTTCTTTGGATGTGGTGTGGGTTTCAATGCTGTTTCAATGAATGTGAGTTTCAAGGGCAAATAAGTTTTAATGTCAATCCTATTTTCATTGTGAGACAGTATTGCTTTGTTTACCAGATGATGTCTTTTAGTGTTTCTGCATTGTTGTGCTGTAAAATGTAAAAATAAAATCCTAATAATCATTGTAGAAGTAAAGCAGTATGCATACATTAGTGTTTATGGTAAATGGGGCAAAATAGCAGGTAACGGGACATTGGAATGACTGCAGAGGGACTCTGGTGTCATGTTTTGGTTGTCTGTTCTTCAGTTTGCGTTCAAAAGTTGGTGTCCCACAATTCCATTGGAGTGGGTGGGGTTACCTAATTATGTATGCAAATTAGATGTTAATCAGCATACAGATTTGTACCTATTTTTCATGGGCCTTGTCCAGATTTTTGATGTTTCCAGGTTGAGAGGTATGCTTCTACTAACCCTTCAGTGTAACAGTTTTGTGAGGGAATTAAGGCTGTAAGCTTTTAATGAGCTTCATTGTGTTGTCCTATGTTTGATTTCATGAGTCACATTTTCTCTACTGTATGACTCCAAATGAATGACTTAACAATGCTTCTGTGTCACTTGTGTCTAGTTTACTGGTTTAACAAGTTAGCTAAAAATAACATAAATAAAATCATTGGGAAATGATGGAAGTATGATGCTGCTGCAGTTCATCTGTTGTGTTTCAGAGTATATTTCTATGGATTTATGGCTGTGTTTGAGGGTTTTTTTTTTTTTAGTTAAGGGCAAGCTTCAGCTGTTCATTCCCATGATCCCCCCCCCCCCCCAAGCACCTGATCCATTACTCAAACCCTAGTCATCTTGGTCATAGTCATAGAATCCCTCTATGCCATGAAAATCAAGCAAGTATTAGAAATGATTTCCCTTTGCAAACACTTTATGAAATATACACCTTCATCTAATCAAATAAATAAGAAAGGCAGCTGCACAGTTGTTAAAAAAATTAGAAAAATTTATTAGAGTGAAAGCTACAATGGACACTCCTGGTGATGAAATACATACTGCATGGAACACATGCCACAAAGGATGTCTGTGATGATAGAGCACTTGCCACATCGGACACTTGTAGAGAGCAGACACTTGCCCCAAAGGCCAGCAGTGATGCGGTGATATCTACCATGCTTACATCTATCCTGTGGGTATGTATCACGCAAGACACCTGCGATGAAGTGATACCTGCTACACAGAACACCTGTGATGACAGCACATAAGACATCCAAACTGATAGTATATTTTCACACACACACAACACCTGTGATGAGAAACACATTCTACATGGTAGTTAGATTTGTTAACTGGGGTAAATAACTAATCCAAAAGGTGTCAATGTCAAGCTCAGCCTGGTGAAAAAAATGCAATGAAAATATAAAAATGTACAATACCAATAAGTGAACAGTATGCATATAAAACAGTAAAGACAACAAAAGTATTGAATAATAACTAGCAAATAACATTACAATAATGAGAATAATAGTTATAAGAGCAAGACTGAAATAAATAAATTGAGTAAAAAGAAAGGGTAATTAAGGAATAGACAGAAAAGAGATGCGACTAAAAAGGGAAAAAGTGGGATGAATGGAGAATTCTAAAAAAAACAGCGGGAAAGTAAAATGAAGACTGAGGATGACAAGGAAAGATATATAGGAGAAGGAAAAGAGTAAGAAAATGTCTTACATTGTAATTATGTATGAATCCAAAAGAGGTCATAAAAATATGAGACAGCAGCAGTGTTAAAGACAAGAACCACCCAAGTAAAAAAAAAATCTAACAATATCAGAGACAGAATGGCATTCTGCTCTTGAAAGATATAACCTTTATAATTTTCCTGAATTCGAGAAGAATAGTAGAGTCTCTCATTGTAGGTGAAACAGATTACATTTCGAGAGCCTAGAATACAAAATCTGGGAGCAGTTTGTTTATTTATGTTTGAAAAGAGAGTAGTATGTAGTAAAGGAGCTTTACCTGACTGAGATCTAAGATTGTATACTCTTTCACACATCTTGCAGGTTGAGAGACAATTTAGATTTAAGAGTTTGACCTGTAGGGTACCAAGATGTAGTTGTACTCTCTATTGTACAGGTAGCCTTGTAGCTTTTCTCAGATCAGAGCATCGATGCTCAATTTTAGGAGTGACAGAGATAAAGCAACATGTAAGCTACAGTCTGAAGGGAATTATATTTTTTTCTTTGAGGCAGAAGAAATAAAAGTTAGGGAATAGTTTAGCTGTCTCATTAAAATACTTTTCCTACAACTTTTCTTCCTGAAGGAGAAAGGAAGTGTGTGGTCTTCTAAGTCTAGAACAATTTGTTGAATTTTAGTATTGTGAATGTGTAATTGAAAGTTTAAAGTTAGTGTTTGAATGAAGAGGTAGTTTTGAGAGGATTATTGAAATAGTCTAGGATGGTTTAAGCTTTTGTGGAGAACCAAACTGCATTACTTAAGTTTATTTATTTTTTTAAGAAGACGCTTCTTTCTTTGAACCAATCCAAAGTTGGCTAAGGACAGTAAATCTTGCTGAAGAAGCATTTGACTGTTAAGTGGAAAATAATGAGACAGGATAAATGGTTATAACATCAACGTGAAGAAAGATATGAAGATGGTTGTTTGAAGAGAGAATATTTATATATATGGAGAAAAGCAAGGGAGATGGAAGACCCCCGGAGAACATTTTAAGTAAAGGGGCTTTGGTTGAGGAAGAAAAAGGTACTTTAACTGAAAATGTGTGGTGAGATAGAAAGTTAAAAAAACTAATTGGAAAGTATTGTTCCTTATATTATGGGCTGTCAGTGATGAGTGGAGCAGCATATTGTTGGCCATATTAAAAAGCTTTAGTTAAATCAATAAAAAAAAGCTTCTGTTAGTTCTCCTGGATTGAAGTAGGTCTAAAAATCAGCAAAGGAGTTGAGAATTTTTATTTTCGGAATAGGTTTAATAATGGCATCTCACCTGTTGTGAGGGTACAAATGCAAAATAGTACACTTGTAGTGTGGCGGTATCTGCCATACAAGGCATCTATGATGATGAGACCCTTTACACATGAAAAACACATGCCATGCATTACACATTAGTGATGGGATGCTTAACAAGTTTTGCATTACATACAGAACTTAAGGAGTCATGGGAATAGCATGTAAGCATACATGACTGCAGGAATGGTGGGGGAACTTGTGATGTCAGCCATATCATAGGTATGGCCATACATTAGTTAGACCAATAACTTGTCTTCCGACGATGTATAAACTATACATGGGGATTGACGCCGACAGAGTTTATAGTCATTTAGAAGAAAACTCAATTATGGCAGTAGAACAAAAGGGCAATAAAAGAAAGTCATATGGAACAAAAGATCATTTGTTGTTAAATAAAGTTGTAGTGGAAAACTGTAAGAAAGGGAAGAATCTAAGTATGGCACTGATTGACTATAAAAAAAAGCATTTGATAGTATCCCACATTCATGGATTAAAAGAGTGCTTAAAAATGTATAATGTGCATTCTACACTGACTGATTACATTACAGTAACCATGAAACAGTGGCAGACCACTTTGCAATTAAGCCATGATAAACGACAGATTATTATCCCAGGGATAAAAATCCAAAGGGGGAAATTCCAGGGTGAACTCCTGTCACTGTTGCTATTTTGCCTTGCCATTAATCCATTAAGCTGCTTACTTAACAGCCTAGGCCATGGCTACAATTTGGCTTTTAGAAAACAACAAAGTCTAATGACTTCTCATCTTCTCTTTGTTGATGATTTAAAATTGTATAGCTCATCAGATGAGGAACTGAAAGCACAGCTGCAGGTTGTCAAAACTTTTTCAGATGATATTGGAATGTCATTTGGCGTTGATAAATGTGCAAAAGCAACCTTTAAAGCAGGAAAACTGGAGCACCAGGAAAACATCAATTTGGGACAAGAATGTGATATAAAAGAACTAGATATAAAAGAACTAGAGCAAGAGGGGGTGTATAAATACTTGGGAATTGATGAAGGATCAGCAATAAAACATGAACAAATGCAAATAAAGCTTAGTAGGGAGTACATTAGAAGACTTAAATTAATCCTGAAAACAGCATTGACACCTAGGAACAAGATCCAAGCTATAAATCAGTTTGCTCTTCCTGTCCTAATTTATAGTTTTGGAGTGATTGAATGGCCCAAAAAGTGTTGGATAGATTGGATATTAAAACAAGAAGGATGCTTCATGCTCACCAAATGATTTATAAAAATCAGTGTATACCAAGATTATATATTCCCCATTTTGAAGGAGGGATGGGCCTCCTTGAAATTGATTACATGTATGGATCTGCAATTGTGGGACATCTACTGACCTCACAAGATCCAAATGTGGTGAAAGTTTTGAAACATGAGAATAAATCTAAGATGACATCTCTGCTTAATTTAGCAGAAGCATATCGACGTCAAGCAGGAATGGAAATCAAACTAGAAGTGGATAAAAACCAGGCAGCAACCGAATGTGCTAAAAAACAAAAGAAAGAATATAAGGTGAAGGGTCAGGTGAGAAGGCAAGAAATGTGGAAAAAACATAAATATAGTTGCAAGTACAAAAAACTTCTGGAAGAGCCTCATGTTGATCAAGAACAAATGCAGGAATGGTTAAGGAGAGGTGAATTTACATCAAGAAATGAAAGGTTAATATTGGCAGCCCAAGAGAGTGGGCTACGTACATGCTGGTTTACTAAGTCCATTGAACATGTGGGAGAAACAGACATATGTAGGTTTTGTGGAACCGAATTGAAACAGTCACACACTTTATTGCTGGTTGCGACTCTCTAATGGCAGAGGGACTCTATACTGAAAGGCATAATAATGTGGCGAGAATGTTACACTGGAGATTGTGCAAACATTATGGTATCAAAGTAGCTGAAAAGCACTGGAAACATGAGCCACAGAGAATCATAGAAAATTATAAAGTTTACATCACATGGGATCACCCAATACCAACAATCCAAAAGATAGATGCTGGAAAACCAGATATAGTGGTCCAAGAAAAGAAGACAAAAGTATCCTTGATCATTGAAATTGCCACACATAGTGACTACAGTGTCTTGCGTACAGAGAGACACAAAGTCATAAAATACCTCGATCTGCAGGCAGAAATGAGAGCCATGTAGAAAAAAGATACCCAGACAGTTCCAATAGTAGTAGAAGCAACTGTTCTTATAAAAAAGAATTTACACTCATCTTTAGATATGTTACCAATTCATGTAACACCGTACGAATTGCAGAAGGAGTCATTACTGGGCACATTGTGGGTGCTGCGAAGAGCACTTTTGGTTAATATCAAAGAGTGAAACAATACTAATTTCATGAACTTTAATCGTACTTTGACTTAGGAATGGGGTCCATTCCTGTCATGGTATTAGAAACCCAAAAGACTTGGAGAAATTTAAAAAAATTAGTTATGGTGACAATGTATTCTAGACCTGCTCTAAGCTGTCAGGCACAGTTACATGACATCACTCTAGTTGGACAGCATTAAAAATCTACTTGTAACTGTCCATTCAACACATCCTCCCTGCAACTACCACTCTAACTCCCCCCATGCATATCTAACCTGTTATGTAGTTCATGGCCAGTGATCGATGATATCACTCAGAACGTGGCTGAAACAGATCTTTCCAGATTAGCCAGTCTCCTCCATTAACAATCAGTCACTGAGTAACTAATCTTACAGTTTTAATGCACAGGTAGTTGCCAGGTCACATCAGCCTTTCCCAGTAAATACTTACCTTCTTAAAAACTCCATGTCATTCCAATATCAGGATTCAGACAAAGAACTAACTAGTAGTTTTTTGTGTTGTTCATTATTTGCCATCTACTTTCTTCACTGCACAGACATATAGTTTGATTGTCTATTCTGAGCTTTACTGTGCTTTGTCCTTTCAATACCTCATTGCTGGCCCAATCTTCTCTGCACCTTTAATTGCATTTCTTAATATATGTATGTGATAGTCATAAATCTGTTTCTAACTTCACATATTTCTTTATTTTTAATTTGCTGACTGGGGCAGAACCTTGATCTCACAAGAAGAATAATAAATCAGTTTGCTCTTGCCAGTAAGAATAATGTGTTAATCAGCTGCATTAGTGTTAAGAGTAACATTGTATCACCATAGGTGTGTGTTGTCACTATGTAACTCGTTCTCTTCCTCTTTTGTACTTTACCCAGCACTGTGTATGTTAATCACTGGGTCTTTACAAAGAAAAGTCCTCAGACTGGTAGGATTCAGTCAGTCATCAAAAGACAGAATCATACCTAATAACTTGCAGCCACTGAATGTAGGTACAAATACTCTTGAAGAGTAGGGATATCAATCCAAAAATATGAGTACCTAATTAGTATAATTCTGTATCCCAAATAGTAGGTAATTCCTCCAACTTCTGCTAGGATTGTCGGCTACTACTCAGAGATACAAGTTGAAAAAACTACATATTAAAAAAGACCAAAAATATAAGCATATTGTCAAGCAGACATATTTAAAAATCTGCAGATTTTAATGAAAGATAATTACAAAAATGTACCCCACAAAGTCAGTAATCTGTACTTCTGAACAAGGATGATCTAACATATGGCTCATGTTTCTTTACGTTATTGGTGACTCCTATATGTTGATCATGTAGCCTGGTTTCCTGTACTCTTTCTAAACTGCTTGAAAATCATGTGTGATGGAAGGATTTAGAAAACCATATGAAAAATTAAATCAAGATAATAATTAAGAATGCTCCTCCCAAACAAGTACAGTTGAGAGCTCTGCAATAAATCTGTGAACAGTCATTATGGAATATGTTGCAACAAACTATTTCATTTATTCACGTTGTTCTAGGAATAAAGAAGGCCACTGGAAAAAAAAAAAACTTGTTTTACCAAAATACAGTATCAGAATGTTGGATTCCTAATAATACTTTTAAAGCAGGAAGCAACATATACTTGCTGTAAATACATCACCCATTAGATGGCAGTATTTCACAAGATTCGGGATTCCTTGACCACTAAAAAATACAACCTAAATTTTTCAGATCATTCATATTCAACCTTTCTTTCACAGAAATCCAACTTGATACACTGCATTAAAGCTCAGATTTCAAAGCTCTCAGCGTCTATGCACGAGCAATAATAGTATTTCTTTTAAAAAAATCTTAACAGAGGGTCAAAAGTAAACCTCTCAGTGACATACACTTGTTTCAGAAAATATATGCTAATTCAAAAACTTTTTATTTTAGCAACTTTCTAAGTTTATAAGAGGAACATTTAAAACTTATCCCTACCTACTGTTTTTGACTTTGCCCAGATTTCTTTTGCTTAGAAGTTGAGAGGTATGGAAAACCATTTTTTTATTTCTCAGAATTAATTGTGTTCTTAAAGTAGCCACCGAATAGTTAGTGGCAATGAATTTTTATTTATTTATTTTTTTGCAGGTTTAGTTATGTTATTTAATAATGTATTCACCCTTAAACATTTCTAGCTTCATGAAATTACTCTGCAAATCTATGAGGAACAAAGCTATATCTGAGAACAAAAATCAGACTGAGTGCTACTTGTAAATTATAATAGTTGAGAGGTGTGCCTTTTTTTCTTGGGCTAGGGACATCAGTTACCCCTGCCACTGCACCAACTGTAACATAAAATGGGGAACAGTTCCTGGCACAAAGAACTTTTAAAACATTCAGGGGTGGGGAGGGTGCATCAGCGACTTGTCAGTGAGAGTTTGTGCATGCATAACTACTTGTATCATGACACTGCTCCCTGTACATAACTTTCCTGGGCAAATAAAAGTTAGAGATCATGTTAAAAAACATCTCCCCATGTTTACGAGTCTTCTCTTGTTGTTGTTGTTGTGTCTTTCTGCTTTTCCCAGTTAGGGGTCGCCACAGCGGAACTCCGGTCTGCTAATAATTGGCAGTGGATTTTTACGTGCCGAGTTGCCAGCCCTGATGCACAACCTTCAACGAAGGTACGCCCATTCATGCATGTCTCCACACAGAAGAAGCTCTAGCTGAGAATCAAACAGGACAACGTCTTACTGTGAGTCGACAACGCTACCGCAGCAGTCTTCTCTGAAAAAAAATCAGTGTCCTTTTGTCAACCAGCAGCATGCCTTCCCTTGAGGCCAGGTTCAGGGCTGAAAGAAGTCTGCAGGGGATCAATTCATTTACATGGTAAACGGCATATACAAATATGTCTTTTCCAAACATTAAACCAAAAAAATAAAATGTCAGAGTCCTTCATCTCTTTCCCATCTTTATAGATATATTGTTCTTTGCTATACTATTGTCTTTCTATATAGGAAGCAATATAAAACACAGGATGGGATTTTGTAGCATTAACCATTTGCTTTCCTCCTAAAAGCTATCAGAATGCTAGTACTTTGTTAGTTTGGGGTATAAATATAACATCTTTCTTCCACTGGTAGCAGAATGTGATGACAAATCTGTAGGACTTAACTGTAAATGAACTTTCATCCACTCTAAGTGGGATGACAGTCTTTCCCATGAGTGCTGGTGAGTAAACAGAAGTCCCTTCTGCTGGAAATATGCCACTACAAAGCTCTGCAGGGCCTTAGCTTAGACTGTCGTATTGGGAAAGCATAATCAGGCCAAAGTGGTGGTGAGCAGGCTGTTCTCTATAATACTTTGACATATGAAGACATTTATAAATAAAAGTGAATTACATGGATAAGTATGAAAGAGAGATGTTTATAAAATATATGGGGCAAAGAGGTGCTTAGCACTAAAATGAGGTTGAAAATCTTCAGCCAAAGTTAGTTATCATGTTTTAGCAACAACAGTAACAAACTTGCAACAAGCAAATAAAAGAGTAATATTTTTCAAATTATTGCAGGTTCTCTATCCATCTTGTCATGATAAAAACTATATATTCAAAGATATTTACAAACCTTTAATAAAGATTCATGGGAGATATGTAAATTTCCATTGTGAAAATAGGAATGTTTCAGCACACTGGCCCATAATGCACAATGGTACAAAGATCTGTAATAATACGTTTAGGCTAACAGGCCATAATGCACTAGCTCTGAACATGTGCCTTGCTACTGTCAACACAGCAGTATATTTTAAGTGGAAGATGGCTGACATTCAGAAGCATTACACTGACATTTTGAATTTTCAAAACAAATCCCAGTTTCCACTTACATTACTCAGATGAGCTTGCGAAAAAAATAAAAAAAATCAGAGAACATGCCTGCCCCTACTAGAACCCATTTTGCTGGCCTGAGTGTATTATTAAGTCATTGAGTCAGTTTGTTGCACATTTTTACCTCTCTGTCATTTCTTAATAAATACAGGTTTGAAAATACCTTTGCATAAATACTTTTTCATGTTTGCTGAATCTGCTGGGGGGACTGCTGTTTATTCTCTCAGACTGGTATTTCCATTTTCAAGTTCAGTTCTGGGCTGGATTGCCTTCCTGGAATTTTCGTTTTCAAGTTCAACAGTTTCTGGCTGAGGTACCTTCTAAACAAAATCTGCATGTCCTTCCTATGTACCTCTCCAATGTCCAGAATCCTACAGGCCGTCCAGATTATTTTCTTATATTTTTGGTATGCCCCTTGTAACATCTGTGGCTTTCTGGCAATTTGTTGAAGACTGCAGTCACTAAATAATGACAAACATTTGAAATTCAGATATCATATCCTGCAGAAAGCACACACTAATTCAAAACCTGATATTCTAGCAATGTTCTCATTTACAAGAGCAATATTTAAAATCTGTCCATAATTTTGGGTCTTTAGCCCCGATTATTTTATCTGTTCCTAATTCTATTGCTAGAGGTTGAGATATATACCTTCTTCCTACATTTGCATTGTTTTTGATAGGTGCTTCTGTTTCTTCCCACATCCCAAAGACAGGCTGTATTTGAACTGATGATCCTCCAAATTGCCTATAGGTTTGTATGTCATATGTGAAAGCACATGTGCTTCCTGACGTCCTCTCCAAGATTACTTTTTTCTGTCTTGCATTCACTGAGTGCTGGGATAAATTACAGCTCACCCATGGCTCTGAACAGGATGAAATAAGTATTATAGAATACATGAATGAATACATTCATAAAAAGTATAAAATGTTATACTACCATGTAGATCATTAATTACACTTTTCTCAAAGGTTTCTGAAGCATTTTCTGTCAAATTCATGCATTGTAAAAATGTTTAGTATACAGAGTATTTAAGGGGAGATGGTAGTGCTGACTGCATCTATAGATGCTTTCTTGTCAAATAATTATTACAGCTGTCTTGTTTAAATGTCCACATTTTTACTTTCTTGTTTATCATTGTTTGCTAACACTACTTCCTTCATCTGCATGAGACCATTTTTCACAGTCTTTAGATCTTTTTACCTTTAATGACATCTGTGTAGTCATTTAACATTGTCAGTAAACTCCACCTCCACACCTACCAAACATATTTAACAATAATTTAAAAGAAGTAATGGGATGCATTTTTCTCTTTTACTTTTGTATTATAAAAATATTTTAGATAGTCACCATTTGCATGGGACAATTTCTTACTCTGTTGTTTGGTGATAAACAAGCATCAGTCCTTTAGTTAAGTGAAGAATACAAGCAGCTATTAGAATCAGGCAGTCAGATGAGGTATTACTCCCACCAGTTGTATTTTTTTTTTTGTCCACAGTTACTTATTTTTCTGCTAACATAACTTTAAAATGTCAGCCCTCCACTCCAATCTAATTTATGTCAGTTTGAAACAAGGAAGAGGAGTCAAAATCTGCAGTGATGGAAAGGGAATCACAACAGCATACACATTTCAAGATGGGATGTTGAAGTAGGGGGCAAATGTTAAATGCCACGTCAAAAATCAGATTTGTTTCCACTTTAATTTTTTAAGCTTATTTTACCATAGGGTACAAACAACAAATTATCTCAATATTGGTAAAGAAAAAAATAAGCTGTCTGATATGTACTGCTGTAGGAGGGAGTGATAAAATTAGGATCACTGATTATATCAACAGGAAAATAAAAATATGTTTAAATTAATCCAATTTATTTAACTAATGAGTTTTATTTTTTGGAAAACAGCAGTATCATTTTTATATTTCACAAAATCTATATAATGCATAGGAATAAAACAAGCAAACCTTTATTTCTCACACTGAAACAACTTGTGTCTAGGCCTTACAATCATCTTAGGCTAAAATAGATAATAACAGCAAGCATGTTATGTAGAAAAAGTCTCTCTATCAATATGTTCTTCACTGGTTATAAAAGAGGAACTTTAACAACTTAGTCCTGTGACAAGTACAGGCCTGCGTTCACATGGTCCTGTGATAAGTACAGGCCTGCGTTCACATGGTCCTATGACAAGTACAGGCCTGCATTCACATGGTCCTGTGATAAGTACAGGCCTGCATTCACATGGTCCTGTGATTAGTACAGGGCTGCATTCACATAGTCCTGTGATAAGAAGAGGCTGCATTCACATGGTCATGTGATAAGTATAGGCCTGCATTCACATGGTCCTGTGATAAGTACAGGCGTGTATTAAATAGATCCTATGACAAGTACAGGCCTGTATTAAAATGGTCATGTGATAAGTACAGACCTGCATTCACATAGTCCTGTGATAAGTACAGGCCTGCATTCACATGGGCCTGTGATAAGTACAGGCCTGCATTCACATGGTCCTGTGATAAGTACAGGCGTGTATTAAATATGTCCTATGACAAGTACAAGTCTGAATTAAAATGGTCCTGTGATAAGTACAGGCCTGCATTCATATGGTCCTGTGATACTGTAGAAACAGTAACCTGATCTCTACCACGATGCAGTAAAGTACCACTTAAGATGCTTTTAAATGTCCAAGAGGCAGCTAATAAATATATATATAGCACATTTGTAGTTAAAAGTCCATGAAGCAGCCAAATAAACGTAGCAAAGTTGTAGTAAAAAACTCCTTTAATCCATAAAATAGTGGGTAACGGTAAGCGCTTTCGCGTGGGTGCAACCACGCTTCCTCAGACAAAGAAAAACCCCACACACACTGTTTAAATAGCATAAGTTAAAATCTAAATTGTGTCAATTAAACTAATTGGCAATGAATGCTTTAAAGAAGAACAACCTAACTAACGTCTATACAGCATTCTTATATTATAAAATGTAAAACACAAGACAAAACTGTGTATAAACTGTACAAGATTACTAACATCCAGTTTCAAAAAACGTTTCCAAAATCATATCATTTGTAAAAATTAAACAATAAGGAGTAAAGAAAAATAAATGCAGGAGATAAGCATCAACTGCAAGTTAACGTGAAGCTAAGCAAATCAATTAATGTGCTACTGAAACTTTTTTTCTTTTTTTCCCCAAATCCATCTTTATGAATCAAATTTCCAGACCACTTGTAGTGGTAAAATAAAAGTAAGATTTCAGTAGGCAGGAATCATTTTTACAACGAATACATTGAATTAAAAAGATAGTTTTAGTTAGTCAATAATTACAGTTTAACGACAGTAAAATGTATCAAGAAGCCGAGCAACTCAAGGTGCAGCTAAAGTCAAAATCAGCCTTGTCAATCTAGTTGCTAGACCGTAAGTATAAACAATATAGGCTAATATGCTAGCAAAACATATAAACGTGCTGGCTGACAAAAACATTGTGAATAAAACTATTTAAATAAAACTGTGTTTACAACATACCGCTACATAATACGATTTCTGTACTGTTAAGGGCGAAAGCTTGCAATGCAACCGCCACTTGACACTGAGCATGTTTCTTCAGAGCAGCTTACTAACATCCAAAGGAGGAGTTAAACAGTAAATCCAAAGCAACAAATAAATAATGAATGAATCATAAAAATACCTAACACATAGATTACACCTAAAAAACTCTTTATATATATATAGGTGTTTAAGATATTTGTCTGAAATCATTAATGTGCTATAGAAAAAGATACATATATATATGTGTAATATAGGTATGAAGTGTCATTACATAGAGTAATAAAATAATAAAATAGAATAATAAAATACTTCATGGATAATATATATAAATATGCGTAAAAATAATATATATAAATGTGCACTTATATAACTATGACTTAATATCATTAGCTATGAATTATGGAGCCATACATATGAAATATGTATTAATTAGGAAACATATAGTAAAATCATAAATTTATAAAAATGAACTGAGTTATTTCTTTTTTCTTTAGCGTGACTTATAACAGGCAAAATTTATATTTAAATTTATATTTATATTTATTACCTATTCATACAGTTTTAACCTAAAAGAGTCAAAAAAATATATATAGAAATGAAGGGTTATGTACTGGTGACCATAACATTCCAACTTTAAAGAAATGTACAGGGAATTGATAGAAATGAAAAATGTCCAAAGATATGTAATAGAAACGAAATTTATAAGTATAAACTATTTATCAAAAAATATATATATATACAATTTAGTTTATTAATTCATTTATTTGCTGTACATAATATTCATGTTTATTATTGCAAAGTATGAAAATTATGAAAATTAAAAGTCTATGATAAATATTTTAAATTATTATAAATTTACAATTATTTTACATTTACAGTTGTTTTAACGTTTCCTAGTGTTCAGAATAGGCTTAATAGACACAAAAGTGTTAAGACCAGGAAAATTGTGAGCATTGAACTTCAATATCCACCTAAGTTCTGCTAAGGCTAAACTATTAGAGTCATCTCCCCCTCTAACATTTAAAGGCACCAATTCTAGTACTCTAAATAGGAATGTATGGTCTCTATGATCTTTTATATGCTGTGCTAAAGCATTTGTATCTGATGCTTTCTTAATTTCATATAGATGATTATAAATACGATCAGCTAGTCTTCTTTTCGTGAGCCCTATATAGAAAGCAGTGCATTTTGTACACGTAGCTAAGTAGACCAAATTTTTAGAGTTACAAGTGGCTGATGTATTAAAACAAAAAGTAAAATCCAAGGAAGGATGAGTAAATGTTATATCAGTACAGATGTTATTGCACCTATTACATTTACCACAAGGAATTGTCCCTATGCTCAGTGTAGTGTCTCTCAATATTGGTTTATTATCTTTGCACAATAACTGCTTCAAATTAGGGCAGTTTTTATAAAGAAAGGTGGGATGATTACCTACTAAACTAGATATTAAAGTGTCAGTCATTAAGATGTTCCAATTTCTACAAATGACTCTTTCCAGACTCTTTACATCACTGGTGTATTTCGTGATATAAGGAATCCTAGAAAGTTTTCCTGAACTGTTAGTGCTGTAAGGGTTGGGCTTCTTGGGTGGATATAAATCTAGCTCTAAGGGATACAGAACTTCATTTTTAATAGAGTTAACTAGTTTAGAATCATAACCTCTATTAAGAAAGAGAAGTTCCATTTTGTTGATTTCTTGTTCAAGAATTATTCTGTCATGACACAATCTGGTCAATCTGATGAACTGACTCTTGACAATGCCAGGAAATGTGTGCCTTGGGTGCATGCTATTAAATTGAAGTAGTGTATTTGTCCAGGTTGGCTTTCTGAAGATGGAAGAAACTACTTTACCATGCTCATTAATAGTCAGAGAGACATCCAAGAAGTTTACACATTCCTTAGAGGCTTCCATTGTAAATCTTAGATATGTGGTGGTAGTCTCTAGAAACTGTAAAAATAATTTAAACTCAACCAAAGTACCTTCCCAAATTAAAAGGACGTCATCCACAAACCGTCTGTAGAATATAATCTTTTCAAATACAGTGTTATTGAAAAGGAATTCCTTTTCCCAATTCAAAACTACCAGGTTTGCATAGGTATTTGCACATGGGGTGCACATAGCTACACCCCATGTTTGCAAATATGATTGACCATCAAAATTGAAAAGATTATTATTAAGTACTAAGTCGAGTAATTGACAAATCAAAATTATTTTATCATTCGAAAAATCAGTATCTCTAACTAACAATTCTCTTATAGCTTCCAGACCCAAATCATTGGGAATGGAAGTAAAGAGGTTTTTTACATCAAGAGTTATAAGCAGATACTCCTTATTCATGATGTCAAGAGTCAAATCACTCAGATTATCTAACAAATGATAAGTGTCTTTTAAAATAGATGAGACCCCATCCACTATTGGTCTAAGAAATTTTTCTAAGACAGTCGAGATTGTTGCAGTGACCCAATTGCCACCTGAAACAATGGGCCTAAGGGGTAAAGGTTTAACCTGTTTATGAATCTTAGGTAAGCCTTTTATTATTGGAACAGTTGGAAATTCTATAAATAAATAACTGTAAAGTTCTGGGGATATCTGCCTACACATAAGCAAGTCATGTAGGGTGGCATGCACACTTGACACTATGGAATTTATGTCCTTTTGAGAAATATTTCTATAAGTGTCTTTATCAGATAGCATACTAAGCATTAAAGAAGTATAATCAGCCTTGTTCATAATAATAGTACCACCCCCTTTATCAGCAGGTCTAAAGGTTAAATCTGAGACCTGTTTAAATTTCTTAAGTGAGGCCATTTCTTTAGTAGTTAAATTTACATAAGCTATCTTATTTTTGTGACTAGAAAACAAGACATAAAAATCCTTCTCACAGGCTTTTAAGAAGCATTCAAGATTCGAACATAAAGGGGGGGAAAAATTGCTTTTACATTTCAGAGTCATGGGATCATTATATTGTGAGTCTCTTTTTTGTTCAGTTAAATCTCTTTTGAAAAACATTTTTAGGGCTACAGACCTACAAAAGACACGTAAATCACATAATACATCAGTTAATTTACTGCATTGAGCAGGAATAAAGTTAAGACCCTTATTGATTAGGCTAGCATCAGATGAGTCCATAACATAATCAGATAAATTAACAAAAAGATCAGTCACATTCTTTGTCTCCTTGTCACTCCATACTTCTCTTCTGACATTTTCCGTTTTCTTGGGCCTCTGCTTTGTGAGCGTCCTCTCCCTTGAAATTTCTGTTTTATCGGGTAGGGTAAAAAACGACCTGCTTCTTGGGTGTTTTTAGATCTAGCCCCTAGTTGATTGGTTCGATGTGTATCAGCAAATGCTTGCTGATTCGGTGGAGGGGTAGCAGAGGATGCTGTGAAATTAAGTAGTTCAGTTCCAGTAGAGTTAGGAGCATTTGTCCCTGTAGTAGACAAAAAAGGCAAAGCAGGGGTTTCATTAGAGGAGACAGGATCAATAGTGTGTACTGCTTCAGTATCTCGACTTATGGATGAAGCCTGTCCCTGTTCAAAAGTCTGAGTATTATTGTGTCTCGGCCAAACAAAGATCTGACCAGTTTGGCCATTATGTCAGTTTGAAACAAGGAAGAGGAGTCAAAATCTGCAGTGATGGAAAGGGAATCACAACAGCATACACATTTCAAGATGGGATGTTGAAGTAGGGGGCAAATGTTAAATGCCACGTCAAAAATCAGATTTGTTTCCACTTTAATTTTTTAAGCTTATTTTACCATAGGGTACAAACAACAAAGTATCTCAATATTGGTAAAGAAAAAAATAAGCTGTCTGATATGTACTGCTGTAGGAGGGAGTGATAAAATTAGGATCACTGATTATATCAACAGGAAAATAAAAATATGTTTAAATTAATCCAATTTATTTAACTAATGAGTTTTATTTTTTGGAAAACAGCAGTATCATTTTTATATTTCACAAAATCTATATAATGCATAGGAATAAAACAAGCAAACCTTTATTTCTCACACTGAAACAACTTGTGTCTAGGCCTTACAATCATCTTAGGCTAAAATAGATAATAACAGCAAGCATGTTATGTAGAAAAAGTCTCTCTATCAATATGTTCTTCACTGGTTATAAAAGAGGAACTTTAACAACTTAGTCCTGTGACAAGTACAGGCCTGCGTTCACATGGTCCTGTGATAAGTACAGGCCTGCGTTCACATGGTCCTATGACAAGTACAGGCCTGCATTCACATGGTCCTGTGATAAGTACAGGCCTGCATTCACATGGTCCTGTGATTAGTACAGGGCTGCATTCACATAGTCCTGTGATAAGAAGAGGCTGCATTCACATGGTCATGTGATAAGTATAGGCCTGCATTCACATGGTCCTGTGATAAGTACAGGCGTGTATTAAATAGATCCTATGACAAGTACAGGCCTGTATTAAAATGGTCATGTGATAAGTACAGACCTGCATTCACATAGTCCTGTGATAAGTACAGGCCTGCATTCACATGGGCCTGTGATAAGTACAGGCCTGCATTCACATGGTCCTGTGATAAGTACAGGCGTGTATTAAATATGTCCTATGACAAGTACAAGTCTGAATTAAAATGGTCCTGTGATAAGTACAGGCCTGCATTCATATGGTCCTGTGATACGTACAGGGCTGCATTCACATAGTCCTGTGATAAGTAGAGGCCTGCATTCACATGGTCCTGTGATAAGTACAGGCCTGCATTCACATGGTCCTGTGATTAGTACAGGGCTGCATTCACATAGTCCTGTGATAAGAAGAGGCTGCATTCACATGGTCCTGTGATAAGTATAGGCCTGCATTCACATGGTCCTGTGATAAGTACAGGCGTGTATTAAATAGATCCTATGACAAGTACAGGCCTGTATTAAAATGGTCATGTGATATGTACAGGGCTGCATTCACATAGTCCTGAGGCCTGCATTCACATGATCTTCTGATAAGTACAGGCCTGTGTTCACATGGCTTACTGAAGATGAACATTACCTTAACACCTCATAATGTCAGAAAATGAATTCACCAATGTTTTTCACAATGTATTAACTATTTAACACTAATCTGGGGTCAGCCTTCAGCTGATTGGGTGCATACAGGTTCCGCACCTAAGGGGGGCTTTATACTTGCAAGAACTGTTCCATGTCAAACAAAATATAAAGAAAAGAAACCATCCCCACCCACATCTCCCAGCCTTTCCACATCCACATCGCCCACCAAGCTAATGAGAGAGATTTCTTAAAAGCCATGCAGAAGCTGTTACAGCACAGCCTTTTTCATTTTTAGAAAAGCCAAAGCTGAGAGAGAGTTTGAGTCTTAAAAAAGACAAACATTGGAGTGTCCTCCCAAAATTTAGAAAAGTCACTGCTAAAAGATTCTTGAGACCCACAGTGAGACAGCAGCATTGATTGGATCAAGCTGATCGGGCTTTTCCAATATTTACTTCATTACAAAGCAAATGAAAATGCTAGAGAGAGTGCGTGCGTGTGTGTATGTATATGTGTCCTCCTTTGACTATGGTAATGCTAATCTAGTCATTTTTGTTTCATAGTACTTATGTGCAGAAAATACACATAATGCAAGTCTACTGATTGTACTTTCACGGTACGTATAAAAATGCTTATAAACATTGCAATGTGTTTTTTCATTGTTAAGAATGTGGAGGAGCATTGTCTGGTTAATTGACTTGCTCAGAGTCACAATATGAAAATGGAGGTAGAAAGAATCAAACCTTGTGCCCTTGATTTTATGATGAATCACTGAGGGTTACAGTCAGTCAGTAATGACACTTACTATAGTTTCATAGTTCTGGTTGTTCAGCAAATGCGTATTAGTGCAAAACTTGTTTTTGTTAACTTTTTAAGTAAATTGTAGTTGTCTGACACTTAAAGCTTTGAGCTGTTAATGAAATGTTTCCTGTGGTCAGAAGTACTTGGCTTCTGCATACTATAGTAGTTTGGTTATAGTGTAAAGATGGAAATCGACTGTAGTAAACAAGAGCATCATCATGTGAACCATGTTCTTGTTCTTTCAGTATGATCTTTGATTTCCTTGTTTAGATAACTGTTGACAGTGCTTTATTTGGCTCTGAATAAGCTGTACAGCATGAAGTCTACATGTTTTTTAAAATTTTAACTGTGAATAAATGTTTAATTTAGCTTGTATTTTGCTGTTGTGAAAGTGTGAAATGCACTGTGTTTGGGCTACAACAATTTGTCTAGCATTTAGTATAGATGAGTAAGCTTATGAGCTGTTTCCTGTAGTACAGGGTTTGATTTCCTCCACCTTTTTTTGTCTTTTACTTGACTGTGTCCTAGTAAGTGTTCCTAGTCTGCTCGTGAAAGGGTACGCTTTTGTCCAGTGAAATATCCCAGGCTTTTATCAAATGTGATACATATTTGTATTTTAAATTCTTGCACCCATCACATAGCTTTTAATTAGTGTTTCACTAAATGCTATTTGACTATGAATCCCAGCACATCTCTTGAAGTTTAGTAGGTTGCCAGATGCATTTTCAATAAATGTGAGTTTTAAGGTAACAGAAGTTTGCTATTGCTCATAAGCTAATGGCTATCAGTGAGTTTGATGTAAATTCTGAAATAAAACTTTAAATGAAATTGAAATCTCTGTGATCATTGCAAAAGTAAGGAAGAAAATAGTATGCTACTGACAGGTTTGAATAATGTTTTATGATAAATGGGGAGAGACAGCCAAGTAAAGGTATATCAGTATGGCTGGGTGTGTGTGTGGTCCATTACCCTGCCCAAGGTTCCATTTGAATATTTGAATAGGATTCTGTTCTGGCCATACCTCTCAAATGTCCAAAATTTTGCAGACAATCCCTGACTTTGCCTTAGTGTAATAATGCCAGACCAAAGTTTCATACCTCTTAAAGATCCAAAAATGCACATTTATGCAAAATATGTTGTTCTATTAATCCTTTAAGTGAAATAGAATAATGTATAAAAATGGTCCCTGGTTTTGGGTTTTGTCCCGGATTATAGAGCAAAGAAGGTGAGAGGTATGGTTTGCCTTGGGGGCCCCAAACATATCCAAAATTGGGTCCCTCATTTGGTAAGGTTAGCCCTGGCACTAATTGTATTTCAGAACACATTAATATAGCTAGGAGCACAAATTATAATCAATATTCCCACACTTAAAATCAGAATTCTGTTTCAGTTTCAGTGGAACAAACATCAGAGGAATGGCCAAGGTGCAAAACATCAAGGGCACCATAGTTTTTATTACTACTAGCCAGTTTCTGAGTGCCTTTAATGCATATACAGAATCACTTTCACAATCTGTGTGTGGTTTAGTTCTTCCCAGTAATGCACTTTCAGTCAGGGCTAAAGCATTCACTGCTCCAAATTAACCTGTTAGCTGTAACAAGCTGCTTGTTACAATGGTTTGCTACACTTTAAAGTAGAAAAGTTTGTACTTGAGGAGCTTTTTTGGACCTCGTTTAAATTGAGGAGAGTGCCAGAGTGGGAGATTGATGAACAGCTCTGGGCACCAGAAGGACTAGCTACACCTCTGATAAACGGGTTTAAATGACTTCTCTAACAAAAAGATGATGTGCCAGCTGGTGGAGTCCATGTCAATGAATTTAAACTCCCTACCCCAATCACTGATTTCCATAGTAAATCACTGCTGGTACTCACTTTCTAAGCATGTGCCAGCAGTAATCCCTTTTCTTTGGGAGATTTCTCCCGTTTCTGTGTTTATGAGACTGTAGAATTGGCGTACATAACTTAAGGGGTAGAGAGGGGTTGTTCCCTACAAAAATCTGCTGTTTTTGTTGTTTTTTGAAGGGATAAGATTGCAACCAGTTGTATTTGTCCAGTTCTATGTCTAGATGTAACCCAAAGTCATAGCAGAAGCGGTCTAATCACTTGCATCCACAGTCATAAATTATGTGCTGTTGTGTATGTAGCTGTGTACACTGTGGTTATGCCACCATCATGTCAGTACTGGGCTCCATAGATATGGATTGTGCTACTGAAAAGAAATAGTACAACTTTAGAGAATCATGCACAGTTGTGCATAGTATGGGACATACATTGCAGATACTATAGTGCCTTACACGTGTGTTTCACTGCTGTATCACTGAATCCAAGGTGTTCCTTTTATCTAAGAGAAACATGCCTCAGTAACTAAAATAAGTGCAAGTTCATATTTTAACATAAAGACAGCAACTGCATTACAGTTGGAAAATATTTGTTAAAAGCAATGTTTCTTGTACGTACCCTTTAGTCAAGTTTTACCTCATGATATTTCAATCTTAGTAAATATTTTTTCACAGTTACAATAGTATAGCCAATATTCATTTATTGTTTATCTTGCAGTAGTACTTGCCTTACAGCTGCATATTTTGTTATGTTTTTTACAGTTTTAGTTTTAAACAGCAATAGAATCTAGTAAGTATTACTGGGGTACAGCGGAGCAGAGAACCTCTTATCCTAATCATTAATATCTGGATTAGTCCAGATAAAATCACTTTAACCAGCAGATCCAGGAGAATCTCTCTCTGCTACCCTCCCTGTGGAAGGAATAATATCACTGTGTTGAAGTTTCCAGTAGTTTATTCAGTTAAGTAGGTAGATGGAAGATGGATGAGTGTTCTTGTTGTAGAGATTAATGCATCACAGAATACCCAGTCCAGAGCTTCTTGGGGGTGGTGGCCCCCCATGCACCAGTGCTAAATGCATTTTTTAACATGGGCTTAGTAATTACCTCTGCCCTACATCCAGCCTTCAACAAAACCAGCTCTGCCCACAGGTATACACAGAAGGTCACTGTACGTAGTGTGTGTGTTTGGTGGTGGTGGTGGAGTTAAGAACAATTTACCTTAGAAGTAACTATATCTTGTGTTGGGCTGGGGACTGTGTGTTCATTATTTGTTTAACTTTACTCAAAAACTTAAAAGGGGTGCCTGGAGGGTTACTGTAGCTTATACAGGAACACTGTACTGTCTAGAAGTAACATGGAAACATTATTGTAATTATTATTATTTTTTTTCATTTTCTTCATAATCAAACATCTGATACATATAAAGGTGGCTATCTTTTGGGGATGAGTAGATAACCATGCTATGTATATATGTCTGTCAGCAAATATGCCATGTCCCAGTCTGATATCAGAATGGCACACAGGAGGTGGCTGTCTTTTGAATGTAGGAGGTGAGGAAGCATGCTGTATATAAATATGATAGCGGCAGCAGCACCTTGAGATATAAGGCTATGGGTATTTGTGTCTTAATTTTAATTCCAATTTAACACCAGAGGGAGATACATTGAAAGTGACTACCTTTTCCCAGATGTAATATATGTCTCCTCACAAGTATTTATCTTTTCAATTTATTGTGAACTGATGTTTGGTCAGCTTTGAGCATTAAAACTTAGAAAAAGCTTATTTCATCCTTAAAATAATTTAAAAAAAGTAATAATGAGCTTCTTTTTCATAAGCATGAATTTTCTTCAAGCCATCACTGGATCAAAAGTTTAGAATAAATCTCTAAAATGTACCTCAGAGCATTTACAACCTTATGTGTTCTGGGTGTCTAGCAGCCCCCGACCCCATCTTGATTTACTTAATATAGGGTAGTCAGGGTAAGTTGAAGGATGCAGGAAAAAGTACAGTTGAAAAGTCTAAATCTTTTAACTGATCGTGATCTTTGTTTAGTCAATCGGATAAAAATTTTGTTAAAAAAAATCTATAAATTGCACCTTACAGTATCTGGAATCCCCATGGCTTCTGGGGCCTTGTGGTTCCTAGACCCCTGACTTAATGCAGATGTTTCCTCCACAGTTATCAGAGTACAGTCTTGATTAGATGTTGAATAAATTATTAACTAACTGCAAGAAAAAATGAAGAGTAAGACAAACTGTGAGAAAGAAAATAGGAATCTGGATAGTGTAAGTAGGCCATTTTATGTTGGACAGCTGGAGGGGAGCATGAAGCCCTTTTGCCTAGGTCACCAGTTTACCCATGGCTGGCCCTGTTCTCTCTCTCTTTCTATTCTTTATATCCCCTGTTTTGGACTATAACAGCCAAAAGCTGTACTATTATAAACAATAACTTTACAGAGAAAGATTTCAAGTCAAGATCTGCTTTCAGCATATGTTACAGAGGTCGATTAAGACTATCTTGTGATGATGTGCTGTGCAATGGCACTGCAGAATGCTCTCTGCCTCACAGTTCCAGTACCTGGGGTTTAATCCTGACTTCCAATCACTGTATGTGTGGGGTTTGCATGTTCTTATATCAACATGGGTTTTCTCTAAGTATTCCATTTTCCTTATACCACCTAAAAAAGCATTACTAGATTGTCCATATATTTACACATTGTATTTACACTTACCTACATGGCCCAGGTCATGCTTGAAAAGGGTTTATTGAGCAGCCCACTTACACAATGAAAATAAAAATCTATGGGTCACAATTTTAAACAGCACCATCCATCCATCCATAACTCCACTTTTTCCAATTTTTGTATATGGGGTCAAGGTGTCACATCAGCAGGGACCATCATCTAGAGCCAATGTTCACACCACCAGGTGGCTAACCCAGTCCATTACCTGATAAACCTTAACTATACAGCAAAGTGGAAATGGACTGAACTTGGTGAGTGTCTTGATCTCTATACCTTTTTTACGTAGACAGCATCATGCATGAAGCACACCTTGGCTTGAACTCTACTTTCACTATGTAGGTATGGTTTAAATGGGTCTAATAGAAGCACCTGAGTTCCAGGCACTACAAGGCCACTGTCTTGCAGCCAGGGACACAGGCATCCTATAACTCACACAGGCTACTATTTGCAATCAAATCTGACTACATGTAAAGGCAAGGTGTGGCAGCCATGCAGAGAGAGTGGAGCTGCAACAACTCACCTGAACACAGTAGTTGAGTTCAAGGAAGGTAAGTGTGACAGTCATGGAGAGGAAGTAGAAACGCAGAACAGAGTTTCAGGCAGCACTCTGAAGTGAGATTTGGGTTTAGGGAAGGAGAGTTTTAGGGTTTGGGAGCTGGAAGGAAGTTTAGGTTTAAGGAGCAGAGGGATTTTAGGGTTAGGGAGCAGGAGGGAGTATTTGGGGTTAGGGAATAATTGAGAACTTTAGGTTTACAGAGCAGGAAGGGCATTTCAGGTTTAGGAGGTGAGAGGGAACTTTAGGTATAGGGTGAGGGAGCTGGAAGGGACTGCTGTGGTTAGGGCTAGACAACAGGTAGGAGTTTAAGGCTTAGAGTTAGGGATCGGGTACTGCTTTGTAGTTCAGTGGGATCTGGTGGTGGGAGGGCTATGTAATTAACTAGGATCAAGTTGGTGGGAGTTGGCACACTTGTCATTTAGAGCAAGTGTTTCATGAGCTATGAGCACATTAACACTTATAGTAGACCTGTTTATAACAGTACAACTTTTGAAGTTATTACAGACCAAAACAGAGTAAATAATTTTACTGTTTAGTATTGTTATAATAGCAAAACTGGTGTTATTTGCAGTAGTGTGAACTACCACAATACTATAATGACTTTGAGCATTAGATCACAGTCAACCAAAACCTAATACCCTTTTATTTGCAGTAAAGGTATGGGGAGGGTATTCCAGCTGTATAATCTTTGTAATATTCAAATCCCAAGGTTACTTGTATATTTATAAACTACAAAAATACATTAATAAATAAAGCTCAAATGTAAGAGTTAAGCAGTCCATGCATTATAAACACTTAGAGTATTACCATTGGTGTAGTATTTTGCAACCAGGCAACACACTAGTTTATTGAAAATCTGTTTTGCTAGCAAGATTCTCCCAATACCATGGCGGTGTATAATCATACAGTTGGAATGCCTTGAGCTGTTTCACTTCACTAATGTCTTAGCTCATATGTCATTTCTAAATATTAGCTTTCAGCAGTAAAACAACTTAAAATAATGAAAAGAAAAAAACATTATGTTTGAGTGGACAACCAGAAAGCAATAGTGGATAATCAGAAAGCAAAACATTTTGTTTTCAAACTGTATCAGTTAGATTTCACATCTCAGGCTTCTATCTTGGCTGCGGTGGTGCAACGGTTAGCGTTGTCGCCTCACAGCAACAGGTTCTCCCGTTCGTTTCTTGGCTAGAGCGCTTTCTGTGTGGAGTCTGCATGTCCTCCCCATGGTCAAGTGACATTTAAAGACATGCAGGTAGGTGCGTGCATGAATGGGTGTGCCTTCTTTGAAGGTTGGGCATCGGGCTGGTAACTTGGCACCGTAAAAATTCACTGCCAATCATTTAGCGAACCGGAGTTCCATGTGGCGACCCCTAACCCGGAAAAGCTGAAAGACAGAGGCAAAAATATATACATAAAAAATAAATAACTTTCCTGTGAATGAGCAAGTATTCATAATTCACTGCACAATAATCAAGTCTGTTCCTTGAACAATTAAATAGTTTTAGTGGGTATATTCAGATCATGGGTGTTTGTAGAGAAGGAGGTTTCAAACTTAAAAATATACATTATGGTGAGATGTCCTTTAAATTCTTTTCAAATTTTTGGTTTCAGTCTTATCTGAGCAATAATTTCAGTATTAAGTCTAATGTGAGAAACTCCTACTTTTTTTTCTAATATGCAACAATCTCAGTAAATGTGTGAAAAGTGGATGGCGCCAAATCTCTAGTAATGAGTAAGGCATGTAGCCCCCCCTGAACATATGTATGCAGACACTCACTCGTGCACTAAGCACACCACACACCATGCACACATACCCCTACACAAACAAATGTGACATACATTGCAGGGCATTTAGTAAGATAAAAAACTGGAAAAGCAATTAAATCAGTAAAAAGCTGCTTTAAATGGAGTGATTCTAAGACTGTCCTAGAATTAAGTTATCATTTTTTTGACTGCCTTTAACACTTCTATCTTTGTTCTTATTTTGAGAGGACACAGAAGTGACAAGGCATGGAAAAGGAAAATAAAGATTTGTATATTTCTCAGTGGTCCACTTCAGCACAGTCCAGTTATAATCTCTCATTTGTACAATTTCCTGTTTCGTATGGTTTCTGAATAACTTGCCCGTATACTGATCTTAAGAGTTTGTTGTATCAATAACGGGGGCCTAAAGAGGTCTCCCCTACAAGAGGAGTGCTGAGGCTGAAAATTTCCATATAAAACACTTGTGTGTGTGAACTGTCATTCTGTAATTTGATCACATACAAGCTGCGGTGCAGTGGCCTGCAGTCATACCTCTCAAATGTCCAGAATTTCACAGAATGTTCAGATTTTCTGACTCATCTTGTGACCAGTGCCATTCCCCATCTTGATGCCCCTCGATTGTATGACTTTAAGATCAAAAGAGAAAAAATTCTAATCTGGCTAGCAAGTCATGAACCAAAATAAAAGAAAAGAAAAGAAAGAAAAATGTCTATTACTCCAGTCAAAATTCCTTGAGTGTTTGATGAATAAAAAAAAAAAAAAAAAAAAAAAAAGGTTCTAAAAATTGTAGCAAGTGACTTGCAATAAATGTAACAAGTGCCTTACTCCAGTGTAAATGATGCACTTCAGTCATGACCTTTAATGCACTATAAGCATTCATTTCTGAAGGCTGGTAGTACACTACCTCTCTATCACGCCCTCCTGACATTTTGTATCTGGAGCAGCTGCCCCATTCACCCCACCATAACGATTCTTCTATTTTGCCTCATATCTTTGTTATGTTCTTCGTATCATTTATGGTTTTCTGGTAAACAGTGAGGACTGAAGTCAATAAATGACAAACATAAGAGTTTCAGACTTCATGCCCATCAGAAAATGCATGCTAAAGCAAAACCTGTTTTTCTAGCAACTTTATAAGTTTATAAGAGCAATACTTAAAATCTCTCCCTGATTTTTGGTCTTTGTTTTCTTATTTTTTGTGGCCTAGTCTGGAATTCTTATGCGAAGAGGTTGAGAGGTACATCCATAAATGTTCAGTTTCCTTATTCTAATCTATACATTATATTAATGCAATCATATATTATTAACATTTAATCATAAGTACAGAATGCTTTCAACAAACTGACCCAAATTGCATTCAGGCTTAGTACTAGAAATTAAGCATTTTCTGTGAGACAAGTGGATAAAGTAGTTTAATTATGTTAAAGATAGATATGCACAGGTCTGCTTAAAACCTATTTTCATAACACTTGTATACCACCGGACTTCCTACCACAAAGTACCCACCTGCAGCTGTGCAACTATTGTTTCACAGCCTAAAATATATCATATTTCAGAAAATTGCATTTCTTAATAATAGGTCTGCTCTTTAAAGTTTCATATACTTACCCATAATCCAGCATTTCTGGCAGAACAGGAAAAAAAACTAGAACTACCCACTGCTTCACTCTGTGGTTTCATATTTCCCCCTAACAGATAGCTCAAAACTTAATAAGCTCTCTCAGACAGAATTCTTATCTCTATCTAATTTTGCACATTGCGAGGAAAATATCTATTGTATGTTTGCCTCAGAGCTTGAAATGATTGGCAGGAGCTGTTTAAAAATTATTGTAACAACTAAAAAGCCTGCACTCATCATTGAGATGAATGTACTTATTCTGTACACAGGAATGTTGCTATCATGAGGTCAATGGCATAACTTTCTTAACTCTTGTAGACCAAAGAATAATATTTCTTTTACTAAATTCATTTTGCTATTACAAGGGTGTGAAGTACACATTTTTTTTCAGTAGAAACTGACATGATTGTTGTGTGTTCTTCCAATTATCAAGACCTTGAGATTATACAAATTTATGTGATACAAACATAGAATGTATGCGGAGAGCCAAAATGTCAGTTTGTAGCTCAGAGCAATTGTGAGTATAGTTTACAGTCACAACATAAAATGTCTACAGTCACTTGTGCTAGTTTTCCTGTTTATCCAGGAAACCTTTAAACTGTATAATGAACAACTTAATCTGATGTTTAGGAAAACAGTTTGCGCTGCAAGCTCAGAAACTGCAGATATATGTTTTTCCTCATGCACACTTTATGTGACATATGACACTATTACCATATTCCTGTTTGAAGTATGCTTACACAATCTATTGTTTATGTGCACCGTACTTTCCATGGGCAGTAGGAAAATTCGGAAGGAAATGATGATTGTTAAGTTATGCCAGAAAGGGAAACCAGTGTAACAAGAAGCTAGAAATGTGCAAAGCAGTTCAACTGTGGAAGAAACGGGACATATTTTGACAAAGAAAGTGAAGTGAGTATGGTTTACCTGAACTGACAGACTGTGAGAAACTGGAGACATGAACACAGACAGAGAGCTGTAGCAGTTTGCCAAATAGCAAAGGGAAACTCATAGTCAGATCCTCACTTGGGAAACCAGGACATAAAGGGGTGGGTTGTCATCCTATCTGCAATTTATTCAGCCAGAGCAAACCACTGAAGAGAGAGACAATCAGTGCTGACATCTTGCCTGCATCCAGGCACTGGGATTGTGTCTACATACTTACAACTGACTTTTTTCACTTGAGAAGCCCTAGACATTGCGGCAGGGCTGCCCACAACAACAGTGGGAGGTTTGCAAAACTATGGCAATGTATTGTTAGAATATCTAGGGTTATTAAGCAAGCAATAATTCCTAACAGGGTGTGTATTACTGTATAAATAATGCTCACCCAGTGGTGTTATGAGACCCTATGGTTACACACTAACACATACTGTGGAGGGCATTATTGCTCTTAGAGAATGGATCGTCTGTAAAATTTTGTTTTACTTACTTTTTTTTTCTTTTTTTTTATGTAAAGTAGTTCCTCCGCCTAATGTTTCAAACTTGTAGTATATGTAAATGGTGTTGGAGGAATATTTCACATCCAAAATATAACATTTTCAAAAAAATATCCAGATATTTACTTCATTTTTTTGGTCCCTTACTCCTAAAATGTGTGGTTTGTTGCCAATCATTAGGATTGAAGTCACTAAATAATGACATACATTTGAGTTTCAGACTTTATTTCCTTTAGAAAATACATGCTAACACAAATCCTGTTATTCAAGTAACTTCCTAATTTTATAAGAGCAATATTAAAACCTGTTCCTATTTTTAAGCCTTTGTTTCCCCTTAATTTTAGGCTTTATCCAGATATCTTCAGCTAGGAGGTCGAGAGGTATGCAGACTTCTTAACTGATGCTGCCACTGCTCCATCAATCTCATTCTCGCTGCCTCACACATACACACAGACACACACACACACTTCCACTTTCATGTGCACAAGCATGCATACACACACATGCAGACAGAAACAGAAACATGTGCATGCACGCACACACACACATTCTTTCTTTTTTATGTTTCTTTTAATTTTACACTCAACAGCAAAAGCGCTGCTTAGCGAATGTAAAATTATGGCATGAACACACTCACTCTCATGCATGCATGCATACACTCACACATACAGACATAAACATACACACTTGCTAAACAGCAAAAGCACTGCTTAGTGAGTGTAAAATAATGGCAGCCATTAGCTTTTTGTCCAAGTTCCACCGCAACCTAATATGATGCCATGAAGTGGCGGACTTGTTTTTCATTGAGCATTACCTGTACATTAACACGTTGCTGAAGATTTGTTCTTCAGTCAGAGTGGTAATGTATAGGTTGCCTTTTCTCTAATAAGTAACAACGCCACAGAAAGTGAGGGGGGGCACTGAAGGTGTGTGGTTTCTAAGCATAAGGAATATGAGTGGGCTGCATCTGTTTTTGTGGGTAGATTTGGAGAGACTCAGCCAAGCGAGTAGCCATAAAGATAAACACTGGGCCTGAATATATAATAGGAGGACACAGTGGTAGTGCTCTTGCCTTTGCCAGGAGTCCACCCAGGTGTGTAGGTCTGACTCCTGAGGGTATAACCTTAGGATAGGTTACACTGAAAGGTATGGACTTTCGGTGACATTTGCAAGCAGCACATTATAGTCTATTCATGTAGAAGTGGTAGAACATGGGGAAGTTTAGCTTAACAAAAGCTGAAAAACACCCAGCAGATATAATGGAAGCTTAACTTGCAACCCTTGTTGATGTTGTGTATACAGGATTAGCACATCTCATGCGCTTTGAGAACAGAATGAGGTTTCAGAACTCACTATATCTCTCTTTTTTTCTTTTTGGCAGTAAGGAATGCTACAAACCACAGGGAAGCAGAGGTTACTGGGCTTTATATCTGATAAAACTTACTGAGCCATATGATAAGTTAAATAAAACAGTAAATTCTAACCAAAGGCTATGCAGGTGCAATTTCCTGTTAAGTGGATAAAAATAGGCCTGGGGATGACAAAACAGAAGTACAGTGTAGTAGCTATAATGTGGCAAGCTAACACATTTAGGAAAACTGGGTGATGGGGTTCACCAAATGTACAGGTGTCTCACCAAACAAAGTCCTACAACTGTCAAGGGGTTCCCAAATATCCTTTTATATGTAGCTCTCTGTGATGATAGTTTCGCTTTCAGTATATAATATTACTGAAAGTGTTTAACCATTAAGCATTGTACAAAAATAAATAAATAATATACAAACCTGGAATTTTAAATTGTATGGTATTCTAGGGTTAGGCCAGCTGAGGAGAATGTTATCGGACATCAGAATAACTTTAAACACTCCTCCCAAAAACGTATTTCCACCAAAAATGGATGAAAATCTCAGGAAAGAATTCATAAACCTGACATCTTCAAATAATCACATTCCCCTACACAACATCTCTGAAACATCTGGGTCCCATACCTCATAATTGTCCTTGATTTTGTCTCATACATGTGTATATACATAAACACATATAGGTATAAACACAGATATATATACATGACAATCATTAAGATTTTCATACTTTTTGTTTCAGAATATCCACGTTGATGCAAAACTTGATCTATTAACTTTTTCACTGAATTAGGGTAATATTTAAAAAATGTCCATGATTTTCAGCCTTTGTCCCATCTCATTTTTCTTTGCATGTTTTTTTATCCATTCAGTTGTCTCATTCAGCATCCCTATTATGTTTTATATGCAGGTCTGATTCACTTCTTCTGTTTTCGGTAGAATTTATTACTGTTACTGTTTTACTTCTCTGATAAGTCTACTGCAGATCATCACTGAAAATTATTATTTTCACAGTACATCAACTATGTCTTTCAGCCTGTGTAGATTTTTTAATTTGTTTGCTTGAGGACCTAAGATTTCGTGCAGGGGTGCATGTATGTAGGATGATCTGAAGAGAGGGGCAAAAGTTGGGGTTATATAGTAGTTTGTGGGTAAGTGTTAATTGGGTGTATTGTAGACAGTGGGAGAAGTCAAGCCAGTTAATATTTTGTAATACAAGGCAATGACGTGTTAGGGTTGGCATATTGCAGGCAAACTTTGCTATTTTGTAGTAGCAGGACTGTAATTTAGTTTTAAGAGTTGTATGTATGTTGGTAAAAATAGGGCTACCATAAAGAAGGGTGGGGAGGAGAAGAGAGTTGCCCAGTTTTAACTTAGTGGGTGTGCTCATGAAATGTCTGTGTCTATATAGTTTACCAAGTTTGAAGTGGGGTTTTTGATTACATTATGAATGTGATTATCAAAGGATAGTTTGTCATCTATTGTGATGCCTAGCAGTTTTAATGATTTTACTTGTTCTATTTTGGTAATATTTTGTGAGATAATATTAAAGTCCTGATTTAAGGGTTTGGATGAGAATATTAGGAGTTTGATTTTTTTGGGTTGAGGAGAAGTTGTGTATCATTTAGCCAGGATTCAGTAGAGGTGAATGCTTTTTGTGCTAGATATTGAAGGTCTGTCAGGTTGTTGGCAGAGGAGATTATTGTAGAATCATCTGTGTAGTGGATTAGTGTACTAAGATGGGAAGCTTTGTGGAGGTTGTTGATGAAAATGTTAAATAACAGTGGTCCAAGAATGGACCCCTGGGGAACTCCTGTTTTATTCAGGAGGTATTCAGATTGCTTGTTCTGCCATTTGACAGATTGTTGCCTGTTAGAAAGACAGTTGGAGAACCAGGCCTGTGAATGTGGGGAGCAGTTTAAGGACTGTAGTTGTAGTAGCAGTTTAGGGTGTGATACTGAAAGCCTTGGATAGATCCAATAAAATAACAGAGGTTATTAGACCATCATCTAAGGCTTTGTTAACAGTATTGGTGAATGAAAGTAAGGCAGTGGTAGTGCTGTATGCAGGGTGAAAGCCATGCTGGGTGGGGGCAAGTAAGTTATTGTTGGTGAGATATTTTAACAGTTGTGTGTGTATACACTTTTCCAGGATTTTAGATACAGGAGAGAGTATGGAGATGGGCCAGTAATTATTATTACCATCTTTATTTAGGGGAGTTGTAATGGATTTTTTCCAAATTAGTGGAATGTATGATTTAGAGATGGATCAATTGATGAGAATGCTAACAGGGTACGCTTTAGCACTTGAAGCAACCTTTAAATATTCTGCTGGGAGTCTGTCTGCAGAGGGGGAGCCTAGCTTTAGTTTACTTAATAGTTTATGCACTAGTGAGGTGGGTACAGGTTGTATAGTAAAGGTACAAGTGAGTGGGCTGCTATTGGAGGTATTGTTTAAAGGGGGGAGGTTATGTTTGACTTAGGGGAGTGGGGGTTTGTGTTGCTATCTGATTTATTTGAGGTAGAGTTAGTATGCGTTGAGGAGTCATTGACAAGTTTTTGAATGGTTTCAATGAAGTGGGTGTTAAAGGCATGGACAATTTCTAATGGGTCTTTCTCAGGGGGTGGTGTGAGATTTTGTTGGTTTCCAGGGTTAAGGAGTGAGGAAATAGATTTCCAGAACTTTTGTGGTTTGGAGTTTTGGGAGTCTAGTTGAGTGGAGAAGTAATTTCTTTTGCCCACAATGACTAGCTTTTTTACAGTGTTATGGAGTTGCTTGTATTTTAGTTCATTTTGTGGGATTCTATTTTTATGCCACTCATTCCATACTTTGTCCTTGGCAATGAGAGTCTGTTTAGTGTGTTTTGATAGCCAAGGGGCATGGTTATGCTTAATTCATTTTGTTCACACAGGGGCGAGACTGCTGAGAGCATTAAGAAAGATGTTATTGAAGTACTCCACTGCTTCATATAATGGGAGTGTTTTAGTTGGGTAACGGTTTTAGGCATTTAATATGTCTATAAATACCTTTTGACTGAAATGAGTAAGATTTCTAGAAATTTTGTACAGATGGGCTTTTGTTATTAGTGTTTGGGTTCTGTGAGTGAAGGCAGGTAAATGGTCACTAAAGATGCTTGGGAAGGTTCCTGTGTGAGTGTATTTATGGTGGTGTGAGGCGAGAATCCAATCAAGGGTGGAGTCGTTTTTTTACTATATGTGTGGGATCTGTAATGAGTTGGGTAAATCTACAAAGGTTTATGCTGTTACAGGGGTATTTGGATGTGAGGGATTGCCAATTTATATTAGTATCACCCAAAATAATTGTTTAGTTTGAGATATTTTGGGTGGCCCAGGAGAGAAAGTCTTCTAAAATGGGCATGTTTTGACCTGGGGGAATGTATAGTACTACAATACAAATTTGTTTTCTTTTGTTGATATGTAGTGTTGCTGGTAATAGCTCTATTTTACTGAAGGTTGGAACAGGTTTGGAAAATTGTGTTATGGTTAAGGAGTTACAGTAGATTAGTGCAATGCCGCCACCTTTTTTGTGCAAGTGGACATGTCTAAGTATGCTGTACCCTGGGGGGTTATTTCAGTATCAGATATATATGGTTTCAATCATGTTTCAGTAACTGCAACAATATCTGGGGTGTAAAGAGAAACCCAGGCTTGGAATTCTGTGACTTTGTTACAAATACTACAGACATTAGCTGTTGTTATGAGTAGGTTTTGGGAATTGGAGTTTTCAGTATGTCTTGTGGAGTTGATTGGACCAGGGTTGGGGTGAATGTCTCCATTTAGGCTGAGGACTTGGGTGTGAGATGTTTGTTTGGAGTGGTGCAAGGTTGGAAAGTGGGTCTTATTAAGCACAGTATAAGTGAATATGGGTTTGGTGTTGATGGTGGGTTACATAGATTTAATTAGGAGATGGGTTTGTAAGTTGAAGAGAGATGGTGAGATGTTGGAGAAGCTTTTGCTATTGATATGGGGTTGTGAGGATAAAGGGGCAGAAACAGGGTGGGGAGAGTTAATGGAGGGAGGGAAGTCAATTAGGTAAGTAAGAGAAGACTGGCTATGGAGGAGAACAAGAAGATGCTGAGGGTTTCACTTTGTGGTATAATATAGCAATAACCCACGCCTGGGTGTGAGCAGTGCTGGATTTACCCACAGTTGGTGTGGTTTGGTCACGAGGGTGAAGCCCGAGTGGCCAAACAAAGCCAACCGTGGGTAAATCCAGCATTACCCACACCCAGGCGTGGGTTATTGCTATTATACAATGACATTATTTAAGAAAAAAAATAATTACTTTTCTTAAATAATGGCATTGTATAATGCCTCCTTGCTGCCCTTCCGCAGCTGTCTGGTATTCTGCGGCAGTTCTGATGTACTGCGCATGTGTATGCCTACGCAGTACATCAGAGCTGTGGGCAAAAGCAATGGAGAAAGCAAGATCTCCGTTGCTTTTTACAAACTGTTTTGTCATGTTAAATGGGTTTAACATAGCGAGACAGCTTTAAAAAAAGCAACGGAGAACCTCCGTTGCTTTTTTTAAAGCTGTCTCGCTATGTTAAACCCATTTAACAAAGCGAGACAGTTTTGAAAAAAGCAACGGAGAAAGCAAGATCTCCGTTGCTTTTTACAAACTGTCTCGCTATGTTAAACTCATTTAACATAGCGAGACAGCTTTAAATAAAGCAACGGAGAATCACCGTTGCTTTTTTTGAAGCTGTCTCGCTGTGTTAAACTCGTTTAACATAGTGAGACAGTGTGAAGCAACGGAGATTTTGCATTCTCCGTTACTGTAAAAAAAGAGTTATAGTAATGGAAAAAGTCTGGGCGACCGGACCTTTTCCCATTACTATAACTCTGATTTACAACGTGCACGCTGACCAATCAGCATGTACGTTTTTGAATATTAATGGGGGGGTCATTGTATAATGCGTAATTTAGTGTTGACAAAAACTGAGATGAGATGTAGGTGGATAGTTAATAGGAGGGAGAGATTATTGGACTTGCAGTTAATTATATGCTACCTATATGGGTGGAGCTTATGTACAGGTGTAGGAGGTACTGGCAACCTGGCTCTGATTGGTTGGAGGGGAAAAAGGGGTATTGTAACTAAACGTATATATGTAATGGATATGGGGTGGGTGGAAATAGGGGTAGGGGAGCAAAGTGAACCCTGAGCATAGTGACGGTGGAACGGAGCGGGCTGGACACTGGATGGAAGGCTTGAGCAGTAGCAAAAACAATCAGTGAATTTGAGCACCGAATTCAAGTCCTGCAAAGTAAGTAACAGTACCTCCTACACTCCTCATATACTTTTACTCAATCAACTCTCTATAGCGCACAAACTCTACTACCTTCCTGAGATAACTCCAGCACTTCACCACTTAATTCAGCCCCACATTCCCTCTAGAGCCTTAAGATCTAGTAACCAGAACTTCATAACTGTCATCAAACATAAAAACGAAGCTGGTAAGTCCCTCTTTGTCAACACCATTGCCAAAACCTGGAACACACTACCAAGCCAAATAACTTCTACCACCTCCTTTAGTCAATTAAAAAAACTCCTGAAAACCCACTATCTAAGTAACTGGCTATGCTCATGTCACGCACCAGACTAATCCATACCAAGAGAATTTGTCAGGGTACAGCTATGTATAAACAGTTTCTCCCCTGAAAGCTTCCAAACCCGTATACATTTACCTTACAAAACTTATAACTGCAAAAGAAAAAAAAATGTACCTCTGATTGTCAATTGTAAGAAATTTTAATCACTAGCTTGATGTCCTGTTGTGTGTATATAGGCTATATGTATGTTTGTTAATCACCAGCATGTTGTCCTGATGTGTATATATACCATATGTATGTATGTTCTACTTGTTTTTACTCTCATGTAATGTATTGTAATGTGGAGCTTTTTTCCCCGGGCCTCCACTGAAAATGGACCTGTGTCCAGTCGGACTTTCCTGGTAAACAAATGTAAAATAAAATAAAATAAATAAAGTAGCTGATCATCCACTAGACTCCTAGTTCAAACATACAAATCCAACTACTGACCTGGGGACTCTCTGTTTGCCAGCTCTGTAGGAAAAACATGGACCAGACTCCCAGCTGACTTGACCCTAGAACCCTCACTAACTCAATTCAAAAACAAACTCAAGAAATACTTTAAAACTCATTGGTTATGTCCTTGCACTAACCCCGACTAGTGACCTCTCTATTTCTTAGATGCCTTACCTTCAACTTCTTCTAACTTTTTTCTACCACACCATTTCAAGAAGGGTCAATTGTATAACTGCTGCTCAATGTGTCTTAAACCTGAATGTAATGTTATGTATATATAAATTTGAAAATAATGTTATGTTTTGTAAAGTGTTTTATAATAAGTTCGTACTTTATGTGTTAAATGCTGGTATTGTTTATGACTGTAATCTGCTTAAAACTAGCATTTACTAAATGTTCAATCTGTATTATTATCTTGGAGCTTTTCTCCCCGGGCCTCCATTGAAAATGGACCTATATCCAGTTGGACTATCCCGGTCAACAAATGTAAAATAAATAAATAAATAAATAGTGCTACAAAGTACAGCAGGCTGTAGAAAATATTATCTTATAACAGTAAGGACTTAGTTATAGCCTTAACAAAACAGAAAGTTGTGTGTGGGCTTAAAAGCACAATGTCTAGGTGCCTGAAAAATGTGTGTGTGTGTGTGGGGGGGGGGGGGGACTACCAAATTTCCAGTGATGTGCTGCAGCTATTTTTAGGATAAGAATTTAACAGTTTATAATAATACCAAGTACAGGCACATACAGTGTACTTATGGTAGCAATAGTGTGTCCTTGGATAGCTTGTGCCGTAGGTAGAACACTTCTTTTCAAGCTTTCAGGGGTGCAGGCTTTACTGACAGTATGAGGAGATGGCTCTATTCACCTAAGAAATAGGGAGAGATTGGAGGATCAGGTTGATATAAGTATGATTACTTACATGCATGTGGTATTTGGAAAGCTATGAAGAGAATGTAAGAATGTGATAGAATGCTAAGGAGTAAAGTGTGTATATAGCTGGAAAACAGATATTGCAGTGTGTGTCAGGTAAGTGTGGAGAAACAGAAAAAGTAGAACAGGACAATGAGTTAGGAAAGTCAGAAGATATAGTAGAGGACAATGTAGGAAGTATGCTAGTTAGTCTGAAGTGGGAGAGGCAACACACAGAAAACAACAGCAAAAGAATTAGGATACAATAAAGTCTCCTAAAATCTGTACATCTTTATGCTATGAGCAGTTTGTATACATTTCAGGGTACATAAAACCAAACATTTCAGATTAATAATAAATTAAAAATATAAGCAACATTCTAGAAAATGCTATAAAACACAGCTGTAGTTTGTAATCAATTTAGCACAAGACTTAGATAAGTAAATACTAGGAGCATTATATATCTGTATGTATATGAGAGAAAGTATGCCACCCTGAGAATACAGACTGTATATAAGTTTTAGTTTTGTCTTGATGGAACTCAATGCACAAAAATATGTAAAGATGTCCACCAAGGCTTGAAGATGAATTCAATTCAAACTAGATTCTACTTCCTTTTAACTCTGGAGATCATGGTGGCACAGTGTCAGGAATGCTCCCTCTCATTTGCAGAGTTCAGTGTTCAGTCCTGACTTCCAGTATTTGTTTGTGTGAAACTTGCATGTTGTCCTTGTATCTGCACAGGTTTTCCATGGATACTTTGGTTTTATCCAACCTCCTGAAAACATGCTGCTAGCTGTCTAGCTACCAAACGTTGTTCATAACTTACATAGCATTTGGGGGTAGTGAATTGTGTATGTGTTGTAAATATGTAAAAATGCAATATTTCTAAGTATTTTAGCTGTAAAGTTAATGCCATGGTGTGATGTAAGTATTATATAAATAATTGTATTTCTTTAACAATAGTCAGGTAAATTCAATGCATTAGATAGAGATCCCTCTATGCTGATTTACATGATCATAGCTGTAAAGGTTGAGTGCCGGGATAGCAACATGACACCATAAAAACTCCACTGCCAATCAATCTGCGGACCGGTGATCTGCTGTGGCGACCCCTAATGGAGGAAGCCGAAAGACAATGCTAGGAATAACAAGGCAAGTAACTCCAGAGACCATTTATGCCTTGCCAATATCCACCCTCATGATGTATCTCCTGCTTCCAGAAAGGTAAAACAGGCCAGGAATAACATTCTGGATGCCCATTATGTTGATATTGAAGGATGTGATGGTGCAAGGACAATTTGTTCTAGAGAGGAGATAAATATTAGTTAATATTTGTCTAGAATGTTTGTTTTATTTATGTTTGTGGAGTTTACATCCTCAGTTCAGTACTTTGTAAAACTCTTTGTCTTGTAGAGGTGCAGAAGATCAAGTAAGGTCAGGACCTTCATTTCAAAGCATGCAAGATATAGTGCCATATTCCAAAATAGTTTCTGTCAGTCTCAGTGACTTACTTGGGTGTAAGGCCAGTCTATAAATAGGCTTAGACCAGGGGCCAGATTCTAAAAGACCTGCTGTCAGCCTGTTCTGAATTCAAGTGGTCACTTACACAGAGAGCAAATCTTTTGGAATTGGGTCCATAGATCTTAAAGGTGAAGACTGTAACAAACAGAATATAGGAATATGGCTTCAAGCTTGTTTTGGTAGCCAGTGGACTTTAGAAGAGGATTCTTTTTCAGTTAATCTGGGGATATTGAAGCCATGGGATGTGTCTGGATAGGTACATTAATGAAGCATTATACTCTCATGTGTCCGGGTAGGTACATTAGAGAATTCTTGTACTGTATAAATGGTGCAGATAGAGCTAAGTAAAGAGGGATGACAACTTCTTTTTCAACTGGATGAGATGCCTTTCAATATTAGTTTGGTTAAACAGAAGGATTTCCTGACTACCAATGTAACGTGGATAAAGGAGAGGGAGTCGCTGACTAAGGTGCCACAAATGCTGGCTACCACAGAGTGGGATACTCTCTATACTATACTATACTATACTATACTATACTATACTATACTATACTATACTATGCGTTGAAGAGGAGAGTTGCTTGCCAAATGTACAGATGATGCACATTTTTGCATTTAATTTTAACCCTTCTTTTGTTCACATTTAGTTTTTAAGGATTAGATCTTGCTGTAGTGATTTTGTATCAAGAGAAGTGATCCGATTAGAAGTAGCTTACAGTCTTTGCCAAATTTAGTTAGCCATAGGTCAGGGTTTACAGTTTGGAGGTTAGAGAAGTGTATGCCTGAAAGGCAGGATCTCATTACTGAACCCCAAGGTACACCACCAATTATCTTCCCAATTTGTGAGGTGACTGCCACTTTAACTATGTGGGTTCAGCCAGTTTGCTATCTGCCTCACCATGTAAGGGCATACATTTAGGTCTTTTAATTTATTTGCAATACTAGCATGAAGGATGGTTTCAAATGTCATTGCCATATCCAGAAACACTGTATGGAGTGAAACACCACTGTCTACCACCTCCATGACCTTTTCAAAGACATTTACTAAATTATGTAGACATGACATACCCTTGACAAACCAAATTGTTGAGAGTCTAATTGTATGAGGCTTTTAATGTAGTAGTTTATGACATCAGATATGATGTATTCCATATTTTTTTTTAATTATGCTAGTTAGGCTGATGTCTATAGTTTCTATGGTCTTTATTAGGGTCCCCTTATGAAGGGGCATCACAACCATTCTCAATATTTCACAAGTATATCCTGTGGCAAAGTTTAACTTTAACACATTTAGGATGGATTCCATAAGAGTATGTTTAGTGCTATTGATTAGGCATCCAGATAAAATTTCTGGACCCACAGAATTAGTTTTTTAGTTTCTGAGAGTAGAGTTAGAACATCGGATTAAATCTAACTATGCTCCCTGGCTTTCCAAGGAAACTAGGTCCCCTATGCACAAAAGAGATAGTGCTTGGAAAGCCCAGATCAAAAATAAAGCTACACAAATATAGACAGCTAAGGAATCTTACAAAGAAACTAACAAATAATGACAAAAAGTTCAACTATAACTCTGCTCAGCTCAGTAAATCCAACCCTCGGATGTTTTGGTCTACTCTGAATACTCTGGCTGTCCCTTAAATCCCTGTCTGTACCCTAATACATCCCCATAGGAAACTGCTACCCTACTCAATAAACACTTTACAGATACAATCCAAACACTCATACCTTCCAACTGCAGCACATCCTCTCTCCCTACCCCTCCCAACCCCCCAGACACAAACACTTTCTCCTTTCATCCTGTTCCTACTTCATACACCAAAAATCTTCTTCTAAAGCTCAAACCTTGCTCTCCCTCCACTGACAATTTATCCCCTTCCTTTCTGAAACTTGCTGCTGAATCCATTGCCTATCCTGTATCTATTCTAATCAATAGATCAATTCTAGAACCCACCGTTCTCACTTTATGGAAAATTTTCTTCACTATTCCTCTGCATAAACTTGGAAACTCTACAGATCCTTCAAACTACAGATCCATTGCCATCCTATCTCCCCTGAATAAGATTCTTGAAAAATACATTCACTCACAGCTGCTTAACCACCTCCTCCAGCATAACCTTCTCACTCAGCACGGTTTCCTCCCCAACCACAGCACTAATACTGCCCTCCTATCCTTCACTCATGCCATTACTTAGGCCCTGGATAACAATAAACTCATATCTTGTCTCTTCCTTGACCTCTCCAAAGCTTTTAATACAGTCTCCCACCCTTTACTGCTATCCAAACTTACTAATCTCAATCTATCCTCCACCTCCCTTGCCTGGTTCTCCAACTACCTTTCCTGTAGACAGCAATCTGTTAAATGGCTCTCATCCTTCTCTCCATTCTATTCCTGTCCAAACAGGAGTTCCACAAGGCTCCATCTTAGGTCCCATTCTGCTTAATGTCTTCATGAATGATCTCTATACTTCTTGCAAACAATCCTCCCTCATCCAATATGCTGATGACTCAACTCTCATCTCCGTTTCTAACAATATTGCAGAACTCCATACCCTAACCCAGCATGCCTTTCTATCAACTGAAAAATGGCTATCCAATAACCTACTTATCCTTACCCCTAAGAAGACAAAACTCCTGCTCTTTGTCCCCCGTTTTCTTACTCACCATAAATCCACCTTTACTATTACATCCTCTAACAATACAATTACCCATCCTGAAATTCACAGAAAACTCCTTGGTGTCATCATTGTCAATGAACTCAGTTTTAACCTACACATACTTCAATGCATAAAAATGACTCACCAAAAACTAGGTCTGCTTTATCACAACAAAAAAATTCTAACCCGTAATGCTAGACTCTCACTAGCACAGGCACTCCTCCTCCCCTCACTTCTACTTACTAACATTCAGAACACAACTTTGAATAAACTAAAACAAACTTACCATAAGATAGCCAGATTTGGTACAAATTCCCCATGCAATAAACATCACTGCCTTGCCCTTAACTCTCTCCAATGGCTTTAACTTCCTCAACAACTTCTACTATCACAATTCCAAACGTTACAATCTATTCTTTACAAACCTTCCTCTTGTCCAGCTCTCTCTCTTCCTTTGCCTCCAGATATTCTCCACCTCGGACCCTACGCACCTCTAATCAGCAAATACTAGACATCTACCAACTCAAGAAAACCATAGGTAAAATGCTCTACAAATACTCTGTCGCCTGTGCCTGGAACAAACTACCACAAGACACAAGATCCATCTCCCACCCTCCACGTTTTAAAAAAGAAATCAAACTACTCCTACTGAAGTCCAGAACTTGCCCTTGTCAAGACCCAACCTAAGCTTCCCAAATGCACCTTCAATCTATCCCTCCCCTTTCTACTATTACCCTACTTTGTGTATACTTACTATACTCTATCTACTATTCTGTTGGTTAAATCTCTCTGTAAACATGTATATATGTGTGTGTAAATATATGTATATATATATATATATATATATATATATATATATATATATATATATATATTCATTATTCTGTATAAACTTTATGTAGTTCTTCCTTGTGCATGCATGCATGCCTTTTTTTATTGTGCTTTTAACCGCCTGAAAAACAAGTTTTATTGAAGTAATCTGATTTAAATATGTTAAATATTTTTATTACTGTAAATTGCTGTCATGTTTGGAGCTTTTCTCATCGGGTCTCCACTGAAAACAGGCCCTAAACCCAGTTGGACCAACCCGGTTAATAAATGTCAAATAAATAAATAAATAAATGTTCATTGGTGATTTTTGTCAGTGTGAGGGGCTGGAGGATTTGCAGATTTTTCACTGATTTGCTTCTGATGTAAAGTTTGTACTAAATTTATCTGCAAGTATATAACTATATCTATGGGATAAGAGTGAGTAATGCTATTTTTGGATTATTTCAGAACACTACTGGGTGATAGTTCTTAATTTCTAATATAATTAAAGAATGATTTATAATTATCCTTGACTTCAGATGCCACTTCCAATTTACATTTTGCTTTGATCTTCTTGATGGCAGTTTTTTGCTCTTTGCTGATTTTTTTGCTCAAGTTTTTGACATGAGCGGCTTTAGAGTTCTAGTAGAATTTTAGATTTTTTCTTTTATTAAAGATCTTAATTGTATCAGTGGGACAACAATATTGCCTGTTCTTAAATTTCCTATTATCAAAGCTATAGCTGTTTCATTTAGTGCCTGATGCTGCTATCTGATAATAGTGCCCTCAACTTTACTAATAAGGAACACCAGGTCCTAATGCCCTACATCTATGCCCTCACACAGAAGTAGAGAAAAAGTTCACCTCTGTGATCTGGTGCTCCTCCCTAATGAGGTTAAAAAAAAGGATTGGCTATAATGTCCCCTAAAACATTGTGCCTGGTCAGCTTCCCCTCCCCCCACCCCAGTTATATTATATTTGTTTCTAGTCAGAATTGCTAGGTTTATATACATTTTATTTAGGAGGGAACAGAACTCAGCTACAAAAGTGGCAGCTGAAGTTGCATGGAGACTGGTGATATTGCAAGTGAATTTCCAAATTTCATCATAGGGTTTAAATATGTTTGCCTGTCTGTTTAAAATCATTAAATTCAAAAATATTCACTATGCCCTGTTTAAGACTCTAATGGAGGAAATTACTGACTTGTATTTGGATTTAACCACTGATGGCGATACAACAGGAGTAGTACATGTGGAGGCAATGTTTGTAAGGATGAGGTTGACAGTATTCTAACCCTTAGTGAGCATGTGGTTTTCAGGGAATCTACACAGAGGTAATATGGTTATTGGGTTATTGTGAGACAAAACATGTGATTTATTTTTGTATAAATGAGGGGCTTTTTTAAGCCATGGTAGATTTACTAGAATTTCAAAGGTGAGGTTTGTTGTTCTGTATAAAGGAAGTATGCAGTTCAAGTGGAGACTGTCTTTGTGCCTCAACCAGAGGTGGGTCTTTATCCAAGAGAGGGACTCTCAGGAAGAAAGGATGTTTCCAACTGCAAGAATGGAAAGCTCTAGAGAAACTGTATAATCATAGGCCTGGAGTGGGATGTCTAGGCGGAAATAGGTTATCTCAGAACCTGCAATAACTTCATCTTAGCTGGACCAGACAGTTGTTGTATAGTTAGACTTTATACTTAACTGGTGAAGAAAATATTTCCTAGACATGTTTTATTCTTGTTGGTGAAAATATGTTTTTACCTGCTTTGCAATCTTGAATAGCACAACATTCAAACTGAATAACAACTATATTTGAGTTATTTATGGGTTGCATGCCTTCAAAATACAGTAGAGAAAGAGCATATCCCCTTTTGTGGCTAAAGAGGGTCTATGCACCAGCCCCTTACCTTATTAGCAAACGTTAAATAAATTAAATAAATGCACACTAATTTCATCAATCCATCTAAACCCTTGGGGTTCTTTACCATTGCAAACCTGCTGATGATTTAGAATACCTAATGAATAAAAGCACATTATATTCCCCTCTGATAATAAAGGGTTGTTTATATTATCTAAAATCAACAGGAATTGAATGGTGATGATTAGTGGGATAAAGGTACTGATTTTAATATGTTTCATGAAGAGTATAAGCTCATGTCCTTTAAACAGGAATCAACATAGCTCCTGATGCATGCACATATGTATGTATGTATGTATTTATTTATTTAACATTTGTTAACTAGGTAAGTGAATTGGTCTGAACTGGTTTGAGGACCCATTTCGGCTACGACACTGTCCACATAAGAAAATACATCATACAGGCATGGATTTTCACAATAACAGTCAAATAGTATTAGTACAATAAAGATAAACCATGCAATCTGTGAATATAAGTATATAACTAATTATAGAAGAAAAGCAGCAAAAACTCCAACAACAGCAACCATGTGACAATTATGTTATCCTGAGCTTAAAATAAAGCCAAAAACGTCATTCAACGTTGTTACAGTCCAAAAACATCCTTCAGTAATAAAGCAGGAGATCCAGAACACTTCACAAAGACATAAATTTATTGTGCACTCAGTCGGTGGTTAGCGCTTTCACAAAATGCTTCATCAGACCATAACTGACCAAGTGAAAAATACATTTAAAACCTGTATCACCAATCATGACTCTCCTGAGCTACAACGTCATTTCCTGCATTAAATCATGAAGTTCATACATTCAAGAAACTCACATTTATTAAACAATCTACCTACATGGTAGTTCACAAATAAAATAAAACATGTTCATATTTAAAAACTGGCAAAATGTCATCCTAATGACGAAGAACATAAACTATAAAAACATCTTTAAAAGTCAAATTAAGGAAAATGTTCGCTATGGCTAGCGATCATAAACATTGCTCTGTATCACCACACAAGGAACATACATAAACCTTGATGATAAACAAAACATATAAAACTCATAACAAAATTAGATGTTGTTGACTAGTACATAGTAGAAGTATTACCTTTTAATGCGCCACAATCCAATGCATCAAAGACGAACTTCTGGAATCGTGAATCAAACACTTCACAGCATTACAAACTGTCAAAAAAATAAAATAAAAAAGAAACGATGACAACGTCTTTCCCTTCTTACACTCACTCAAACTTGCTCATATACAACTAACCAACGCTAGCATTTCCTAATAAATCTACCTCCAATTTGTAAAAAAGAAAGGCATTACTATACTTATAAAAACAAAACTGTCCTACTTACAGCCAAAATGCCACCAAAACATACCCGTCGATATAATTTAGAGGTTCGAATTAATGAAGATGCAAACAGTAATAGGCAAGCGTTAACGCTAATCCGTGAAACCACATAAAGTTCAAATAGAAACCAACATACCATATTGCACTCACCACGAAGCTCAACGCTATTATCTGCTAAGCTACTAAGCTCCACCCATATGACAGGAATAGTGCGCTTGGGATCAACGCTTTGATATCAAAACATTCTAAAAATAACATATCAAATACATAATCAATATTACATGTTAACAAAAGAAAAATAGATAAAAATCAATGCGGATCTACAAAAAACACTCAAAAGAAGTCAGAAACCTACAATGAAACCAAACACGACAATTACTGACTTCTCTAATACATAAAAACATCTTGCATAAACATGAATAACTCAATTAGCTATGAAAAACAATGCAGAATGTTTTGATATCAAAGCGTTGATCCCAAGCGCACTATTCCTGTCATATGGGTGGAGCTTAGTAGCTTAGCAGATAATAGCGTTGAGCTTCGTGGTGAGTGCAATATGGTATGTTGGGTTCTATTTGAACTTTGTGGTTTCACGGATTAGCGTTAACGCTTGCCTATTACTGTTTGCATCTTCATTAATTCGAACCTCTAAATTATATCGACGGGTATGTTTTGGTGGCATTTTGGCTGTAAGTAGGACAGTTTTGTTTTTATAAGTATAGTAATGCCTTTCTTTTTTACAAATTGGAGGTAGATTTATTAGGAAATGCTAGCATTGGTTAGTTGTATATGAGCAAGTTTGAGTGAGTGTAAGAAGGGAAAGACGTTGTCATCGTTTCTTTTTTATTTTATTTTTTTGACAGTTTGTAATGCTGTGAAGTGTTTGATTCACAATTCCAGAAGTTCGTCTTTGATGCATTGGATTGTGGCGCATTAAAAGGTGATACGTCTACTATGTACTAGTCAACAACATCTAATTTTGTTATGAGTTTTATATGTTTTGTTTATCATCAAGGTTTATGTATGTTCCTTGTGTGGTGATACAGAGCAATGTTTATGATCACTAGCCATAGCGAACATTTTCCTTAATTTGACTTTTAAAGATGTTTTTATGGTTTATGTTCTTCGTCATTAGGATGACATTTTGCCAGTTTTTAAATATGAACATGTTTTATTTTATTTGTGAACTACCATGTAGGTAGATTGTTTAATAAATGTGAGTTTCTTGAATGTATGAACTTCATGATTTAATGCAGGAAATGACGTTGTAGCTCAGGAGAGTCATGATTGGTGATACAGGTTTTAAATGTATTTTTTCACTTGGTCAGTTATGGTCTGATGAAGCATTTTGTGAAAGCACTAACCACCGACTGAGTGCACAATAAATTTATGTCTTTGTGAAGTGTTCTGGATCTCCTGCTTTATTACTGAAGGTTGTTTTTGGACTGTAACAACGCTGAATGATGTTTTTGGCTTTATTTTAAGCTCAGAATAACATAATTGTCGCATGGTTGCTGTTTTTGGAGTTTTTGCTGCTTTTCTTACATTGTGTGAGTTTCTCAACACAACATTTAACTGGCGGAGTGTAGCTGTTCTTATCTATATAACTAATTATAACTAAAACTATTTACACAAAAACTTTATGTAACTAAGGTCTAACAATACATACCATAGCAGTGAGAAAGTCTGGATGAGGACAATAAAAGAAAAAAGGGTGATCTATACCCACCTCCAATACCTTAGTAAAAAGTTTGCAGGTGAACATAAAAGTCTTTCATAGTAAATACTAAAGCAATCAGTCTGCAGACCATTACATGCCTAGCCAATAATTAGTGAACTAAGGTGAGAATCAGACTCTGTATTTTTTGTGAGACAAACACCTTAACAATTATACCACCTCCCGACCCAAGGGAAAAACTAGGCTTGTTGGACATTGTGTAAATAATAAGTTTGCAGACTATTACAAAGCAAGTTAGTAATCAAAAGTGAGAATCAAAGCCTTTACATTATATCTATGAGGTAAAGACCTTAACCATTATGCCAACCCCCATACAGATAAGTATACTTCCACAGAAGCTTCAAATGAAAATGTGTGCTCATTGATACAACAGATTTGTGAAAAACAGTATATAGATCAAGATACCTTGACCTGTTTGGAAAAAGAAGCATCTGAGGAAGTGCGAAAATATAAACAACAAAACCAAGAGATATTTGAAAAGTGTAAAAAAAAATATGGACATGGGAAAGAAAGAGATTTGATGTGGTGCAGTATTTATGTAAAGGAGAAAGCCAATTAATCAATGTGAAGAAGGCAGCTCCAAAGATATTCAAATAGAAATACAGGTAAAGGCATCCAGATATAGAACATTTTACAATAAAAAAATAACATCACAAAGATGGAATGTAGAATAGAAGATTAGTAAAGTGGAAGTTAAAAAAATAGAAGCTGAAGTTATGGAGTGCCTATGAAGTGAAGGATTTGGTGTAGAAGGTCTAACACAGGTTACATCAGGATGGAGTGAATCCACAAAGTAGGGAGAAACAGGAAGATCAGGAAACATCTGAAGAAGATACTTGGACATGCGAAAGAAAAAGATTTAATATGGTGCAATATTTATGCAAAGAAGAAATACAAAAAGAGCAGCACCAAAGGTATTTGAAGAGAAATATAGGCAAAGGAATCTAGACATGGACAACTTTACAATAAAAAAATAAGAAGACAAAGAGGAAAAGTAGAAAAGGAGATTAGTAACAGAGAAGTTAAAGAAATAGAAATGGAGGTCATGGAGTACCTAAAAAGTGAAGGATTCAGTGTAGAAAATCTAATTCAGAAAGCACCACAACAGGATAGAGTAATGGATATCCAAATTAAGGGGAAATCAATGGAACAGGAAGCAATTAGCCAGGTACCATATGAAGATAATTTAGAGCCTTCCACAGGAAACCAGTTTAAACATTCACTTGAAGCTAGACAGGAAGGGAAGGAACAGGAAACTCTGATGCAGTCAATGGTGAGGAGTGATAGGCCAGCGGAGTTCCCGTGTGATAGAGCAACAGATGGCAAAGGATGAAATTGAACAGAATGTGCCACTGGAAGATCCTATAGAATATTGCATAAACTGCCTGCAGGAATTGGAAAACAAGAGATGCGCCCTTAGTTTGGAAGAAAATGAGCTAAGAGAAGAGTTGCTTTAATATACATAGACAGATATATCAAAATCAATGAAAGAAATAGACTGCATATGGTTACTAAAACCCAAAAAGTTAGACGTTTGATAAATCAAATGAACACAGTAATTAGGACTATTCATGGAGACCCATGTGATATAACAGAAGTAAACAGGATATATATTACCGTGAAGCTAAATTAATAACTGATAAAGTTCTACCACAAGAACACGGGGTAGTGAGGGAAGGAAGGGGAGAAATCAAATACCATCATGGAAATATTGAATAAAGAAAACTATAAAGCAGTTAAGACAAGAAGTGTCACTGTTAGAAGAGGGAATAGATCAACAAAAATACTAAGAAAAATAGATGTGAAAAAAGCAATGTGAAGTATTAGAACAGACCAGGCTCTATCATGCACTATTGCAAATAACAAATGTAGAATATGAATGACCAAAGTATGTGTTTAAGGAAATTGAGTACATGACAATCTGTATGCATTGAGATGAACTTTGTACTGTGAACTCTGAGTAAACTGTTTGTTTGTGTCTTTCGGCTTTTCCCGGTTAGGAGTCGCCACAGCGGAACTCCGGTCCGCTAATGATTGGCAGTAGATTTTTACATGCCGAGTTGCCATCCCTGATGCACAACCTTCAACGAAGGTACACCCATTCACGCATATCTCCACACAGAAGACGCTCTAGCTGAGAATCGAATGGGACAACGTTTAGCTGTGAGGCGACAACGCTACCACAGCACCACCACCGCAGTAACTCTGAGTAAACTGTGAATAGTGGAAAGCACTGAAAAACAGGAGCCTGCTTGAAAGCAGGAAATGTGCCTTATATGGAAGTGTATCCGATTTTCTTTCTCTGCCTAGAGATGTAGTAATGTGAACTGCTTTAAGCCTATGGTAAACCATTGACTGGTTAATTGTCTTGTGTATTAATTTAATTGGTCTAGTTTATATTTTTGTAGTGTCAGCAGTATCACCAGTATATAAGCTTATGCATTCCTTTGTTCGGGGAGTCACCCTGGTACTTTCCATGAGGCTCCCACACATGTGTAATAAATACCACTGAAAGAGAGGAGGAAGTGTCTTGTCTTCATTTGAAATAAAAATGTTAAATGCAACACAAACTAAAAATTTCAGTACAGGTGGAAAAACTTAGAAGATACGAAAATAAATATAAAGGAAAAGTACAAAATAAGCAATTTATTGATGATCCAAAAAAGTTTTATAGAGAGTTGGGAAATAAGGTAAAAGGAATTGAAAGACCACCAAAAAAGAAGAAATACATTTTGGAGAAGTATCTATGAAGATCCTGTGGAACATAACAAAGATGTTAAATGGATAGAAGTTAAGAAAGAATAAGTGCTTCAAAGGTACAGGATATGAAATGGGATGAAGTAACAGCCAGAGAGATTGAAACAAAGTTAAGAAAAGCTTCTAACTGGAAAACCCCAGGCCCAGATGCAGCACCTAATTTTTGGCTGAAAGTAGCAACATCTTTTCACGAAGATTTAGCCATGAGTAAGAACTATTTAGATGCACACCTTGAACAGACCCCAACTTGGTTAACAACAGGAAAAACAATGCTCCTACTTAACCTGTAAGCTACCATAAAAATTATAGACCAATAAATTGCCTTCCGACAGCGTATAAACTATACATGGGAATTGATGCTGACAGAGTTTATAGTCATTTAGAAGAAAACTCAATTATGTCAGTAGAACAAAAGGGCAATAAAAGAAAGTCATATGGAACAAAGGTTTATTTGTTGTTAAATAAAGTCATAGTGGAGAACTGTAAAAAGGGGAAGAATCTAAGTATGGCATGGATTGACTATAAAAAAGCATTTGATAATATCCCACATTCATGGATAAAAGAGTGCTTAAAAATGTATAAGATACACCCTACACTAATCGACTGCATTACAGTGACCATGAAACAGTGGCAGACCACTCAGCAATTAAGCCATGATAAAGGACAAATTATTACCTCAGGGATAAAAATTCAAAGGGGGATATTCCAGGGTGAGTCTCTGTCACTGCTGCTATTCTGCCTTGCCCTTAACCCATTAAGCTGTCTGCTTAGCAGCTTAGGCCATGGCTATAATTTAGCTCCTAGAAAACAACAAACTGTAAAGACTTCTCATCTTCTCTTTGTCGATGATTTAAAATTGTATAGCTCATCAGATGAGGAAATGAAAGCACAACTGCAAATTGTCAAAACTTTTTCAAATGATATAAGCATGTCATTTGGTCTTGATAAATGTGCAAAAGCAACCTTTAAAGCAGAAAAACTGCAATGTTAGGAAAACGTCAGTTTGGGACAAGAATGTGATATAAAATTGAGCAAGAGGGAGTGTATAAATACATGGAAATTGATGAAGGATCAACAATAAAACACAAACAAATGCAAATAAAACTTAGTAAGGAATATTTCAGAAGACTTAAATTAATACTGAAAACAGCACTGACATCTAGGAGCAAAATTCAAGCTATAAACCAATTTTCTCTTCCTGTCCTAACTTACAGTTTTGTAGTGATTGACTGGCCCCAAAACGTGTTGGATAGATTAGATAGGAAATCAAGAAGGATGCTTCATGCTCACCAAATGACTTATAAAAATCAGTGCATACCAAAATTATATATTCCCCGTTCTGAAGGAGGGATGGGCCTCCTTGAAATTGATTATATGTATAGATCTGCAATCGTGGGACTCCACACATATCTGCTGACCTCACAAGACCCAAACATAGTGAAAGTTTTGAAACATGAGGAGAATAAATCTAAGATGACTTCTCTGCTTAATTTAGCAGAAGTATATCGGTGTCAAGCAGGAATGAAAATCAAACTAAAAGTGGATAAAAATCAGGCAGCAACTGAATGTGCTAAAAAACAAAAGAAAGAATATAAGGTGAAGGACCAGATGAGAAGGCAAGAAATATGCAAAAAAAAAACATAAATATAGTTGCAAGTATCCAAAAAACCACAAAAATCCACTAAGAAAAGCACTGGAGAAGCTAAAAAAGTTCTTTTTTAGTGTAGTTAAAATGTAATGTTCGCTATTTGTCCCAAGGACTTCATCAAAAATGATAAAATACACTTTCAAATCACTTTTAAACTATTCAAAAAACATTTGACCAATTAGATCATCTCATTAAAAAATCAATTAAATACATAAAAACATTTAAAGACATACTACAAAAAATGTGCATCTCAAAGTGTCCACACAATTAACACAGTCTAAAACACAAGAACATTCAACCCTGTATATTCACTTTAGTAATTTTCCTATTTTTGAAGAAACATTTTATGTTCACCATATCATTCATACCAGGGGGTAAATAAGAAGCAAGTTTCATCTGCCATTCTGCCTCTCTTTGTTCAACATCATTTCTAATGTCCCCTCCCCTAAGGTCACGCTTAACAACTTCCACTATAGAAAAAGTATATTTCTTCCAGTTAGAACATATCAAAGAATGCTTAAAAAGGACACTATTACTGTTTTTTGCTTTTATAGCATCCAAGTGCTCTAATACCCATTTCCTTAAACTTCTGGTAGACATGCCCACATAAAAACTTGGGCATGTTGAACACATCGCAAGATGCACTATCCCTGTTGTATCACAGCTCAATTTTCCACGGGTGGGTTTAGTAAACTGTAGATGTTCCAGAAACACAAAAGGACCCTCAGAAATAAATCTACATGCCCTGCACCCTGAACATTTGAACATATCCCCAGTTTTACCTGAAGTAAGGGTTGGCCCAAAATTATTTTCTAACAAATGTTTAAAATTTTGATTTTTCTTATAAACAAAATGGGGGCCTTCTCCAAGAACTTTAGCTAGATCTGCATTACCCATAACTACTTTCCAATTCTCACTAATAATCTGACGGATGTAATTACTGTCTACATTCATATCCAAACAGAATCTGGGACCTTCTGCCCCTCTCTCTTTTGTGTGTGTGCCACTAGGTATTACATTCTGAGCTTTTTTAACAAATCCTTTTAGCAGAATAGGAGGAAAATCTGTTTGTCTCTTATGAATGACTTCTTGAGCCATATTTTCAAGTAGGTCTCCAGGGTAACCTCTTTCCAAAAACAACTCTTTTATGAGGTTAATTTCCTTAAAAAAAACAGAATCTTCCACTATCATTCGAGATGCTCAAATGAACTGTCCTTAGGAATATTTTGTCTCATAAAGTAAGGGTGGCAACTCTTGAAATGGACATAGCTGTTACAGAATGTACTCTTGCGATGAATACTACTCAAAAACACATTCTTGTTAGTGTCCATTATCAAGTTAACATCCAAAAAGGAAACCTTGTTTCCTGTTCCCCCACCACAAACTAAAAATGTAGTACTAGCACTTAAAAGCTCTACAAACTCATTGACATTAAAATTGTCTTTGTAAACTATAAAGAACAAATCATCTGCAAATCTTTTATAAAAGATAATTTGTTCTGAATAATCAATGTGTGGTAGTATGTCCATGTCCCACCAACCTAATACCAAATTTGTATAGGTTGGGCCAACAGTGGCCCCTATGGCCACCATTTGAAGTTGTTTATAAAATTGCTTGTTAAACAAAAATAAGTTATCTAATAATAAATCTAACAAAGTAGTATAAGTAATCAAAACTTTAAACATTTGTTAGAAAATAATAATTTTGGGCCAACCCTTACTTCTGGTGAAATTGGGGATATGTTCAAATGTTCAGGGTGCAGGGCATGTAGATTTATTTCTGAGGGTCCTTTTGTGTTTCTGGAACATCTACAGTTTACTATACCCATCCCTGGAAAATTGTGTTGTGGTACAACAGGGATAGTGTATTTTGTGATGTGTTCAACATGCCCAAGTTTTTATGCGGGCATGTCAACCAGAAGTTTAAGGAAATGGGTATTAGAGCACTTGTATGCTATAAAAACAAAAAATAGTAAAAATGCCCTTTTTAAGCATTCTTTGACATGTTCTAACTGGAAGAAATTTACTTTTTCTATAGTGGAAGTTGTTAAGCGTGACCTTAGGGGAGGGGACTTTAGAAATGATGTTGAACAAAGAGAGGCGGAATGGCAGATTAAACTTGCTTCTTATTTACCCCCTGGTCTGAATGATATGGTGAACATAAAATGTTCTTAAAAAATAGGAAAATTACTAAAGTGAATATACAGGGGTGAATGCCCTTGTGTTTTAAACTGTGTTAATTGTGTGGATACCTTGAGATGCACATTTTTTGCAGTATACCTTTAAATGTTTTTATGTATTTACTTGATTTATTAATGAGATGATCTGATTGGGTCAAATGTTTTTTGAATGGTTTAAAAGGGACTTGGAAGTGTATTTTATCATTTCTGATGAAGTCTTTGGGACGAATAGCGAACATTAAATTTTAACTACGTTAAAAAATAACTTTCTTAGCTTCACCAGTGCTTTTCTTGGTGGATTTTGTGCTTTTTTTGTACTATGGACACCTGGGCCTATTTGTGTGCTGCTTTTCTTCTTTTTTTGTTTTTTGTTGTAGCAAGACATGGCTGGAGCACTAGAGGACAATGATTTGGACTTGACTCTACATTCTACACCTACCAGCAAAGAAAAAACACTTGATGAACTTATTTTGGCAGTAAGTGAAATGCAAATGTCTTTGACTATTTTGTCAGCCAAAATTAGAGAGAGTTATAAAGTTACTAACTCTTCTAATAATTTTTCCCCTGAATCCTGCTTTGTTGCCAAGGTAGGAGCAATGTCAATGTAATTCAACAAATGGAACAGCTAGCAAGTTTTTAAGTGTTAGCTTTGACCCATTTGCAGGGGATATAGTTTTGGCAAATAACTTTGCTGATAAAAATAATGTTAACTCTCTGTTGGACAAAATGGAAAGAGGTTTGAAACATTATCGGGCACTTCACGTAGAAAATAAATATTTTGAATACTGTATTAATGCTGGCATTGTACCTAAGTGTCTTTGTTTTTTTTAAACTACCCAATGGAGTCTCTATGGACAGCCCGTTTTTTAAGGAGCTATCTACTTTCTTTGACAATGCTGGTAAAGACTTTTTAAATCTTCTTATTAAAAATGGTACTGTTTTGGCAGAATTACATGTTTCCTGACAGAGATGGATGCCACCATTGGTGAGCTACTTATTAATTGTCCAGACTTAAAATTCGAGTATGAGCAGTTGATTAAAAATGTTGAACAGTATGAGCAAATAATACTTCAACGTAAAACTAAAAAAATCAACAGGGACTTGGCAGAATATGCAGGGGGCAATATTTATGGTGATTTTGTTCCCCTTCCTTCTAGACCAGGCAAAGAAACAAGACCAAATGTTATTAAGGAGGCCCAGCCAGAAGCACACTCAGATAGTGGGTCTAACCCTACTGTTTCACCTTTACAGCCAGAGATGGGTTCATCAGCTGTTAGTGGTTTGGATTCAGCTTCTGTGAAGACTGCAACTAGTATGGCTCATTTAGTAGAGCAGTCCAGCTCTAAATATGGTTCCAGCAGTGCAGGAGCAAGTATGAATAGGTTTTCCTTTTTTTCACAAGGGGATTACAGCTGGAAAGAGAAAAGGAAATGCAGCAGGAGCAGGGAATATCAGACACACAGCAGAGGGCGAAGTACGGCTTGGAAGTAACATTGGCCTGTCCTTCTGTGAGTTCTAATAGTGAAAATGTACTTTCTTCACATTTTTTTTCATCTGAATGTGTACAAGAACTTAGTTCTGTTGCTGATGGACTGGGTAATTCTATCTCAATTTATAATTTGTCGGATTTTAACATTTCTGATGAGCACATTCAATTGTTGAAGCTAGGACTTAATTTCTAGCCCAGTGGGAGGGCGAATGTTACAAAACCTCTGATAGAACTCAAGCTCTACACTTGTAAGTCAAATTTAAAGTATATATTGAATGATGTTGGTCACAGTAATTGTAATTGTTTGTCAAAGCTGTCCACCTTTAATCCTGGTTTGGTGCATACTGTAAAAGCCTTTGAGGCTTTCTGCGAAAAAGATGTTAGAAGTATCTTGTAAAATCAAAACAGAAAAATGTTTTATAACTTAAACCTTAATGAAAAGAAAGCTCTGAATTAACTTATTTCAAGGAAAGATTTAAGGTTTATGAAGGTGCATAAGGGTGGGGCTATTGTCATACTGAACTCAATTGACTACATAGAAGCTATGGAAATTATGTTAGCAAATGTATATAGGAAAGTCATGAAGTTTGAAATTGTTAAAAGTTATGCCTGTATCCACAGTACATTATATGACATGTTTATGAACTCTGAAATAACTAGGGAAGTGTTTGAATTTTTATGTGTGGATAATCCCAGGGTGTGTGTGGATAATCCCAGGCTGAGTGTGATGTTTCGAATTCCCAAACTTCACAAAAGTGTAGAAAAAACACCATTCAGACCTATTATATCAGCCTCAGGAAGTTGCACTGACTATTTCTTTGTATTTAGATTCAGTGTTGAACCCACTAGTTAAGCAGCTTCCTTCTTACGTAGCTGATTCTTGGGATTTTTTGGACCAGCTAAGGTCCTTTTTTTTTATCCTCAGACTTTAGGCTGGAAAATTTACTGATGTTCACTGTTGATATTGTTTCACTATTTACTTGCATCTCTAAAGATGTTGGGGGTTGATTACATAAGATGGTTTATGGGGAAAAATACAAGTTTAAGTAACAACAGTATTATTACTTGTACTGCTTTGTTAGACTTATTATTAGATAACTTCTTTTTGTTTAACAAGCAATTTTATAAATGGGTCTATATGACACTATCGAATGGACTAAATAGCGAATGCTATTTAGTCGATCCGATACTGTCAAAATGGCAAAATAGTGAAGTCACGGAACATCGAATTTTTTCCCAGGGAAAAAATTTGGTGGGCTGTCTTCAGGACTTTGCCATTTCCTCCACTATGGTGCAATCTTGGAGTTGGTATATTTACGTAGGGGTGGTGTGGGGGGCACAGCCCCCCACTTAAATTTGTGTTTAAGTTTATTTGTTTATTTTTTACAGAGCAGCAAATTTTTCCCCTAGGAAAAAAATTTGCTTCCGTTTGTTCGATATTTTATTGTATCAATATTATTGGTACAATGAAATAGCGTTCGCTATTTACATAGTACGATAATATGATATAGAAGCTTATAAACAACTACAAAGGGTGGCCATGGGGGCCACTGTTGGCCCAACCTATGCAAATTTGGTATTAGGTTGGTGGGACATGGAAATACTGACACACATTGATTATTAAGAACAAATTATCTTTTATAAAAGATTTGCAGATCTGTTTTTTTATAGTTTACAAAGACAATTTTAATGTCAATGAGTTTGTGGAGCTTTGAAGTGCTAGTACTACATTTTTAAAGTTTGCGGGGGGAGACAAAAAACAAGGTTTCCTTTTTGGATGTTAACTTGATAATGGACATTAACAAGAATGTGTTTTTGAGTAGTATTCATCGCAAGAGTACATTCTGTAACAGCTATGGCCATTTCATGAGTTGCCACCCTTACTTTATGAGAAAAAAATATTCCTAGAGGACAGTTCATTTGAGCATCTTGAGTGATAGTGGAAGATTCTGTTTTTTTTTTTTTTTTATGGAAATTAACCTCATAAAAGAGTTGTTGGAAAGAGGTTACCCTGGAGACCTACTTGAAAATATGGCTCAAGATGTCATTCATAAGAGGCAGACAGATTTTCCTCCTATTCTGCTAAGAGGGTTTGTTAAAAAAGCTCAGATGTAGTACCTGGTGGCACATGTACAAAGGAAAGAGGGCCATAAGGTGCCATATGCTGTTTGGACATGAATGTAGACAATAATTACATCCATCAGATTATTAGTGAAAATTGGAAAGTATTTATGGGTAATGCAGATCTAGCTAAAGTTCTTGGAGAAGGCCTCCATTTTGTTTACAAGAAAAATCAAAATTTTAAACATTTGTTAGAAAATAATTTTAGGCCAACACTTACTTCAGGTAAAACTGGGGATATGTTCAAATGTTCAGGGTGCAGGGCATGTAGATCTATTTCTGAGGGTCCTTTTGTGTTTCTGGAACATCTACAGTTTACTATACCCATCCCTGGAAAATTGAGCTGTGGTACAACAGGGATAGTGTATCCTGCGATGTGTTCAACATGCCCAAGTTTTTATGTGGGCATGTCTACCAGAAGTTTAAGGAAACGGGTATTAGAGCACTTGTATGCTATAAAAACAAAAAATAGTAATAGTGCCCTTTTTAAGCATTCTTTGACATGTTCTAACTGGAAAAATTTTTTTTTTTCTATAGTGGAAGTTGTTAAGCGTGACCTTAGGGAAGAGGACATTAGAAGTTATGTTGAACAAAGAGAGGCAGAATGGCAGATTAAACTTGCTTCTTATTTACCCCCTGGTCTGAATGATATGGTAAACATAAAATGTTTCTTAAAACATAGGAAAATTACTAAAGTGAATATACAGGGGTGAATGCCCTTGTGTTTTAAACTGTGTTAATTGTGTGGACACTTTGAGATGCACATTTTTTGTAGTATGTCTTTAAATGTTTTTATGTATTTAAGTGATTTATTCATGAGATGATATGATTGGTCAAATGTTTTTTGAATGGTTTAAAAGTGATTTGGAAGTGTATTTTATAATTTCTGATGAAGTCTTTGGGACGAATAGCGAACATTAAATTTTAACTACGCTAAAAAACTTTCTTAGCTTCTCCAGTGCTTTTCTTGGTGTATTTTGTGTTTTTTTGTACTGTGGACACCTGGGCCTGCTTGTTCATAGGTTGGTACTAGGCTATCGGCCCTGGGGCCTATACAAGTCTAGCCATAACAATTCCCTGGATATTTCTTCCTACAATATTTACTTCCCTGGACCCCTGTCTAGCAGGGTGACTGACATGATCCCCTGGGTGAATTTCCCATCTCCCATCCAGTCGTCAAGGTTCCTTTTGAAGAGGGCCAAGAAGGCGCTCTGCTTGACATGTATGGACAGTCTATTCCAGAGTATGGGGAGTCTGTGGGTCAGGAACTTATCCCTCCAGCATGTTTTGTTCATTGTGATGACAAGGTTTCGATCCCTGGAGCGTGTGGCTCTGAGGGATTGGGATTTCTTTAAGTGGTGTGTATCCAACAGCTCAGGGTTTGACATGGCCTTGTATGTTAAGCAGAGATTGCCTCTGAGTAGACGATATGCCACAGAGTATATTTGGAATGTTTTTAGATGGTCAGCATAGGGCATCTGCTTTAGGCCTGTGATTCTTTTAGTGAGGTATTTCTGCGGCATTTCCAGCTGTTGCAGATGTCTTTTGAGGTACATACCAAATGGGGCATTGTACTCTATAATGGGTCTAATCAGGGATGAATACAGTGGGACAATGACCTCTTTTTTTCTGGATGAAAAGCCCTTAGGGATGAGGTGTGCCACATAGAAGGATTTCCTGACTGTTGTGTGCTGCTTTTCTTCTTTTATTACTTCTTTTAATAGTTGCAAGTATAGAAAACTTCTGGAAGAACCTCATGTTGATCAGGAACAAATGCTGGCATGGTTAAGGAGAGGCAAATTCAAACCAAGAAATGAAAAGTTAATATTGACAGCCCAAGATAGTGAACATGTGGGAGAAACAGACAAATGTAGGTTTTGTAAAACCAAATTGGAAACAGTTACACACCTTGTTGCTGGTTGTGACACACTAATGGCAGAAGGACTGTATACTGAAAGACATAATAATGTGACGAGACTGTTGCACTGGGGATTGTGCAAACATTATGGTACTGAAGTGGGTGAAAAACACTGGAAACATGAGCCACAAAGCATCATAGAAAATGATGAAGTTTGTATCACAAGGGATCACCCATTACCAACAGTCCAAAAGATAGATGCTAGAAAACCGGATATATTGGTCCAAGAAAAGAAGACAAAAGTAGCATTGATCATTGAAATTGCCTCACCCAGTGACTACAGTGTCTTCCGTACAGAGACACACACAGTCATAAAATATCAGGATCTGCAGGCAGAAACGAGAGCAATGTGGAAGAAAGATACCCAGACAGTTCCAATCATAGTAGGAGAAACGGGTGTTATAAAAAAGAATTTACAATCGCATTTGGATATGTTACCAAGCCATGCAACTCCATATGAACTGCAGAAGGAGTCATTACTGGGCACATTGCAGGTGCTGCAAAGAGCACTACTGGCTGACATCAAAGATTGAAACAATACTAATTTCATGAACTTTAATCGTTCTTTGACTTAGGAATGGGGTTCATTCCCGTTATGGTATTAGAAACCCAAAAGACTTGGAGAAATTAAAAAAAAAAAAAAAAAAGAATAGTAGTGTGATGGTTTAGAATCATCAGCCTGTGTATATTTTATTTAATGAGGCATGACTTCATGGATTTTTAGAACAAATGAACTTGTTCCACTCCTTAGAACAGGGATACTGTTCCAGCTATCTGGTGCTATTTTTACACAGTAACTGATATTCTGAGAAACAAGAACTAATATTTAACTCAGTTTCAAGGAAGTCAGATACTTTTTTAGTTTTAGCACTATGTCAGAGCTTTCTCTGAGCTTTCAGTGCTTAGAGAGTCCAAGAAACAGCTGCTTATAATTCAACTCAGTTTCTAGGAAGTACTTATTTTACAAACACATCTATGGGTGATTTGGAGAAGTGCCAATTCACCTGCAGTATGACTTTGGGATATGAAAGAAAATTGGAGCACATAGTGAAAACATGTACAGACACCAGGAAGATATGCAGACTCTATCTACAAAGCAAACCCCCCAACCAGATAATGAACTGTAGAACTAAGAACACTGAGGCATCATCTTTATCTGCTACACTACTGTTCCACTCATCAGGGATTTGCAAATGTTAAAACAATTCTCCACCATCCTAAAATACAAAAATATAATAGAGAAAAAGTTGACTGGTAAGTGGGCTTTTCATTAGTATGGTAGATATGGTTTAGTGTACACTGTACCCCAGTGGTAAGGTAGTTAAGATGGCAGCCTCCCAGCTCTCTGTTTTCTAGTTCATTTCTCAGCCGGGGTGCCTTCTCTTCATGAAGTGCTCATACTGTCTGGGTCTGTGTGGGGTTTTACTGTGTACTCAAGATTCCTTTCACACCCCCAAGATGCACCACAAATGAACTGACAGTCCTCTAAGCTTTAGCCATAGCTTTGTTCTGCCTGTGAGTGTTTATATCCTGCAATAGGTTGGCACCTCTTCTAAGATTTATTTTTGTGCCTTGTGTCCATTGAGTGATAGGATGGTGTTTGGCTTCTCTGCATCCCTGAATGTGATTAAGTAGATCATTGGAAAATGAATGTATCTACATTAAAACCATAACTTCATCTGTAGAAATCAGTTCATATATTTACTGAGTTAATAACCCAGGGTTAAAAATGTGGCATCTCTTACCTTTCACTTTTACCTGAGAACTGCTACAATCTGGAAATGCTTGTGTAATGTATGGCTGCCCTGCTCTTCATTTTGTTTGAAAACTACAAAGAAAACTGCCCAAATGGGCTGGTTTGAATCTGTGCCTGCCATGAATGGAGAATTTTGCTGTTTTGGATGGCTTCCTAACTGTACTTTTTGTAGATTAATCTGGGAATCTGTGGCTCGGGATTTATTATTTTCGCATGTTCTTTGGGACGTAAAAGAGATATGTGGTTTAGTATTTATTATTGGAATAGGTGGCTTAAGATTTGTTAGTGGGTTATGTACATGGAATTTATTCCTGGCATATGTGGCTAAATAGATCCATGATAGTAGGTTATTAATGGATGTGTGACAGTTGGAACTCTGACTGATAGCCACAGAAATATGCTGGCACCAGTATTTTTCAACCATGTTCCTTAGCAGTTTTTTTTTTTTTTTCAATTTCACTGAGAAAGCAATTTGTGTTTTATGGCACCTGATTAAGGGGATAAGCTATCATCATTATTCTGGTAGCCCTAATTTATATGTGGATTAACTTGAAGACTAGTGGTTGTAATTTGGGCACATTTAAAGCAGCCTGCTGTTCCATAAGTTAGTTGGAATTTGAACTGGAGGGTAAAGCTTTTATCTCATGTCAGTAGGTGTTAAGCATCTTTAGTTCATTACTGTTATTCTGGTTTCTTAGTCTTCTTACTACTGATGATTTTATGAACTATAATTATCACCTCAACAACATGCTGTTTAGGGCTTGTCCTTACTAAATAGATTGCCATTTTTATACATTCAAGCAGAAGTGCAGTGGAAGTGGGACATTGGTGTAGGGTATTGTACATCGTACTGGGGCATTTACCAGAGCATTCCCAAATAATGACCTGACAGTTCTCACGTCTGTGTGTTCTTTATGTATTTTCTTCATAATTCAGGTAATGAGATGGCCTGTAATTTGACTATTTTCAACTAATATTCAGATTATTTGAAGAAGGTACACAAGTATTTTAGCCCATTTTTATTATCTCCTACTTCAAATTATTTGTGGTACTGGTATCAGATTCTGCAGACTTTTATCCAAAATTATAGAGGAACTTCTGTAGGAATCCTATATCATCCATGCTAATTTGCAAATCCCTCAAATATTGCCATTTCTGCATCCAGTTGGTAGACAAAATTGTAACATGGATTCTAATGACAGGTGTGGTTTCTTGTGTGGAAAAGAGTGTAAGCCTATTGGTGATGTGTTAGATTATGGGTATTCAGGTTGTGGAAATCCCCTTGAAAGAGGTCCTTCATTTGATTCCATTTCAGAGGAAAATTTACATGCATCAGATATAAGGGGAACCACAGTCCACTTATCAGGTCAAAGATGTTGTGCCAGACTTTACTAGAAAAGCTCACCCAGTCTCTGACACAATTTGATATTACTGGTGGTTTTGTAACCAATTGCAAAGATTTTCTGTATATTTAAAATGGTTAGGAGCAGCATTCATTGTATTCTGATGAAGTCCCCAGTTTGTCAGGGATGAAAGCGCTCAATAGTTCTTACATTTATTGTATATTAAATTGTGGAATTTAAACCATTATTTTCTCAGTTGGGTGCATTCACTTGTTTTGGTTGCAGTGTTTCTGTTATGTTTCTTGCACCCTAGCCATTTCTCCAATTTGGTTAACAATTTGTTGTGAAGGAAAGGTTCATTTGTTTTTTGCTTTCTTGTATTTTATGTTGCTTTATTGCTTTCTGTTTTGTACATTGTGATTAATTTTCTTTTCACTGTGTTTTACTTGTATTCTGTTTTTAACTGCATATTTAAACTAGGAAAGAGACCACATCTGTGTCTCTTGTGAGTCACACAGAAATTAAGTTTTCTCCATCTTCCCACCCTGGAGCTATTGTGTTTTTAAATGCAACTGTTTTTCTAGTTGCCTGCCCCTTATGTTAATTTGACCACACATCTCATTCCCGCTCCTCTTTCATTGGCTATTGTAAGCACAAAATTATCATTTTGTGAAATCACCTCTCTTCAACTATTTAAATTTATTGGCCATCCCACTGTATTCCATAGAATCAGAATACAAAGTTCCTACCCTTCCAATCCATCCTTCTCTTTTAAAATTAGTGGCTCTGTACTTAGATAGCTACAACTTAAGTTATGTCCTATTTCCCAACTAACTGCTTAGTGCACACTGCAGCTCTTGAGGATATTAAACCATTTTTGCCTATTACCTTTAAAATCTGCAACATCTATTCCAAGACCACCAATTACTGAAGAGCCCACATTCTTCCTCTCAGTAATTATTTTGGGATTAGTGCTTCTGTTTGGTCCTGGTGAGAGAACAAACATAGAAACATTTTTTCCTGGGGACTACTGATCACCAGAAAGCCTAATAACTACTTCTTAGGGGCCAGTTAGGAATTTGTGCTTGTATTTTGCTCCTAGTGAGAGAAGGAGCAGAGGGCACATATTTCTAACTCTTCTGGTTGGAAAGTTAGTGTCTGTGCTTGATCTTTCTGAATGGTCTGATTGCCATTCAAGGTATCAACCAGGAAAAGGCTACAACAAGCCTACAGATCCTTACCTCATCACGGACAAGACTGTGGATTACCAAATAGGCTGTGGTCTGCTTCTCATCTTGGGATTGCTGCTACTGTTTTGCTTCTGGTGAGAGAAGAAGCAAAAGAACACCGTATCCCAGTAGAGTGAAGCTGTGGTGAGACCAACACTAGTAGCAGTCAGGCAGTAGCCATTCAGCTGACTCCCCTTTTTTATCATTCTTGACAAGCTAATTCTACATTTTCAGTAAGTACTGCTTAATTTGCTTCTAACTTCAGAATATCTGCCTAAATACTTCATCCATAAATCATAAGGGTCTACTTATTAATTTCCCCTAAGGTGTTTGGCAGTACCCTGTATAGACACAGACACCTTGAGTTGACATTTTTCCAATAAAAACATCATTGAAATTTCACCAACAACTAGTTACACATAGGACAACTAGTTTGCAGTGACAAGCACTGTTCCCATAGTTGCAAACCGGATACTCCTGACATTACTTTGTATTCTCACTCCAAATGTCTGTCTAGTCAATAAAAAGAATCTGTTGCAATGGATATGAAATTTCCCACTATTTCTGTTATATGGGCTTCCTGAGGCAATGTAGAAATTGCCTCATGCTTATTCACAACCAATTAATTCTCAAACAGATATGGTATGTGAGAGATGTATTTACACAATGCCACTGGAGGTAAAGCTCTCACATAAAAGCACTATTAATGTCAATAAGGTTGTCATTAATACATGTGCTGGACCCATCACACACAATTCAAAGCAGACACACAGAACCATATGCTAAGGCTCTTAAATGTAACATACCTAAACCCGAAAGACCTCCTAAATGAAGTACACATAACAAACACCCTCAGTAACCCTGAATGCATTCTTTCAAAACAACACCCATATCAAAACATACAGCCACATCTCATGGATCCTCTACTTCTAAGCCCATAAGGCAAGCCTCCACAGAATCCAACAGTCTAGCCATTGAAGACTCCATTGTGAGCCACACTGATGTCCCTCTCACCAGGCTAAGGGGAAAGTTATGATCAATTGATTATTAGGGGCCAGGATCCACCACATTCCTCATGCACACAGGTCATTGGACCACAAGTACCAGTATGACACGGCCATAGTTCATGTGGGTGTAAATGACCTGAAATATACCTCCCTAGACTATATAAAGAGAGACATTATGGAGTTCTTGGAATGTGTGTCCCAGGCTGGTATGAGCCTAGCATTGAGCAGCATTTTACCTTCTCCAAGGATGATGCCATAATATGAACAAAAGATGATAGACTTTAATAACTGGCTTAGTTTCTGGTGTCATTCTAAGGTGGTGCAATATTTGTCAGCATGGAAGGAGATGGTCAACAGACAATGCTGCTTTGCTAGAGATGGTCTGCTACTCTCCCCTCTAGGCTTTTGAATATTAGCTAAAACATTATCTTCCCCCATAGTGCCTTTTTAGGCAATGCCAAACTGAAAGTACTTCTGACACAGCAAATTAAAAAAAAAACAAGAAAATTTAAAGGTGTTATTGCTCAATGCAAGGAGTCTAAACAAAAAAACTCCACTCACTAGAAGCACTCTTCACCCTAGAGAATGATGACATCTGTGCAGTGACTGAGACATGGTCCAAAGCCACAAAGAGCACACTGACAATGCAAGGTTATAATGCCTTCCATGCATTTAAGCCAGGTACTACACAAACAGGGACTAAAGGTGGAGGCATCTCAATATACATCAAAACTAAATATACCTCATGGCTGGTAAAACAAGACAATGCACTTGAGCTTCTGCATATTCAAATCACCTTAGGCCACTTCCTTGCAAGCTATAGGTCCTCCTCTATGACCTATGAAACCCATAGCATGTGTTTACACTTATTGGAAACATTCCCATCCAACAAAATACCACATTCTTGGGTGACTTTAATTATCCTACTATTAACTGGGAATCATATATGACACCAACTGTACAGGCACAGAGATTCCTGGATTTTGCAAACACAAACTCGCTGGACCAGATTTTCAATACACCAACAAAGGGTGGAACCATACGGGATCTGGTCCTAACTAATATGGGACAGTCCTGCACACTCCATAGTGTAATGTCTTGTCTGGCACGATCAGACCACAAAATGGTTTCCTTTGAAGTAAAAATAAAACCTGGAATCCCAATTAGCCTTGGAATATTCAGGAACTACTCTAAGGCAAAATTCCTACTATTAAGTGATATCCTGGCAAAATTTCAGGACCCCATAAACCCTGAGAACACTGCTGCCTACGCAGAACAGTTCACAGAAACCCTATGCAAGCATGTTAATAGCTGCATAGAGGCAGTTGTACTCGCCAGGAAGTACAGAACTAATGGGAAAAATAAGCCACACTGGTAGAATCACAACATCAATAGTCTGTATAATAGCAGGAAGAAAATCATAGCAAAAATTAGGGGGTGCATTATCCACCAGGATAAAAGCACTCCCATCAAACTAAAACAACTCATAGGACAAATAAAAGTCTACCAAAGCCAAATTTGAGGTACATTTGGCCTCCCAGACCAAGAACAGCCACAAAGCATTCTTTAGCTATGTCCACAACCTCAAAGGCAATACACAGCTGTGTGCAGAGCTCACTATAAATGGAGCAACCTGTACTGAACCAGTGTGGAGAAACCAGTGGAACAGGAAGCATCTGATCAGTTGCTATATGAAGATAATTTGGAGCCTTCCATAGGAAACCAGTACAAACATTCAGTTGAAGGTGGACAGCAAGGGAAGGAATAGGAAACAGTGGCAACTCTGATGCAGTCAATGTTGTGGAGTGATAGGCCAGTGAGTTCCATATGAACGAGCAACGAATGACACAGGATGAAACTGAAGGGAATGTGGCACAGGAAGATGCTCTGGAACTTTTTACAGAATGCCTGCAGGAAATGGAGAACAAAGAATGTGCCCTCAGTTTAGAAGAATTGATCTAAGAGAAGAGTTGCTTGATTAATAGAGATATTAAGATCAGTGAATGAAATATACTACAGAAGATCAATAAGACTTAAAGTTAAATGTTTTAAAAAAGAAATGAACGCAGTAATTAAGATTGTCCACAGAGATTCATGTGATATAACAGAAGTAAATAGTATATCTTACTGTACAGCTAAATTAATAACAGATAAATTCTTACCGCAAGAACACAGGGTAGTAAGGGAAAGTAAGGGGAGAAATCGAATGCCATCATGGAAATATCAAACAGTCAAAAATGAGTAACTGTAGAGTTGTTAGTTTCTGTCTTTTAAAACTTTCTTTAAATTCTAGTATGTTTGCCTCTTGTCTCTGTTCTGTTTTCTCCCGGCCTCTCCCTGAAATGGAAAATATCTCAGTTTAGACTAGCCCGGTCAACAAATGTAAAATAAAAATAAAATAAAACAGAGAAAACTATAAAGCAATTAAGACAAGAAGTGTCACTGTTAGAAGATTATAGAAAAGGGAACAGGTTGACAAAAATACTCAGAAAGATAGACGCAATAAAAGCAACACAGTATTATAACAGATCAGGATCTTTTGTGTACTATCACAAGTAATAAACTAAAATTATCAGCAAAGGCAAAAAAGTTAGAAAATATGCAGATAAATAGAAATGAAAAGTACAAAATAAGCAATTTACTGATGACCCAAAAAAGTTTTATAGAGAATTGGGAAACAAGGCAAAAGGAATTGAAATGCCATCAAAAAAAGAAGAAATAGATACATTTTGGAGAACTATCTATGAAGATCCTGTGGAACATAACAAAGATGCTAAATGAATAGAAGTAAAATAAAAAAAAATAAGAAGTTCAAATGTACAGGATATGAAATTGGATTAAGTACGGCCAGACAGATTGAAACAAAGTTAAGAAAAGCTCTTAAATGGAAAAACCCAGGACTAGATGCAGTACCTAACTTCTGGCTAAAAGTATTAACATCTTTACATGAAGCTTTATCCATGAGTAAGAACTATTTATATGCTCATTCCGAACAGTGACCAACCTGGCTAAGAATAGGAAAAACAATACTCCTACTTAGGAGCAAACCTGCAAGCTATCCTAAAAACTATAGACCAATAACTTAAACTACACACTGGAATTGATGCCGACAGAGTTTATAGTCATTTAGAAGAAATCTCAATCATGGCAATAGAACAAAAGGGTAATAAAAGAAAGTCATATGGAACAAAGGGCCATTTGTTGTTCAAGTCATAATGGAGAACCGTACAGAGGGGAAGAATCAAATATGGCATGGATAAACTACACAAAAGCATTTGACAGTATCCACATTTATGGATAAAGGAGTGCTTAAAAATGTACAAGATATACCCTACACTGATCAATTACATTAGAAACGGCAGTAAACCACTTTGCAGTTAAGCCATGATAAAGGACAAATTATTATTCTAGGGATATTTCAGGGTGACTCTGTCACCATTGCTCTTTTGTCTTGCCCTTAACCCATTAAGTTGTCTGCTTAACAGATTAGGTCATGGCTACAATTTGGCTCCCAAAAACAATGAATTCTAAAGACTTTTCTTCTTTTTGTAGATGATTTAAAACTGTATAGATCTTCAGATGAGGAAATGAAAGCACAACGGCAAGTGGCCAAATCTTTTTCAGATGATATAAGAATGTCATTTGGCCTTGATAACTGTGCAAAAGCAACCTTTAAAGCAGGAAAGCTGCAGCACCAAGAAACCATTAGTTTGGGACAGGAATGTGATATATAAGAAGTTGAGCAAGAGGGAGTGTATAAACATTTGGGAACTGATGAAGGATCAACAATAAAACAGGAACAAATGTGAATAAAACTTAGGAATATTATAGAAGAATAAAATTAATACTGAACACATTGACATCTAGGAAAAAAGTCCAAGCTATAAACTAATTTGCTTTTTGTGTCCTGACTTACAGTTTTGCAGTGACTGACTGGTCCCAAAAGGTGTTGGATAGTTTGGACAGGAAAACAAGAAGGATGCGTCATGGTCATCAAATGATTTATAAAAATCAATACATACCAAGACTACATATTTACCATTCTGAAGCAGGTATGGGCCTCCTCAAAATTGATTACATGTATAGATCTGCAATAATGGGACTGCATACATATCTTCTGACCTCACAAAACCTAAATGTAGTAAACATTTTGAAACATGAGGAGAATAAGTCTAAGATGATTTCCCTGCTTAGTTTAGCAGAGACATATTGGTGTCAAGCAGGAATGGAAATCAAATCAGAAGCAGATAAAAATCAGGCAACAACTGAAAGTGCCAAAAAACAAAAGAAAGAATATAAGGTGAAGGATCAGATGAGAAGTCAAGAAATGTGGAAAATGCATAAATATAGTTGCAAGTATGGAAAACTCTTAACGACATCAAGTTGATCAGGATGAATGCAGGAATGGTTAAGGAGAGATGAATTTAAACCAAAAGATAAAAGATTAATATTGGTGGTAGAAGATGGTGGACTATGAACACGTTGGTTTAGAAAGTCCATTGAACAAGTGGAAGAAACAGACAAATGTAGGTTTTGTAAAACAGAATTGGAAACAATCGCACATCTTATTGATGGTTGTGATATACTAATGGCAGAAGGACTGTATACCGAAAGGTATAATAATGTGGCAAGACTGTTGCATTGGGGATTGTGCAAACATTATAATATTGAGGTAGCTGAAAACCACCGGAAATATGAAACACAAGGTATTATAGAAAAATATCACTTGGGATCACCCATTACCAACAGTTCAAAAATTAGATGCAAGAAAAGCAGATGTTGTAGTCCATGAAAAGAAAACAAAAGCAGCATCATGAAATTGCTACACCCAGTGACTACAGTGTCTTACATACAGATGGACACAAAGTCATAAAATATTAGGATTTGTAGCCAGACACAAGGGCAATATGGAAGAAGGATACCTAGGCAGCTCCAATAGTAGTAGAAGCAGCAGGTCTTATAAAAACTAATTTACAATCTTACTTAGATATGTTACCAATACATGTAATGCCATACAAATTATAGGAGGAGTCATTATTGGACACATTGTGGGTGCTGCAAAGAGCACTTCTGGCTAACATCAAAGACTGAAACAATACTAATTTCATGAACTTTAATCATACTTTGACTTAGGAATGGGGTACATTCATATCATGGTATTAGAAATCCAAAAGACTTAGACAAATTAAAAAAGCCAGAAGATATAGCAAACCTACTGGCCGACAAATTCAGCTCCAACTTTACCCCTGTCTCCCCATCAACCTTCCCTCAGAAAATACCATTGAATATAACTCCCCTGCTATCACTAGGGAGCAGATCCTTAATGCTTTCTCTATGGCCAAGATCACTTAGTGGGCCCAGAAAATATCCCAGGATACCTTCTAAATAGCACAAAACATGATTTATCAGGCCCTCTGGAATTGCTAGTTAACTACAGCCTCCAAACAGGCTTCATGCCTCATCAATGCAGAACAGCAACAGTCATCCCTCTGTACAAAGGTGGGCCATCTACAGACCCATAAGTCTCACTACCAGTCTCATATGCAAAGACATGGAAAGAATTATCACGGACACGGTCACTATAATGACTACAGACCCATAAATCTCACTAGTTTTAGATGCAAAGCCATGGAAAAAAATCATGGACATTGATCAATAATGACATAGGAATCCTGCAGAAACTGGACCTAACCCAGTTTAGTTTCATCAAGGGCAGGTCATGCCTACTCAACCTGGTGGTCTTCTTTGAGAAGGTCACCAAAGTAATGGATGAGGGCAAAATGGTTCATACTGCATACCTTGACCTTGCCAATGTATTTGACACAATCCCCTAACTCAGGCATTATTGGCAAACTTAAGAGGTTATGTACAAACCCTTATGGCACCCAGTGGATAGCCAGCTGGCTCACAGACAGGGCCAAGGAAGTTAGAATTGGGGAGTCCACCTCTACAAAGAGGCCAGTCACAAGCGGAGTCCTTCAGAGATTGGTCCTGGGATCTCTCCTTTTTAGTATTTACTTCTCTGCAGTCAAGGCCAATGTCAATCACCTCTTGTTGACTAAATTTGCAGAAGATTACAAAGGAGAAGCTGTCATTGAATTGCCCACTGACACACATTTTCTCCAGGAAGGGCTGACACAGACAAACAACTGGTGCCAGAGCCATTGACTAAAACTAAATATCAAGACATGCATAACAATATCCTTTGGAAAGTCATCCACCCATGGTAATTATCATATTGGCAACAGACCCCTAAGAGTTGACCCAGTAGTCAGGGACTTGGGAACACACAGACAGTAAGCTAGCCTTTGATTATCATATGTCTACAGTAGTGAGGAAATTATCCTATGTTGTGCAACTTATAAACAAAGGTATGGCATCTAAGTCCAAGGAAGTCATTGTTTCACTGTATTTGGCATTCATCAGACCTATCATTGAGTATAGTGCCCCCTTTGTTATGTAGTAAACCAAGCATATCCAACAAGTGGAATGTCAACAGAGGTTCCTCAGTAAAAGAATACAGGGCATAAGTAACATATACAATGCAGACCACCTCAAGGCCCTAGCCCTGCATTCTGTGTTCAACAGGCTCTTGATGGGAGAACTATGCCTGGAATGCAAGGCATTGTCAGACCCCACTCTGATGGACATCCTGCATATCTGCAAAGCAAATGGCCCGAAAATTACCCATTTTAATTACTTAAACCTTATCTGTGATATAAATAGGACCTGCTGGAGAGACAAGGCATGTATCCCAGAGACTACCCATTGTCTGGAACAGGCTCTCCCAACTATTTTCATAGGTAGGTGCTAGGCTATTAGCCCTAGGGCCTACATAAGCCTAGCCAAATGGTACCCTGGCTTTTGCCACCCAAGAAAATTATTTTCCTGTACCCCTGTCAAGCAGAGCCACAGAAATGATCCCCGGGGTGAATTTCCTATCTCCCATCCAATCATCAAGATTTTTCTTGAAGAGTTCTAATGAGAAGCTTTGTTTGATATAGATAGGTAGTTTGTTCCAGAGTATGGGAAGTCTCTGTGTGACAACCGTGCCCTGGCCCAGCAATCAAGGAGCCTCAATCCTCACCACTAACACCAGGGAGGTTGTCTCCTAGAAGAGAAAAGGATAACTAATACACACAGTAAAGTACAATTTCCCTTAAGTGCACACAGAGATCACAGTCAGTCTGGGGCTGGTTGCTCCCTTGCTCTCCAGGTCCCCAATAAGATTCCCCACTGGCACAGCTATAGGGTCCAGATCTCAGCCTAGCTGGCACGCTAACCTCCAGTACCCTCTCTTTCCAACCAGTGCTTTGTGTCCCTGCCCAGGTAGCTGACACACCACACATACACTTTGAGAAGAAGTTATACAACCACACAGACCCTCCTGGGACAAAGGCTGGCACAGGTTCTCCAGCTGTGCCCCTTTACCCAGGCTATATGGTAGTAATTACTGCCACCACCAGCTAATAAATATCAGCTACTCAAAAGCCCTTAAAAAGGGTGTCCAATTATTACTGTGCAATATTATTATCCAATGGTAGTATGCCTAACAGTCAAGGCTTACTTTAGAGTGGACTATTACAATAACCTCTATAAATATGCAATGTACTCTAGAGCTTATCTCTACACAAAGCAGCCACAGGTAGAAGGTTTTACGAATATTTAATAATAAATAATTAAAACACAAGACAAAACTATTACACCACAGAGATATCTAAGAGTTCGCAGATCACACAGAAACTTAAAATAATACAGTAGGACAGGTCTGATTTCAAAGAAAAATACCTAATTAATCTTTACTAGCTTTAACTATTCCTACAAGATAACAAGTGCTAAAACTTACATGTGCGCATAAGGCAGAGTGCTGGTAAGTTGGATGTCCAAAGTCAAAATGCTTCCTGGTCTCTTGTGAGAAATAGTATTTAAACATTACTAACAAACATGTCTCTAAGACCCACCCAAAATTATATCATTTTTGACACTTAGGTTTTCCCAGTATTCATATTGCATCATCTTAACACCTGGTCTGAGTTCTCAGGCCACAAACTACATTATTTAGCAATCTAACACCTCCTCAGAAACTTACAATACAAGCCATTTCACATGTATATTCTAACAGAAACTAGAGCAATAAAGCACCTTCCACATGTAAATTCTGGTCATACACTTTAGCCTTAAAACAATGGGCATGAAACCTTCATCCAGCCGCACTGGAGCCTAATTCTAATATGAAAGGATCACAACATGCTTCACTAGGCTAGTAGAGTGCAATGTTGTCACATATTTTGCAGTTCCACATTTCACAGTAATCTTTTACACTCAAGAAAACATGCCTGTATTTTACATTTATTTTCAAATGCCAGAATTATATATCAAATTATATTTTGACTAGGCTGGCAGCCTTCGCCCATCTCTCCCAATCATCACACTCTAGGACAGGAATCTATCCCTCCAGCATGTTTTGTTTATTGTGGTGACAAGGTTTAGGTCCCTAGAGCGTGTAGCTCGGAGGGATTGGGATTTCTTTACGTGGAGCATGTTCAACAGCTCTGAGTTTGACATAGCTTTGTATGTTAGGGAGAGAGTGCCTCTGAGGAGGCGATATGCGACAGAGTAAAGCTGGAGTTGTTTGAGATGGTCTGCGTAGGGCATCTGTTTGAGGCCAGTAATCCACTTTGTGAGGTATTTCTGTGGCCTTTTCAGTTGTTGCAGATGTCTTGTCAGGTACATACTAAAAGGGGCATTGTACTCTATAATGGGTCTAATGAATGATGAGTAGAGGGGAACAATGACCTCTTTTTTCTGGATGAGAAACCTTTTGTGATGAGGTGTGCCACATAGAAGGATTTCCTGACTACTGTGGCGATGTGATTATCAAGGGAGAGACTACTGTCCACCTGTGTCCCAAGGTTTCTTATCACACATTTGGTGTTAAGTAGACTACCGCCTATGTGGTAGTTCATGGGTACAGAGTTTTTATCAAAAGGGATGACAATGCACTTTTTGACATTGAGCTTGAGGCCATGGTTTTGACACCAGGCATCTGCCTCAGTGAGACCCTTTTGTAGGATGTCCACATCATTAGGAGTTTTGATTATGGATCCTAGTTTGCAGTCATCTGTGAACTTTGTTAGCCAAAGACCTTCTGTGTTAGCCTGTACTTCAGAGAAGTAGATATCAAACAGGAGAGGACCTAGGACTGAGCCCTGTGATACTCCACTTGTCACTGGTCTGAAGTTGGATTTAGAGTCTGCTACTGTCACAGTGCGGGTTCTGTCAGTGAGCCAGTTGGCAACCCATCTTGTGAAATAGGGATTTATACTTGGTTTAGTGAGTTTATCTATAATTTCAGAGTAGGGATGGTGTCGAAAGCCTTGGCGAGATCTAGATAGGCTCAGTGAACCACTTTACCCTCGTCTCCGGCTTTGGTGACCTTTTCAAAGAAGTCTATCAGGTTTAGGAGACATGATCTGCCTTTTACAAGCCCGAACTGGGTAGGGTCCAGAGTTTGGAGATTACCAATATCATTGTTTATAAGTTCCATGATGATACATTCCATAGCCTTGCAGACCAGGCTTGTCCGGCTAATGGGGCGGTAGTTTCCGGGGTCCGTGGTGGCTCACCCTTTGTGGAGTGGGATAACCATTGCTGTGTGCCATTCAGTGGGCACAGAGCCTGAGGTGAGGCTATGATTGAACATGGTACTTAGGTGGGGTGCCAGTTCGTTCTGTAGTTCATGTAGAACACAGCCTGCAATGTTTTCAGGTTCCATGGATGCTGTGCTCTTGGCTTTGGAGAGTGCGTTTTTTTACCTGTGCAGCTGTGATTACAGGAACTTTGCATTCTTCTGGTATAGAGATGGGCCCTTTACGGGATGAGAGAGGGGTAAAGTTAGCACTGAACCTATCTGCCAGGATGTTGGCAATATCAGTTGGTTCTGTATATTTAGTGCCATTGTGCTGTAACTCAGAGCAGATCTGAGTGTTGCCATTGAGATTCTTGACATAGATATAGAATGATTTGTTGTTGTCTTTAGAATCAGTGGCAATTTTGTTTTCGTAACTAGCTTTGGAGGATTTTATGAGGGATCTCAGCTTCTTACTGAGGCTCCAATCATGGGATTTTACTCTTTTTTGCAACAGTTTCTTTTTTCTGTTGTAGAGTTTGTTTAAAGCAGGGGACCACCAGATTGGCTTCCTTTTTTTAGTGGATAGCATCTTGGTTCTTTTAGGGATTGCACGGTCCATGCACTCATGTAAGTGCTTATAAAGTACAATTGTATAGAATGCAGCAGTTGTACTTCTATTGTCCGTCAGCATGGGTGTCATGAAGTTTGCCACTTCTGTCTTAAGAAGCGTGAAGTTGGCTTTGGAGAAATTTTTTATGGTGGTTTCCCTAATGGGGGGATGGAGGTAGGATGTGGATGTCTAGGATGATTTGCTTGTGGTCGGATCTGACCAACGAGGAATTGACCTCTGGTGTGGAACACCGGTTGCCCATGTGGGTAATGACCAGGTCTAGGATATTGCTCCCCCTGGTGGGGGTGTGGATAAGTTGATCCAAGGCATTGGAATTTATGAATTCCAGAAACTGTTGAGCACAAGAGTTGGTACATGAGTAGTTTTCCCAGTTAATGGTGGGGTAGTTGAAATCACCCATTGTTAGGGTGTTAGGTTGTACCTTAATATTTTGAAGTGTATCAAGAAATGAGGAGTGGGAATCCTGGGGCATGGCGGGGGATCTGTAGCAAGCTACAATTTGGATTGCGGTCTTGCCCGGAGTTAGTTGCACTTGGATAATCTTGGATGCATTATGCTGAGCAACTAGCCTGGAGGTGTGGATATCCTTAATGAATATGGACACGCCTCCACCTTTAGTGCTTCGGTCCAGGTTAGGTGGCCAAACGGTGTGGTATGAATTATAGCCTGGTAATGCAGAGGTGCTCTCTGGAGCCTTGAACCAGGTCTCTGTCACTGCATAGATGTCGATGTTCTCCATTTTAAGGAGTGCCTCGAGTGAGTGCATTTTGAAGTTTAGACTTCTAGCATTAAGTAGCATTACCCTCAGATTTTGCTTGCTTGTACCTGTTACGGTGGTGAATTTGTCATTTGAATCTTGCCTAAAAAAGGCACTATAGGGGTGGCAAGAGCCTTAGCCAGTATATGGAATCCCCAGGGCAACAGGTGCAGGCCATCTCTGGCAAAGCATTGTGGTTTGTCGATCATGTCATCCCAGGTAGACAGATACTGGATCCCCTTAGAATGACACCAGAAGCTTAGCCAATTGTTGAAGTCAATCATTTTGTCCTTGTACTGTGGTATCATTCTGTGTGATGGCAGGATGCTACTCAGGGCTAGGGTCATGCCTGCTTGGGCTACAAGATCAGACAGCTCCTCCATGTCTCTTTTCATGTAGTCCAGGGAGGTATGTCTCAGGTCATTCACACCAACACTGACAATGACAGAGTCATTTGTGCTTGTTGTGGAGTAACCCAAGTGCATGCGTTATGTGGCGGATCCTGGCACCTGACAGGCAGGTGACAGTAACTTTCTCCTTGTTTAGGCTGGTGCATGGAACATCAATGTGCCTGACTATAGAGTCATCTATGACTAGAGTGTTGGGTATGTTGTTATGCCTTATGGGCTGTGGTTGAGTGGCACACTGAGTTTGTGGGCTATGTGTCATTTGGGTTGTGTTAGGGGGTGGAGGTTGCTTGCGTTTCTGCTTTGGAGGTCCCTGTTGCTTGGGTAGATTTTTTTTGAGAGCCTCCGTGAATGTAGGTGTGTGTTTTGTGTTTCTGTGTGTGTGTTTTGGTGGTATAGGTTTTGAGGGACTATGTGATGAGTGTGGTGTGGTGCAAGTGTTTACCTTCTCCTCTTGACTGTCTAGACCAGTTTTGGGGAGGAGAGCTTTGCTTCCAGTTTGGCTATATAAGTGCATCTCTCATAGGTTGTAGTGTTGGGTGGTAGGAGAGGGTTGTCTGTGTACATTGCTGCATTGCCCCAAGATGCCCAGATTCAGCAGGTAGACAGGAGAAAACACTAGGAGCTGACCCTCAGACATGCTTGGATAGGTGCTTATTTATTAAGTACTAAAAACTGTTTTCCTCTAGACAAGTGAGGAAAGTTGAGTGCTGTAGTAATTTGTAGCTTATTTAGTGCTTATAATGAGTTCTGAACAAGTTCTGAGGTCAAATTAACAGATTTGAGTGCTGAAACTAGAAAATTAGCTAGTTCTATGAAACAAAATTAAGCTAGAAGGCTTCCCTCCAACACAGAAAGGCTTGGGGGCTCAGAAGCCTACAAACAGTCCTGTATACAGCAAATCTGTATCTGGACTAGACGACTTACAGGACAGGCAAGAAACAAGCTTAGTAAATTTTTTTTTTTTTTTTTTTTTTTTGTGTAAAGTGAAAATGGGAAAGAAGGAGCAGAAGCTAACTGTGTTGGCCTTCCAAAATGTTCTCCCTGGATTAGGTAGAATGAGGTAATGACACTAGACTGGGAGGAGTGTCCCAGATGAAATTTACAGTAGGGGCGGGCAACTGCAAAGCCACCAAGTATTCTTCTTCTTCTTCTTTCAGCTTTTTCCCGGTTAGGGGTCGCCACAGCGGATCACCTTGTCCGCACATTGAATGGCAGTAGAGTTTTACGGTGTCGAGTTGCCAGCCCGGCGCCCAACCTTCCACAGAAGGCACACTCACACCTAGGGCCAATTTAGAGTGTCCAATCCACCTGCAGCATGTCTTTGGGATGTGGGAGGAAACCGGAGCACCCAGAGGAAACCCACGCGACCACAGGGAGGACATGCAGACTCCGCACAGAAGGCACCCCAGCCGAGGATTGAACCGGAGAACCTCTTGCTGTGAGGCAGCAATGCTAACCACTGCACCACCGTGGCCGCCCTGCAAAACCACCAAGTATAAAAACAGGATACCAATATGGAGGGAGGGTGGGAAACAAAAATCAGAACAAACAAACCCAACCAGATTCTTAACAATTGTAGAAAATTCTAGTTAATACCTCACACACAGTGAGTAAAATAAAAGTGCTATAAATAACTCAGAAATAAGCAAAAACAGGATACTTAATGTTGTATATCACAGATTAGTTAGCTCAGAGCCCTTCCTCTGACTTCCCCCGATTAGCTCTGTGTGAAATGGCAGAAACACTCACAAATTAACTTCTTAAGTAACAAAGTTGAAACATGAAACAACTTTAAGGTGCTTACTCCAAGGCGCAGTCCAGGCAACCCCAGTCAGCCAATGACCACAAACAATTCACTCTCACTGAAATGCTATACTGGCCCTGGCTAAGCTATGATGGCCTGAAACATGTGCTCAGAAACACGGCCTCTACTAACAAACAACTAGGCCTAAAACACAAGCCTGAATATGGACAATGCCACACTACCAACACTACTTAGGTGGAAAAAAACTGCAGAAATGTTTAAACAGATAAAGGATCAAGGAGACTCTAGAGAATGTGGAGCAGAGTTTCTCCCTAATCCAATTCAAGTGTAACTTGAACAATTGGATGGGAAACAGGAAATTAATCTCTGGTTTGGCACCTATGTCTCTAATGGACATAGGCAGCCTGTAAATGGTTCATCTCCCAAGCCCCTGCTTACACTTATCAAGGGTACCAGAACTTGTTAGAGATTTTGGATTTATGGTTAGGCTTAAAAAGGCCCTTGTGGCCATTAGCCAATGAACCTATGAATGACAATTATTACAGCAGGTCTTGGCACGTATTATACAATCCTGACTGGATGTCACCTGCAGACTATCATTACTGGTGATAATTTTTCCATGATTTTGTTTTTCATTGCCCAGTCACTGACTTCAGGCCTAGAAGTGCAGTAATGGCATTTTGTTATTTTTTTCATTAGCAGGTGATTGCTGAGATACAAGGGGTTCATTGTCAGCCACAAACATGTTACAGAAGAGCATTGTTATGAAAAAATACAATTAAAATATCAAATTCTGACTGTAACTTGATGATGGCTCAGATAAATAGTTCTGAAAAGTAACGATGATTGAGAAATAGCAATAAAATGTGTTACTGTAGTTTTTTGCCTATAATATTATTATTCTCAAAGTTTAATTCTGGTAAGGCCTTATTGCCACTGTGATGAAATCATTACACACTGTGATATCTGGCACTATGCATATTGGTTATGAAACATGAAAAAAGAGTTGGAGTTAGCTAGATTTTAGTACCTGTTCTCAGACTGGGGACTGAGAAATGAGACCAGTAAGTACGTTTAGTCTTGGAGATATATGAGTGCTTGGTTAAGTAATGTGAAATGTACATTTTGTAAACTTTGTAGGTATGATATTGTACAGATTGTAATATTTTAAATGTGTTTGATTTATTAACAAGTTCTAGAACTTCAAGGCTATTATGAAGAAAGGTTTTAAGATTTTTTTAAACAAAGGATATGTTTATCTGTGACCGAGTAGATGAAAAAAGTAGTCAGCTGAGGAGTTTAATCTTAGGAGTCTGGTTAAAAGGCAGACACCGCTTTAGGTATAGGAAGTCTGAAGATAAGAATATTAAGTAGGAACTGACCCTTAAGATTTATTTGAACACTATTTGATTTTAACATGGACAAGCATTTTCTTCTTCTAGAAGAGGGTATAAAATAGCAGGGATTGCTGAAACAAGTTTGGAGTTTATTTTCTTTGTGGAGGGTGCTAAGCTAGAGAATACATACTCTTTTGTTAGAAAATTGTGTTCTTTATTACCAGAGTTTTATTATATTTTATTTTATATTCTGAGTGAGCAGTCTGGAAGATAAGATGTGATCAGCCCACAGGCCAATGTATTTCTATTCCATAACACTTCAACAGATTAAACTGTGTGTGAGAGAGTATTACATGCCAGTATCTCAGATCTCAAATGTTTCAAGGACCCCTAGAACCCCTACAGTAGGTAATCCTTGTGATAAAATGTGAAGGCTGCCAGCCTAGCTATATACAATTTTGTAAATAATTCTAGGTCATTGTAAATATTAATATGATCCACAGGCTTGTTTTACAAATGTAAGAAAACTGTTATGTGCTGAGCTTAAAAAATGGAACCACAGTGCACCCTGCTGGAAAACAGCAGAAATATGTATAAACTCTATGCCTGTGTAATGTATGTTTTCATGGTAGACAACTGGGACATACAGAGTTAACTTGCAAACTCTAAGAAAATAAGCTGATAAAAAAAATATTTTATGACTGTGTGATCTTAAGCTAAGAGACAGGATGTCTGGGCTAGGAGCTTCTTTCCATTGTCTTAAGACAGAGATAATTATTAGGTTTCACATGTAAAGTGTCTTTTATTGTTGTGACTTCCTGGCAGCTGCAGATCACAAAGAAATGTTAAATTTTAAGTTCTGTGAACCTGGGAAACTTAAGCAGAAGTGACAAGAATGATGTAATCTGAAATTACTTAGCAGTAATGTGTATTATCAAGAGAAAGAGACTGCATTTTGTATTTTGTTCTGAATCTGACAGCTCAGAGAGTACTTGCTTGCTCTGTAAGTAGGATTTAGATATTAGTATTTCTCTTAGAAATAGATAGAAATAGCAAAATTCGTCTAGATGTTTTCTATATTTATGTCAGACTGTCCTACAATGTTGTTTTAAAGTATTTCCTGTGACTTCTGAACTCTCTAGTGTCACTGTGTTGAATTAATGAGTATTGTATTGCATTTTTTTTATTTATTATTAAATATTTTTAAACCTTTTAATTGTGGCTGTTTTATGTAGAGATAATTTAAGCTCTGAGAGTACTTGCATGTATTTTGTGATACTGTACAAGTCACTCCAATAGCCTTGCTGTGCATCACACTTAATATTTGGATAATAGTAACATTGCACAGTAGAATTGGACACCCTTTGGTAAGGGCCTTTATAGTAGCTGATAAGGGTAGTTGGTGGCAGGTGGTACTACCGTATAGTCTGGGCAGAAGGGGGCATAGCTGGAGAACCTGTGCCAGCCTTCCCCAGGAGTGTCTGCGTGTTTGCATATAAATCAAATCAAATCTCAAAGGGTGTGTGTGTGTGTGTGTGTGTGTGTGTGTGTGTGTGTGTGTGTGTGTGTGTGTGTGTGGTCTGTGTCTGTGTGTGTGTGTGTGCGTGTGTGTGTGTGTGTGTGTGTGTGTGTGTGTGTGTGTGTGTGTGTGTGTGTGTGTGTGTGTGTGTGTGTGTGTGAGAGAGAGCTAGTCGGGCAGGGACACAAAGCAATGGTAGGACAGAGAGGGTGCTGGAGGTTTTGACTTGACCACTCGGCTGAGATCTGAACCCTATAGCTGTGCCAGTGGGGAGTCTTATTGGGGATCTGGAGAGAAAGGGAGAAGTCAGCCCCAGGCCCAGACTGACTGTGATCTCGGAGTGCTCTTAAGGGAAATTGTACTTTACTGTGTGTACTTGTTATGCTCCCAGTGTGGGCACCCTCACTGGTGCTAGTAGTGAGGATTGAGGCTCCTTGATTACTGGGCCAGTGCACAGGCTTCACAATCCTAACTACAACATGGTAGTTGTGCATGCCAGGATGAATGACTAGGGGCAAAAACACTGATGGAAATTTAGAGAGAGAGAGATGTTTTTGCTCTCTATCCATGTCACAAGTGTAGGCAAGACCCTGATAATGAGTAAAATTCTTACTTTCCCTTAAATGATGTTCATGTACAAAAAAATGATTGGCTTCAGCAACTGGTTAAATAACTGGCGTCATTTTAGGGGATTTAGTATGTCAGCATGAAACAAGTTGCTTGATAAGCCTAGTTGGTTTGCAAAGGATAGCCTGCATGTCTTATTCAAAAACTCCCATATACTAGCTAAAGCCTTTGCTGCCCAATAGTGCCTTTTAGGGAAAGTTCAGTTATTGAACATTCCAACAAAACAAACATATCAGTATCAAAACAGGTTCAAATTAAGGTGGCTGTGCTCAGTGCCAGAAGCCCAAACAATAAACTGCCCAATATTGAGGCACACTTTAATATGGAAGGCATCCATATATGTGTAATTACAGAAACCTGGTAATGCCCAGAAGGCACTTCCTCCATACTTTAATGCTATTGTGTCTTCAGACTCAATAACAACTGTAGCTGTATATCCATATTTGCATATCATCTCTTGACAGATTCCTAGAGACCCCACAAATTGAACTGAACTCACACTCACTCTAAACAAAATCAACTATCAGTTTACTGACTGTTAGAAACGCCTTCCAATGAGCCCAAAAGTTCATATCAGGTTCCTAAATGTCAAGGATGAACTTTCCATAAACAAGAACTCTAGTGGGCCAGATTGTCAAGCCAAGTCAGAATATAAGCTGGTAAATTTTCACTGAAACTATCTTAACCTCCTGAAACCAATTTATCAGAATTTAAAGACTCAAATGCATAAATCTCCATACAGTCTATAATGCATTTTGAAATTCAGTTATAACCTCACCCCTGACATCACCTCAGCAGACAGATTTACCAAAGAGTTTTATACCCACATACATAATGTATAGAATCAGAAGTCCAATCCAAATCAAAATAGAATGGGAGTTTTAAAAACAAACTATTCTAATAATGTACAATAAAAGGAAAAATCATTACAGTATACAACAGATGTAAGGACCCTCAAATCAAGAAACATATTATGAATTTCACTAAGAATTTTAAAACAGCTACTAAGGCAGACCTTGAAATCATGTTGGCACCTGAAGTCAGTGTCAATTACAAATCCTTCCAGAAAACTAAAACAACAATCAAAAATGTACAAACGTAGCACTGGACAGAGTAAGCTGGGACTTTATGAGCTGGGCAATGGAAACATTTGCATTTCTTGAAAAAAAAATATAAGGTTGATTAGGGGGATATATGAGGGATAAGAGGTGAAAATTAAAGTGGGTGGGGTCTTCTCTTATGATTTCTGCTTGAACAGAGGAACCAGGCAGGGGTATCCTCTGTCTTCTTTATTATTCACATCATATTTAGAACCACTGGCAAAGAAAATAAGGGACTCAGAAATTCAAGGATATAATTGGTATGGTAGTCAGGAAAAGCTGGCTTTATTTGCAGATGATATTTTATAGACAAAACCAGAAAGACATTACAGTGTTGTGGAACATTTTCTGACAGTTTCAGATCTTTTCAGGATACAAAATTAATGAAGGCAGTAGTGGTAAATTATGTACCCATGAACTGGTTTAGGAATATCCATATTTATGGGGACATGATAAAATAAAGTATTTAGGAGTATGGATTAAAATGATACTAGTGTGGCAGCTAAGGATATGTGGGAAGAGACTAAACAAAAGATAATAAAAAAACTGAGAAAATGGAAGCTTTGCTATATGGATATGGATAGTAACATACAAGCAGTTAAAAATGTTTTTAGTCCCTTTAGTCTTATACATAGGTCAGGCATATTTTTATCAACCAGAGGAGTAGTTGTGGATAGCAACTAATAAGAGATGAAGGATGTTATCTGGGAGGGGAAGACGGTAAGAGTCAAGTGGGATAAGCTTATTTTTCCAGTAGAACAGGGCAGATTGTGATTAACCAGTTTGAAGAGGGTATTTCAGAGCTATACACAGTGGCGTAGCTGGAAGGGGGGGGGTGAGAGGGGCGGTCCACACCGGGCAGAACTTTTTAGGGGTGGTAGACTTTAAAAGGATTAAATAATTAAAAAAAACTTTGTACCACCAGATTGGTGGCGCAGTTCAGTACCGTGTTTATGTAGAGGGGGTAGCACAAGACAGCCACTAGGATCTAGAGGAAAAAGCTAAAAAGGTGTCTTCTCCTTTAAGCAAAGCCATGCATGCATTGTACACACACACTAATGCAGATGTAAACCTATTTCAGACTCTCACACACTTTTAAATAGCTGTTCCATCTGAGACTGAGAGAGAAGATAAGTAAATAAATTGTGAGTGTATCCGTCTGGATATAATTTACACTAGTGGTTGTTTCTGAATGACATAGAAAGGTGTGTGTGTGTGTATGCATGCATGCATATATATATATATATATATATATATATATATATATATATATATATATATATATATATATTGTGTGTGTGTGTGTATATATATATATAGATATATATATATATATATATATATATATATATATATATATATATATATATAGTGTGTGTGTGTGTGCGTATGTATGCAATTTTTAGCTTTTTTGGCTTTTTCCAGCTACTCCTTTACTTTCTCCTTTCAAAGTAAAATAACCTTTTTATCAGATTTTGTTTGGCTGACCTGTATGGATAGAAGATTTTGTTGTCAGACCTCGGCTCTGGCTTTGGCCACAACTTATAATATTCCTCTATAATATGGTCACTGCACCTTTTGTATTAGTCAGCGGACTCTCTTGTTTTTGTATTTTAGTGAGACTTTTAGTCTTTTGCCTTATCTAAGTTTTTGTTTCAAATTTTTCTGTCCCTATCATCCTTCGCTGAGTTGTTAATATTGCATATGCTGTACTCCTTGCAGATGCTTTTCTGTTTTCAACCTATAGTCTACATTTCACCTTGTCATTATTGCTTTGCTCCTGCAAACTTTTGCAAAGTAACTGTGTTTTTGCATTTTTTTACTGTCATTACCCAATGAGAGGCCCCTGTCCTTTATGTAGATATTGTCCACCACAACTGTTACCATATTGATTGTATCTCTTTCTGCTCTCTGTTGTATTAATAATATAATTTTGTCTCTTTTTCTTTACTTTACATCATTATTTATTTTCTTTTTACTTATGTTGTAATATTTTTTGCATACCTCAGTCTCCTTTATTTGGATTTATTTTATGTCACAGGACCTAGCAATGTGTAATACCTTGTCTAGGATCCCTTCTGGCTCAGACAGCACTTTTCTTCTTATACTTGTACTGTTTCAAATATTATTTATGTTTTGATTTCTTTATTGTAAGCCACTCATATTTTCGAGCCAGTTTCCTCAGCCCTGTGTAAAATATCTCCTGTGCATCCATTTTCTTTTTGCCTGGCAGTACTAAATTTGCATATTTCATATTCTACACTCTTCTTTACCTCAGTATGACTGATCACTTATCTAACAAATATTTGAACCTGACATCTGTCCTGCTGCTGCATATATTTATTTTCCTACCTTATGTGAACGATTTTAATATGTCTTCAGTAGGAACATTTACTTCTATAATATAATTATTGAATCTGACTACCAGTACCCACTTCTGCCATTGTGAATTTAAATTGTTTTATAGTCTGTCACATATTAACAGGCTAGAGATCTCTATGGACATCTTTCTCATTATTTGCAATCTTCAGCTTTATACTTTTTCAGCAACTATTCTTGTGATTTTTCTTCTTTTGACCACCCTGTCTTTTTAATAATTTCTTATGAAAATGTGCAGAAATGCCATTTAACACTGTTATTTCCCCCTTGATCCTATTTCTGCAGCTGTAAACAAATGTACTTGTAACACTTTAAAACAATAAAACAAATGTTACCCAAATTATAATTATTTTGATTGACTAAAATTAATTTCCAGTCACCAGTTTTCATACTGGTCTAACTCAGGTCTAACTCACTGGGGACAGCTGAGCAACTCCTCAGATGTAGACAGTATTTAATATTTGAATAAATTAATGTACACATGGGGGGTTGCACAGAAGGGACTGGCTTTTTGAAGGAACATAGCAAATAACACAGGTGGCAGGAACAGATCAAGGTGCACTTTAATGTCTGAATCACTTAATTCTGTTCTCATAGCCTGGGTCAAAAGTACATAAAAACTAACTGAAAAGCACAAAATATTAATCTTTCAAATCTGCTTTGGATGAGATGCCTAGAAACTATGAACTTGTTGTCAGTTTGTCATCCATTCCCTATTGCAATATTATCAGATTATCATTTTTAATGTAACACAGGCAATTTATTTTTCAAGGGCAACAGGCACTTTATTTGTAGATGAAACCATAAAATATAAAATTGTTTGCTAGCAGCAATCTCTTGATTAGTTACAGATCTCTTTAATGTGGAATTATTTAGATGATTTTTACTTCTGCAGAGGTGTGCATATTTACTGATATTGGTGGCATACCTCTCAACTGTTCAGATTTTGCAGCATGTCCATGTTTTTGGTCTGTTATTCATAAACTTGTGGTTTTCTGGAAAATTAGTGGCAAATCATTAAGGATGGAAGTTAGAAAATAATAACAGACATTTGAGTTACAGACTTCATACCCTTCAATACCTGTTATTTTATCATGTTTCTAAGTTTTTATAACGTTTTAAGTTTGTAAGAGCAATATTTAAAAAGTGTCCCTATTTTTAGGCATATATCCCACTTTTATTTATGGGTTTATCCAGATTTCTTGCTGTAAGAGGTTGAGAGGTATGTTTGGATTGTGATGACAGAAGTTTGAGTAGACGTTTATGATGAAGTGTTCTGAAATGGGCAGTTTTGTCATTATTGGTTCATACATTTTTGTTTCACTGCTTACTGGAAAAATGTGTAAAAAACAATAAATTTAAAACACACTGTAACAACTGTGCTGTATTATACAAGTAATATAATTTAATACAATCAAGAAGGTGAATCAAAGAACACATGCATGTATGCATGGTCCTAAATATGTATGCAAGAGGCCTATGATTTGAAAACATCCCAAAGGTAAACTTTTTCCGCCACTGGCCAGATGCATTTTCTTTGTGGGTTTCAATGTTGTTTCAGTGAATGTTAGTTTCAATGGCAGAGAAGTTTTAATTCTAAGTGTTTTCATTGTGAGACTGTATTGCTTTGTTTAGCAAATGTCTATCAGTGTTTGCGCTATAAAATTTAAAATAAAACTTTTAAATTCAAATAATCATTGTAGAAGTAAAACAGAAAACAGTTATGCATATTACAGTGTTTGTGGTAAATGAAGAGAAATAGCCAAATAATGGGACACTGAAATAGCTGCAGGCGGAGGGCTGTGTATGGGGAGCCCATTTGACCATTATCTTGTGTGTGTGTGTGTGGGGGGTGGGCGGGGGGGTGGGCAGGGGAGTTAAACTCAAAGATAGCCCCGGGTGGCACAAACTCTAGCTACGCCACTGGCTACACAGTTAAGACTCATACATAGCAAGAGCAGAAAACTATAATTCAAAATGGAAAGGTATGGTTATGAAATGGGGGGAAGCTCACGAAACAAGGAGAGACTGGGATTTTGGGTGCAGACCTTTAAGGAGAACAATAATAATTATACAGAACATTATACTCAAAGTAGAAGGTATTCTAAGAACTAAACCAACACGGGGATGGAGGAAGGAGATTCTGCCAATAGAGATGACTGCAGACAATAGGCAAGAAGAGGCTGGAATTTATTGGAGAAAACTGACAAAGGAACCAAGGTATTGGGAGGAAATAACTAGAGAGGGAAAGATAATAGAATGGGAAGATACCAAGAATTTATTTGGACTGCAGGTTAAAGATTGTCTTATCAGGGATTGATATCAGAGTATAGGCAAAGAGAAAAAAATAGGGGGATCTTAAACAAAAGACCAGCACTGGTAGAGTTTTTAATAGCATCTAGAACATAAACTGCCATTAAAAAGGGAATAATTAGTAGAGCATATAATAATATTGCATGATAACTATAAGAATCAATCGGAGAAGGTTAGAAAGGATTGGAAAGAGAGATTGGATAAGCAATTCACAAAGCAACAATGGGAGGATAAATGTAGGTCTCCCAAATATGCAACAAAATCTAGAAGATTTAGGATTTTTGCTCGGCAATGTTTACACAGATATTTTTATATCCTAAGTAGACTCCATAGAATTTTTCCTCAGGCAGACAGTAAATATTGAAGGTGTGAAGGGGAAAAAAAGAGGTAATTGGGAACATATTTTCTGGGATTGTGGTGAGCTGGCAGGATTTAAGGATTCCCTGCAGGATGCTGTTGGAGATGCTGGGTGTGCAGATTGGTCTGATGAGGCTGATGATTTTTCTGAGCTATGATACAGAATCGGAATTGCCTAGAAATGGTAAGGCCTTCCTGTGTGTAATAATGGTGGCTGCCAAAAAGCAATTACTAGAAAATGGAAATCAAACTCTAAACCAACTATACTGGAAGCAGTTAATATAGTAACAAAGACAACTGGAAGTGGAATCTTTGGAAAAGGGTAGGAGCAAACTACATGGGAATTGTGGGAACAATATATACAAGGGAGGAAAGATGTTTAAAAGGCAGCAGAACTTAAATGAGCTATGTATTGTTTGAGTGAGAAAGATTGGGCAGATTATAAGTGACTGTGATGCCTCTGCACTGGCCCAGTAATCAATGAGCCTCAATCCTCACCACCGGCAACAGTAGGGGATGTACACACTGGGGGGATGACAAGTATGCACACAGTAAAGTGCAATTTCCCTTAAGAGCACACAGAGATCACAGTCAGTCTGGGGCTGGTTTCTCCCTCCTTCTCCAGATCCCCAATAAGACTCCCCACTGGCACAGCTATAGGGTTGAGTCCTTAGCCAGGGTTCCAAGCCAAGTCCTCCAACATCTCTCTGTCCAACAAGTGCTTCGTGTCCCTGCCCAAGTAGCTGGCACACACAATCTTGGAGATTTGTTTTACACACACACACCTGGGAAAGGCTGACACAGGTTTATTAGCTATGCCCCTTTCTGCCCAGACTATAAGGTAGTTATCACTGCCACCAGAACCTCTTATCATCTACTTTTAAGGCCCTTAACAAAGGGTGTCCAATCCCACTGTGTAATGTTACTATTAATCCAAATGGTAGTCTGACCAAGACTTGCAAGGCTATTTAGGAGTGGCCTGCACTGTGTTACCAAATACATATGCAAATACTCTCAGAGCTTAAATATGTCTCACAAATATCAGCCACAAAGATAGGTTTAAATATATTTAATAATAAATAATAAAAGAACAAGACAATACTCAATAAATCAACACAGTAACTTCAGTGTTCAAAATCACAGGGAATATTTAAAACAACATTGGAGGACAGTCTCAAATAAATACAGAAAACATCTAAACTAATATTTACTATATTCCTAACTATATCTAAAAGAGTTACTATGCCCTAAAAACCTTACTTACAGCAAGGCAAGTGGAGATGTGATGATGAGTGGATGTTCTTGTTAGGTCAAAGACAAAATACAAAACTGCCCAGTCTCTCTCTGAGAGAGTTCTTAAATTAATATCAAATATTACTGCTGGGTTAGCTTGGATGACATCACTTTTTGTCACCTGACTTAAGTTCCCAAGCTAAACCTCCCATTGTAGCATTTGACATCTCCTTCTGAAAAATACATAGTCTTCTGATTTTTGCAGTTGCTAGAAGGCATAAAACAATAAAACACAAAACTATGCAGAAGGCAACCTAGTTCTGGACATCCTGTCTCCTTGCTGCACTGAAACTAACTTTTATAGCATAATTATAAAACAATTTAATTTCAACTTATTTTCTTGTCTATGGCCCAACTTTTTTGTTGTTGTTTATGGCCCAACTTTAAAGTAACTTAATCTCAACTATTCTTAAATTTTGCAAGTTAATCTTCTATGTTCCAGCAGGGTACACTGTGGATACATCTTTGAAGCTCAGTAGTGTACAAACCGTGTTCAACACACACTTCTGTATGGGGTCTATATCAGAAGATCGACATTTGAAAATGTTTAGTCACCTTTACTCAACATGAAAATGTCACATGCTAAGTTTGTCGAACCGCCAAATCACCAATTTCTTTCCAAGGGAAAGAAATCGGTTGGCCATTCTGTCACACTTGCCCTTTCTCTCACTGTAGTGTGGTCTCAGAGTTATATTATTTAGTTAGGAGGGGTGTGGGGTGCACAGCCCCTCATGGTAGGGGATGTGGGGGGCAAAGCCCCCCAATTAAATAAGTTTGTTTTTATGTAGTGTTGTTTGTTGGCCATTTGACCAACTTAGCTTTCAACATTTTCATGTCAAGTAAAGGTGCCTTGACATTTTCAAATGTTGATCATGTGATATAGACCCTCTGTACCAGTAGTTTAATATAAACATAACATATAGTTCTAATTCATTTGCTAACTCAAGCAATTGCACCATGCTGGTATTCACAAATGACATATAACTATTTACAAAACTCCAGATAGCTGGGCTGGAGGTCTCTCCTGTTCTTACACCTCTATCTAAATCATATTAATATTCACAAATTACATAATTATTTAAAAAATTCCAGCTAGCTGGGCTGGCAGTATTTCCCTTGTGTCCCACTTCTCCCCTCCCCAGAAAACCCAAGCTAGTTTTTCAAGTGACCCTTGAGAAACATTGCTCAAGAGGGTTGGGCCTATCTGGGAATAGCTTACCCGTTCACTGTCTTGAGATTCCAGCTGTCTTGGCATTGCTGTCCCCAGTACAGTGCTGCACTGTCCCATCATATACCTGCAACCCTAGGCTCCACCATAGTAATTTGGGGTTTGGCTGGCTGGATCCCTGTAGCCATAGATCCCCTTCAGACTCCTCCAGCCTTCCACTGCAAATACTTAGCACAAGGGCCTCTTTGTCATGGTAAGGTTTCATCATATTAACATGGTACAATCTGTGCCCCTGCCTAGCAGTTCTACCATATAGTTAACATCACTGACCTTCCTTACCACTTTGTAGGGTCCCTCCAAAGCTGCCTTCAGCTTGTTGTGTCTGACAGGAATGAGAACCATTACATGCTGCCCTACAGCATAATCTCTAGTTCAAGCATTCCTGTCATACTAGACCCTTTTCTGCTGTTGGACTTTTGCCAGGTTCTCCTGGGCCAAGCCCATGAGCTCCCTAAGCCTTATCCTGAGGTTTAGGACATATGCCACAACAGACTCTTTGTGGGATTCACACTCACCCTCCTACTCATCTCGAATCAAATCTAGCAGTCCCCTCACCATATGCCCATACAGCAACTTAAAGGGTGAAAAACATGTGGATTCCTGGGGCACCTCTCTGTAAGCAAATAACAGATGGGACAAATATTTGTCCCACTCTCTCTTAAACTGGTTTGCAGATGCTTGTAGCATCGTCTTGAGTGAAGAGTTTAACCTCTCAACAAGACCATTAGTCTGGGGATGGTAGGGGTGTTTTTAGGTGCTTCACCCCACAGTGCTTCCACAGAGCAGTCAGCAGGTCTGACATGAAATTAACAGCTCTGTCAGTCAGTATTTCTTTTTGAAAACCTACCCTGCTGAAAATCTCTATCAAACCATTTGCCACCTTTCCTGCCTCAAAGGAGGACAGTGCCACTGCCTCAGGGTATCTGGTAGCATAATCTACCACCACTAGGATATACTTATTTCCTGTGGAACTTGGGGTACTCAGAGGTCCCACAATATCCATAGCTACCCTCTGAAATGGCTCCTCAATTACAGGCAAAGGCGTCAAAGGAGCTTTCACCTTGTCTCCTGCCTTGCCTACCTTTTGGCACTGCTCACAGGTCCGGCAGTTCCCTGTTACATCTCTAGAAATCCCAGGCCAATAAAAGTATTGCATAATATGTCTCTTGTTATGCTTTATGCCCATATGACCTGCAAAGGGAATACCATGGGCTATGGCTAGAAGTGCCAGATGGTAGGCTCTAGGCACTACCAACTGCTGTATTCTCTCATCCTCTAGCCCTCCCTCAGGGATCCACTCTCCATACAGTAATCCTTTGTCCCAGTATACAGATTCCCCCTTCCCTTGAGAATCAGATAACTCACTAGCAACCTCCCTCAGGCCTTGTAATGTAACGTATGAGAGCTGAGTCTGTCTCAAATCTCCCTTTGTAACCCTTCCCAGCTCCCCTTCCAGAGGAAGTCTGGCATCCTCTGACAGCGGTGACTGACTGTCAGCCTGGGTACTACTACTCACCTCTGCCCTTGCAGTCACTCTGTCCAAGGGAACATCAGTACCCACAAGCAGCTGTGGCTCACTTTCAGTCTCACTGCTGCAGGGTAGCTCCCTCCCTGAAGTAATCACCTCGCCAGTCCTGGCTACAAGTGTGCAGTCTGTCTGGGTCAACCCCAGGCTGCAGGACCCACATGCTTGTCACAAAGCCTGACTGCGTGTAACTGCATGCACACAAGGTATTGCATTATCAAAATCAATACCTATCAGGACATCTGCAGGGATATCCTCAAATACACCTACTTGCCTGGCTCCTTTTCTACCCTCCCAGTCAAGTTGAACCCTAGCCAAAGATATATGGAATAGGGGCCCTCCTAAAGCTCTGAATGGAGTAGACTGCCCAAGTAAGTAGTGCTCCTTTTTAACCACTGAAGGCTTCACAATTGTCAGATGCTGTGTCTCTCTTAGCAATGGCCTCTTTCCCATTTACTAAGATAGGATATAACCTATTGTGGTAGTTTGATACCCTTGTTGTCTCAAGACAACTTACTGCTGGCATTTTGTCTTTCTCACTTAGTGGCTCTCCCACCTTTTGTTCACCACCTTACCTCCATGGACATCTGTATGCTACATGGCCCCACTGGTTGCATTTAAAACATTTAACCCTTGGTCCTGGATGTGTACATGGACTAGTGGCTTCCCCTGCTATTGTCAGATTATGTTGGGGCAATATGGGCTACCCACCATGGGTTCCCTTAGACCCATGAGCAGCACTGGGTGTCCCTTTCCTGTGCAATGATGCCCTGCTTGCTATGTATAGGTCTCCATTCTTCCCCAACTCATCTGCAGTAATGCATTGTCTATCAGCTAACAAGATTCTCATGTCCTCAGGCAAAGTGCTAAGGGCTTGTTCCCTCACCAAAAGTCTGCCAGCCCTCCAAAAGTGGTGACCTGACATCCACTCACCCACCTATGAAAATAAGTGCTTAGTTCAGCAACATATTCACACACATTAATCTGTCTTGCATCTATTCTCACAAAACTTTTTCCTATAAGCTACAGGTTACGGTATTATAATTTAAGCAATCAGTATCAGACAAAAAATAGCAGTTATAGCTTTACCATGGATTAAGGGGATCAGGAACCATACCCAGTGCCCTTGATCAACATTATACTGTTTACATACCCTTTCAAGCATATGAATGAAACTATCAAAAGTATACCCCTCTGTAAATTGTGGAAGAAATTTACTGACCTTTGCTACTTCTGGGATGTGGTTCCTCCCTTCCTCATTACTCAATGACTCTGGCGAAGAGTCAGCATCTCCTTCTCATGTTGCTTCTCCTCAGCTTCCAGATTTCACAGTTTCTCATTTTCCTCAGCCTCCAGATGTCTCAGTCTCTCTGTTGCTTCTATTTCCAAATGCTTAGCCTCCAGCTCAAGTCTCTTTAACTGCAGATTAATTTTTAAGTCCTCTGTAGAAAGGTTGAATTGTCCATATTCTGAGAGTTGTGCATCTCCAAGGCCAGGCTGGTTGTCCTCCTGATTGCTGGTCTGCGATGCAGCTGTCATGAAAGCTACAATCATTTCTACCTTAGTCAGGCTGGCATACACCAGTCCTTTAGCCTGGAACATTTTAGTCAAATGGCTCTTTGTCAGCTTGCCATACTCCTCTGCTGACATGCTTGCCTGCTCTCCCTGACTGACTAAGCTAACAAAAAAAAAATAAATAAAACAATTGTGATATGAAACTCTGAATGTTCACTGTGTGGCTGATTGAGAGTACAAACACCTTCAGTGACCACTGTACACAGGCTACAGAAATTCAATATCCACACCACTGCAAGCCAATTAATATGTGATGTGGCTACCCCACCACTGCCAATCAAATATGTGACACACCTGCATTGGCCCAGTAATCAAGGAGCCTCAATCCTTAAAACTGGCAACAGTGGAGGATGTACACACTAGGAGAATGACAAGTACATACACAGAGGATGACAAGTATACACACAATAAAGTGCAATTTCCCTTAACAGCACACAGAGATCACAATCAGTCTATTGAGTCCTTAGCCAGGGTTCCAAGCCAAGTCCTCCAACACTCTCTCTGTCCAACCAGTGATTCATGTCCTTGCCCACGTAGCTGACACACACACACACACACACACACACACACACACACATGGGAAAGGCTGGTACAGGTTTATTAGCTATGCTCCCTTCTGCCCAAACTACAAAGTAGTTATCACTGCCATCAGAACCCCTTATCAGCTACTTTTAAGGCCCTTAACAAAGGGTGTTCAATCCTACTGTGAAATGTTACTATTAATTCAAGTGGCCTGCACAGTGTCACCAAATACATATACAAGTACTCTCAGAGCTTAAATATGTCTGACAAATATCAGCCACAAATTTAGGTTTAAATATATTTAATAATAAATGATAAAAGAACAAGACAATACTCAATAAATCAATACAGTAACTTCAGAGTTCAAAATCACAGGGAATATTGAAAACATCATCACAGGACAGTCACAAATAAATACAGAAAACATCTAAACTAATCTTTACTATATTCCTAACTATATCTAAAAGAGTTATTATACCCTAAAAACTTACAGCAAGGCAAGTACAGATGTGATGATGAGTGGATGTTCTTCTTGGGTCAAAGACAAAATACAAAACTGCCCTCTCTCTCTGAGAGAGTTCTTAAATTAATATCAAATATTACTGCTGTGTTAGCTTCAATGACATCACTTTTGCCACCTGACTTAAGTTTCCAAGTTAACCTCCGCATTGTAGCATATGACATGTCCTTATGAAAAATACATAGCCTGATGTGTGCAGTTGCTAGAAGATATAAAACAATAAAACACTTACAAAACATGCAGAAGGAATGCTAGTTCTAGACATCCTGTCTCCTTGCTGCATTGAAACTAACTTTTATAGCACAATCGTAAAACAATTTAATTTTAACTTATTTTCTTGTTTATAGCCCAGCTTTAAAGTAACTTAATCTCACCTATTAAGTTTTACAAGTGTATCTTCTATGTTCCAGCAGTGTACACTGTGGATACATCTTTGAAGCTCAGTACTGTACAAACCCTGTTAAACACACACTTCTGTACCGGTAGTTTAATATACACATAACATATAGTCCTAATAAATTTGGTAACACAAGCAAATGCACCATGCTGGTATTCACAACTGATATACAACTTTTTACAACATTTCAGATAGCTGCAAAGGCAGTGTCTCCTGTTGTTACACTTCTATATAAATCATATTAATATTCACAAATGACATATAATTAATTACAAAATTCCAGCTAGCTGGGCTGGCAGTATTTCCCTTGTGCCCCACGGATGTATACTGTTTGCAACTGGGAGTGTGTCAGTATGGTTTGTGAAGTAAAATGCTTGCAACTAGGATTATGTCAGTGTGATTTGTTTTCATTTCTATAAATGTATGATTGCTTATGTAATGCATGATAGTTTACTAAAGATATTTCTTGTTACAAAAAGGCAGGAATTGAATAATTTTGTAATTTTGCTTAGATTATATGATATACAGCAATATGTGTTATGCATAATGTTTATGTTAATATAGTTTGATTACTTTATTATAAATGTAATTTGCCTATGTCACAAGGGATAATTCAATAAAGTTGTTTGAAATGTTAAAATAAATGTACAAAATTTGTACTAAATAATGAAACCTACCAACAACCAATGGACAATGCCAATACACTAGCAAATAAATTTAAAGCAAACTTCACTCTTACCATAAAACGCATATCCAAAGACATACAATCCATGTATCTGTCAGCCCCCAACTTCATTAAAGAACACGTACTGAAAGCGCTAAGATTAAGAATGAGTCCTCCATGGGACCAAATAACATTCCCAGCTAATTGATAAATAGTACCAAACATGCCTTTGTAGAACTGTCTGAGTCTGCCCTGACTGAAAATTTGAATCACAATTTTAGTGTGTCAAAGTAAGATATTTGTTTGTAAAACTGCCTTATAGTGACAGGGTCTGTGGTTATATCCTGGCCTCCATTTGCTGTTTGTGTGGAGTTTCTATATTCCTTTCATGTCTTTTTTGTTTGTTTTCTTTGTGCACTATATTTTCTTCCCACCTTTCAAAAATCATTAGCTGATTGGCTAGTTTAAAATTGTCTGTTCAGATTGCATTTGGCCTTTCCCCTGTGGCCTGAGTTACAGTTGAAAAAGATCTGCAAGTACCAGTATATTTATCAGATTAGCAAATGATTAAATAAAAATATTGAGGAAAACAGTGTGTGGTGTTATTATACACTCCGGTGTATTTTCTTATTTTGGGATTCTGAGGAAATGGTTACAACCTATAATGTCACTGGATTATCTAACCACACTACATGTATTCCTACTCTCCACCAGTTTTAACTGCCCCCAGTTTGACAGTCCATTAAAACATAAAAAGACAAGACAGGAGACTTGATAGAAGATGGAAAGGTCTGGCTTTCATACTGATCTTCTGAAAGAATTTTTAGCATCTTGTCAGTAAGCAGTGGAACTAATTAAACTAGCTTTATAGCAAATGAGCTGCCTGCATTGAAGAACTGATCAGCTCAGCTGTCCCATTTAGCGGACAGTTGCTTTGTCTAGCTTGTCTCATTACGGCCATCATAAGAAGTAGAAGAGGTTTTCCTGTTTCTTATCCAAGATTTTCGTGATGGGACTAAAATCTCCTATCTCTAAATGTATGATTTGGTTGCATGGTTCAGGCAAAGAAGTTGCTAGGACAAATATACAGTCCTTGATATCTTTGAAAAAATGAGAACTATTCAGAGGCTGAGAATAACTTCCCATAGTTCAGATCCTGGTTCCACAGATTCATAGGGTCAGATGTCAAGCTTATAACTAAATGGCCTTCAAGAAACTTGATTGTTCGAGCTTGCTCACCAATACACGTTGATATGTTAAGAAATACATACACTCTGTCATCCACAGCCACAAATTCGCTAATATAGATGAAAACATGTCTGCATATACACATGCGCACACACACACACACACACACACACACACACACACACACACACACACTAAAAAATAAATCTATATATAATCTATTCATATTGTCAACAGTTCAGTTTGTCAACAACGTGAACCACAGCATTGTGTTACCGACAGTTCATTTTGTTGACACAAGTGGGTTATGAACATTTGTTTTCTGTATGGTTTTACAAATGGATTTTCTGAAAATGAGCTCAGGCTGCACTGTTGTTCCTATGGTGGAAATAAGCAGGCAGCTTTTCCTGAGCTGCTCCGGAGTGAATGAGTTAAGGGTGGGAGTGTATTTGTGCAAGTCAGACTAAGGTAAGGGGATAGATTTTAGGTATGATTGTGCTCATGTTTGCTGGTTAGAGTTAAAGTAAGGTTAAGGGAAGGAAATAGATATTAGATGTGGTTGTGCTAATGTTTGTAAGTTAGGGTTAGAGTAAGGGGTTAGGTAGTTGTGTGTGTGTGTGTGTGTGTGTGTGTGTGTGTGTGTGTGTGTGTGTGTGTGTGTGTGTGTGTGTGTGTGTGTGTGTGTGTTAGCCTGTTTTGTTAAGTGGTAATGCTGTGGAAAATGTTTTTACTAGTGAATGCTAATGCTAACTCTTCACCTGCCCCTAACCATAACCCTGCACCTTACCTCAGGAAAAAAAAAAACTTTCTTTAACAGTACTCCTATTCAGACAAACTATGTCTGATGGTATTATTATGGCTTAAAAAAAATTAAAATTATTGCAAAAGAAGACTAGTTGTCTTTTTTTTCCTGATTAGCTAACTGTGGGATTTGAGCATGCCTTTGGTTGATATTGTGAGTCTGGCATTTGAACCTGTTGGCATTATGTACTGTCATTGTTTTGGTTGCAGTATTACATTGCATCAGTATTTTTAAATATACATTTATACTTAAAACATAAATGACTGTAATGTTTAAAAAATATCCTGATGAAATACTGTCCTGGAGAACTATAATGGTTCTGTATATTGATTTGTCTCCTTCACAGATAGGTCTGGCAGTTTTTCTTGTTGAGATTAATTGCAATCAATGACAGTCTATTGCAGTGTGCTTTTTAAATATAAGCAACATAATCAATTGCTTGGTAATGGACCTTGGATAATGCAAGTAAAATGACTGCTGTAAGTATTGTAGTTTGAACATTAATGGAATTATTTTATATACTGAAGAAAGCAGACTTCAGAATCAATATTCTGAATAATACTGTATCTATGAAATCTATATAATGTAATACGCACAGATCTCATCAAATATTATCTTTTTTCTCCTTTATTAAGAATAAAAATGTTCCTGCAGGTTGTAGCAGCTGAAAGTATAAATTTATTACACTACCTTCAAATACAGAATAGGTAAATATTACAACAAGCAAATATTGAAAGTTAAGAAAAATTTAGTAAAGAATATTAAATAAAATGCATGTCAATTCTCTCAGTAAAATTAAAAGTCCTTGAAATGAGGGCATATTCCAGACCATCGATATTTTTTTAACTTATTTGCTTCTGTTCATTATCATAACTAATTATGTTTCACTGGAGCATTACAAGTGAAATCTACGCCATCCTTATAAGAATCTGATCTAAAGCATAGTAGTCCACATTAAATAACTCCAATATGACTACTATCTCTGAAACATAAACTGCATCAATAAAGAGA